>NC_080783.1:110437080-110749937 GCF_028018385.1 Neofelis nebulosa | reverse complement strand
CTAGCTCAGTTCTTACAAAGACCTGTGCTGAAGGTTCTTTCCATGATGGATGCACGGAGGGAGGTTCAAAGCATATCAGGCCCTAGGGCAGCGAGTCATTCCTTAGGTTTATTTGACCTAAGCCAATGAGTAAGGCTTTAAATAAAACTTCATAAATGTTTTATGATGACATGTTAAAAAGTGGATTGAAAGTAAAGGAACATGGAGTTTGGTCTCCAATATGTGAGGATCTCCGTAGGTGAGGGAAATCAGTGCTCACGGTTTGAGAGTCAGGAGAGAAAAGGAGAGAGGTTTATTTGATTGCCCGCCCTTTGAGTTTTGAGAAGAAGTGATTTCTTTGTAATTCTCTCGTTTCTTGTATGTTTTGAACAAGAAGTTACTTTTTTTGGCTAGAGATAGCAGAGAAAATAGAGTTCCCCAGACCAGTTCTGTGTGAGACCAGCACAGGTCAGGAAGCACTGGTCTCTCGAAGAACTTACCCGTGGATGACCAGTGTAGTTACGGACAGCCATTCCAAGCTGACCTCTTTTGAAACCCATGTCAGGGGGAAGGAGGACCAAGTCAAAGAGGCCATGGGGTCCCAGGTGACAAGAACCATGTCCATATTGTTGTCACCATTCGGTGTGTTGAGCTGAACTAATATATGGCACTTCACATTTTGACATCAATGGTACTTAATTCTTTGAGATGATATTGTCCCTATTTTACAGATGAATAAAATGGTGTTCTGGCCAGCTTCCCTTTATTCATATGCACCCATCTGTTCTCTGTCTGCATCACACTTTCTTGCCCTGTTTCCTCAAATATCCACCAACCTTGCTCCCTCACTTCCTTTGATCTCTGTTAAAATGTCACCTTATTGATGACACCTTGCCTAACTTTTCTTATAGGAGAAAGCACCTGCCCCTCGCTTTATTTTCCCGGGAGCGCTTTGCACCATCCAACTTACTATATATTGACTTGTTTGTTGAGTCAATATACTCCTCTAAGGAGGAGCTCCTCCTTAGAGTGGGAGCTCCATGAGGGCAGGAACTCTATCTGTTCTATTTACTGATGTATCCCCAGCAACCAGAACAAAGTCTGTCATGAAGTACACAGTAAATTTGGCTAATGAATAGTCCCTACTTCCTCTTTTCTTCATTCGTTAACCAATTCATTCAACAAACACTGAGCCCTATAGGTGCCAGATTCTCTCAATAGCAGAGGACCAAAGATGAACCAGCTAGCTTCTGCCCTTAATTAGGTCACAATGTGAGGAGGGACCCAGGAAAGCAAACTTAATTATAAATGCATTATGGTGGGTTTACTGGGGGCACAACTAGAAGAGATCAAGAAAAACTTCATGCAGGAGACGGTGTGGAGTTGACTTCTGAGGGGCAAGGATGATTATGATGGATAACATTTATTGAGTGCTTACTGTGTGCCATGCCTCTCCACTAAACAATTTAAGTAATATCATTTAAGGCTGTTAACAGTTTTATGACATAAATGCTGATATGACCTTTATATTAGGGATGCAGAAAGAGGCTCAGGATGAAGGTCATAGAGCTAGTAGTTGGAGCTGAGGTTCAAATCTGGCTTTTTCTGGTTCCAGATCTCAGGCTTTAACTATGTGCTGGGCAGACAAGCAAGGAAGACATCGTGAGCAGAAGAAGCAATGTATCACAAGGATTGGAACTCCCCCAGGTGTATCCATGAAACTACAATGATTCCAGGAAATGTGAGACAAGATGACGTAGGAGTGTGCCACAGTTTGAAGGTGGACTTATAGGCCACAGGTTTTCTAACCTGGGCCTCCCGATTCCTTTCTCTTTCCTCTTTCCAGAGTAACTTGCTCTTGCTACTGTATTAGTCTTCTGAATATGCTGTGATCTGAAGGATGAATTGCATGGTTGAAGCAGGGGATCGACCATGTGGTCATAGTAGTGCTGATGGGAGACGGAGTCTCTGAGTTGGATAGTAACTGAGAACAAAGGGGACACAACAGATTGAAATATCTTTGGAGAGAGAACTGTTAGAACTTGTTCCATTTGGCCATTAGAGTTGGAGAAGGAAGAGGCTAAGACTGGATGGATAGGAGGGTAGGGAACCATTAATGAGGACAGAGCGTAGACGGGCAAGCCCAACGGGAGTGGCGAAAATGGCGAGTGAGGGTGATCTGAAGTTCCCGGGGCTCCCTGAGCAAGGAGATGCCCAATGCTGGTCTGGATGTACGTGGCTGGTGCTCCGAGTGGAGTGGAGTCACAAAGCTGGCAGACATCAGCTACTGGGTATTTCTTTAAGTGCCAAGAAAGAGAGGCAGGAGACTTGGAGTGGGACCTTTGGGAACACCAGCCGTGAATGCTAGGCATTGTCTCAGTACTTGACATCTTTGGGTGGGTATCTACATTGTTTTCAGATCCTCTCTTGTGAAATCATCAGACACATGTCTAAACCATTCAGGGAAGCTTTTGAAGTTTTCTTGGCTTAAAAAAAAAGTGTCTGAGAGCATGGAGTCTCCTTACAGCATTTTTTTCTATAGATGTCTGAGCAAGATGGCAGGTTAGAAGCCCCTTCAGTCAACCCAGCTGTTTTTTTTTTCTAGTGGCTTCCACAACCCCACCTGGATTCACAGCCACAGTGGGCTCCCTTATCCATCAAATGTGACCGGAAGCTTGATATGGACCCATTTCAGCCCAGCCGTGCCTGCAGCTCACAGCACTCGCTAAGTGTCCAGGTGAATCTGGTCAGGTCTCCTGACCATCACCCCTGCGGGAGGCCTTCCTTCTCTTCAGAGTGGTAGCTAGCACAAAGCACCTTGGCCAAGTGCCCATGTGCACACAGGAGGACCCAGGGGAGAGGACCAAGGTCAGACGGAGAGCCCCAGCCACTCACTATCTTTGTTCTCCCCTCCTTGGTCAGCAGTGTCCCAGGTTCTGGTTGGGAAGGCAGAGGGGAAGAATGACTTTGCCTCAGACCGCCTCCCAGCTCAGGCAGTGTAGGGCCGTTCGTTATTGAGGTGGGACTCTTCATGGTGGTTTTCTTGTCATTCAGGAATTGTCATTCATCTGCTCATTCAGGAATTTGTTGAGATCACTTTCAGTGGAGGAACAGGAACAAGGATGGATGTGCCAAGAGAGGGTGCTTTGGGGTCATATGACCCCAAGTCCTATTCCCCTTCTGCCACCTGTGGGCTATGTGGTCTAGGGCAAAAGTCACTTTAGCTCACTAAGCTTTGGTTTCCTCCTCCTGAGGGCATCGATGCCCACTGCACAGAGAGATCATAGGGGCGCAAATGCTCAGAAGGATGCCCAGCACACAGTAGGTACTTAATAGGTAGGGCTACCTCATTGTGATTTTTCAGTTTCCTCTGTGTTTCAGTCTCACTGCTTAATTTAACATTGGATTTGGTGATATGTGGCTTCACGTTTCCTTTACCTCAGCTAGCAGCTGAGGATTACGTGCTCAGGCTCTGGAGTTTGCCCAGACCTAGTCTCAAATCCTGGCTCCGCCACCACACTCACTGTTTGACTTTGCCTGAGTAACTCTACCGATTGGTTCCTGTGGGGATGATGGTGGCGCACCCCACCCCCTTGTAGAGAGGTTGTTAGAAGGAAATAGGATCTTGCATGGGCATTGCTTGGTACATGGGAAATGCTCAAGTATCGGTGTTCATCTTGTGAGTATTGCCACCCTGAGAAGGCACATTCTTATTCCAAAATTGGGCACTTGCCATTGTTCAAACTATTCAACATATCTTGACATTAGCTTCTGAGTCCTTTGAATGCCCATAATGGTAAGAAACTTTCAAGAAAGAGCAGGTTTGGGGGAAGACTGAGAAGGTATTCAGAGGCAAATCTGCTGATTGACATGGCTGGTGAATTAAGATAATTATCTTTCCAGTCAAAAACATTGTGTTTCTTGTAACCCATGCAAATGCATGCACAAGAGGCCTTCCAGCAGTGTGGGCAGAGGCCTCCAGAGGCGTGACTTGGTTCATTACCACTCACTCGTTACTGTTATTTTTTAATTGGAAAGTGAAACCTGCCCATGCTTAAAAAAGAAACATCTCAAAGAGTAAAAGTGAAAAAATCTCCCTACCACACAGAGGCAGTCTACAGTTTCCAACTCTCCTCAAGGAGAGTGGAATGTGGCTATATATGGTCCCTTTCAAAACAGCAAATGGGGGCCCAGCAGGCACACTGTTCTGCACCTTTTTCTTCCCTCTCATGAAGCTCTCCTGAGGGTATGGCTTTCAAGGACTTCCCTCTACAGAGAGGCACAGACTATTGAAGAAATGCCCAGGGAAGGCCTTTGGGACTCCCCAGATTCTTAAACACTGTGGTGGCCGGTAACTGGCCCTGCTCCTCGCTCTGACGTGCCTATTTGTCAGCTCTCTCACTTTAAATCATTTTCCATTCACTTCCTTAGCCAGCGCTAATAGTTGGACTTCTGGAGGGAGAGAGAGGGAGGAAGGGAAGGAGAGAGGGAGAAGATAAATTGAGGGAGAAAGAAAGGGAAGAGAGGAGAGGGAGAGGAAAGGTGGGGCAGGGAGGGTCTTTCACCCATGGCCATCTGGTTGTTATGAATTGAACTGTGTTCCGGGAATGCAAGCTGGTACAGCCACTCTGGAAAACAGTATGATGTTCCTCAAAAAACTAAAAATAGAACTACCCTACGACCCAGCAATTGCACTACTAGGCATTTATCCATGGGATACAGGTGTGCTGTTTCGAAGGGACACATGCACCCCCATATTTATAGCAGCACTATTAACAACAGCCAAAGTATGGAAAGAGCCCAAATGTCCATCGATGGATGAATGGATAAAGAAGATGTGGTATATACATACAATGGAGTATTACTTGGCAATCAAAAAGAATGAAATCTTGCCATTTGCAACTACGTGGATGGAACTGGAGGGCATTATGCTAAGTGAAATTAGTCAGAGAAAGACAAAAATCATATGACTTCACTCATATGAGGACTTTAATGAACATAAGGAAAGGGAAACAAAAATAATATAAAAACAGGGAGGAGGACAAAACAGAAGACACTCATGGAGAACAAACTGAGGGTTACGGGAGGGGTTGTGGGGGGGGGGATGGGCTAAAAGGGTAAGGGGCACTAAGGAATCTACTCCTGAAATCATTGTTGCACTATATGCTAACTAATTTGGATGTAAACTTAAAAAAAATAAAATATAAAATAAAAAAAAAATGAATTGAACTGTGTTCCCTCCAAATTCATACATTGAAGTTCTAACCCCCAGGACTCCACAAAGTGACCTTTTTTGGAAATAAGGGTTATTGCTGGTGTAATTAGTTAAGATTAGGTCATACTAAAGTAGGGTGGGTCCTTATTTTAGTGGGACTGGTGTCCTCACAAAAGGGGAAATTGGGAAACAGATGCACACACAGGGAGAACACCCTGTGAAGATGAAGACAAAAATGAGGGTGACACCAACACTTGCAAGCAAAGCTTCAGGAAGTAGGAGAGAAGCACGAACAGAACCAGCCCTGCTGACCCCTTGATCTTGGATTTCCAGCCTCCAGAACGGTGAGACGATAAATGTCTATTGTTTAAGCCGCCCAGTTCATGTACTTTGTTAGGGCAGCCCTCGCTGACTAACAAATACCCTGGGGAGAGACAGGCTGCCAGCCCTGAAACCTCCCATGTCAGAAAAGGAGAACCAACATGTTCCTCGCCTTCAGTATTTGCTGGCCCCCATCTACGCAGCCGTCCATAGCTTTCCATTTTCCACTGGAGACCTGAGCCATAATAACAAGCACTATAAACTGAAGGCAAGACTTAAAACTAGAAGCTTTGACCACCCCAAAATTTGCCTCCTGAAGTCTCTAGACCAAATGAACAGGTCCATGCTTACCCATGGGCTTTTAGTGCCAGCAGCTTCCAGACTCAACCTACAGGTGTTTGCCCCTAGAGAGGCAACATGGGCAGCATACTGGGTACTCACCAGAACGGAAGCCCACGCTGGAGCAGAGCCAGATACTTATGGGGGGAGATTCTTGTTATGTTCTGGACAGTGGAAAAAAACTTCCTGTAAAGTTGAAGCTGCAACTTTATTAAGATGGAAATGCTACTACGGGATCAAACTTAACCTGGCCCTATGGGGTGTCGTGACTCCATGAGGACATGGCCACATACCCTGGCACTAGATTAACATGCCAAAGTCCCCAGCGATGTCTCATCCCTTGCTCAATGGGGATAAGAGGTAGGGCAGCCCCACTCACAAAACGAGAAAGTCAATGATCTCTTTACCAATGGAGTGAGCACAGGGCATAAAAAGGCCAAACAGTGGGCAATCTCAGCCTATGGCCCATATTCAGACACTCCAAATTCTGTATGGGAGAGAGACCAAAGCATCCAATGGGCCGAGCCAAGTGCAATACTTCCAGCAATAGCATATGCCCTTGACAGACATTTTCCTAAGATTTCTATTTTTACCAACTCCTGGTTGGGAGCTAAAAGGCTAACTATTTGATCAGGACTTCAGCAAAATGTGGGATGAGGACCTGACATGAACCAGCTCTGTGACTGTCCTGAGCCTGTGCCCACTCATCATCTAGCATTTAGCTACCACCATCTGGAGAGAAAGGCACTGTCATCTGCCACTCAAGTACTTTGCTCCACGAAAGACACTGAGGACAAGTGTGGATCTGTAACTGACACCCATCAGATGGAACTCTTACTGCCAGAGTGGGCAACACCATTTGGACAATACCCGGAAGACCATCAGATTCCTCTACTGCTGGGTGCAGATGACCCCTGACTTTAACCCCTACTGTATTGCTGTGTACTTTCCTTACCTAAGTTCCTGGCAAGGACAGGTATATATCAACACATAGTCCTAGATGACTTATTGGCTGCTGAGGGGAGTGAGGTCTGCATATTTAGCACATCTTGCTACGTGTTTTAAAGATAGCCAGAGGCATGCATCAAAGAGGCCATAATAACACTCTATGGACTAAACAAATGGAACAAGTCAAAATCTCCTTTTCTGACCTTATTCTCCTTACAGACTAGCTGCAAATAGGCTTTGAAATTCTAGTTTTTACTCTCACAGGATTCTGGGGCTTTAAAATCTTTATTATGGGCTCCAAACTCAGGCAGTATGAATTAACATACAACTAAAATTATAAAGCAACATGGGTCTGAGGGATGGATTGTTATATTATGAGCCAAAGATAACCTCTTGTATATTGGCCTTATGTTTTTAGCTTATTCATAGTGGCCTAGGACCTGTTAGCTCAAAAGCCTGCTGATGGAAAACTCAAATTTTACACATACAGTAGTTTTAAAAATAGCTCAGACAAGCAGATTTTTTAGCCATTTGCAGTCTGTCTGCTTTGCATACTCCAGGAAAGTACACCTAACATCTGCTAGCCATAGATAAAATAAACCCAGTAGCTATAAAAGACTCCACACTGGTGCTGCCCTTCAGAGCTTCATGTCCCAGAGGCTCTCAGTGTTGTAACTGACTGACATCCTCTAGACACACAAGCTTGCTCCCTGCTCTCCCTCCCCTTCTGGATGGACACTTTCATGCTCTGAGGGATTTCCTTCATCATGCCAACCTGGCCAGAATGTCATCCAAATAAAGCTCATTGTGTGCTACTGCCACCTAGTGGTCATATCGTTTTCTGTGATCAACCCCCAAATGCCTAGGCATTTATACATTTATCAACCAGTTTTGGGTTTTATTATTTTTCTCTATTGTTTTTCTGTTTTCTATTTAGTTTCTGCTCTAATATTTATTATTTCCTTTATTCTTATTAATTTGTATTTCATTTGCCCTTCTTTATCTAGTTTTCTCAGGTGAAACAGCAATCGTAGATTTGAGATCTTTCTTCTTTTCCATCTATTTATTGGATGGAAACCTCTGTGGTATTTAGTGTTATAAATTTCCCTCTAAATGCTGCTTCCGATGCATTCCACAAATTTGGTATATTTTGTTTCCATTTTCATTCAAGTCTAAATACTTTCTCTTTTCCCTTTGAATTCATTTTTTTTTTTAAACTCACATATTATTTAGAACTGTGTTATTTAGTTTTCAATATTTGGGAATTTTATACATTTCTGTCATTGACTTATAATGCCATTGTAGTCAGAGAACACACTTTGTATGGGATGAATAACTTTACAATTTTTAGCTGCTTTGTGGCCATGGAATAGGGTCTATTATGGTGTTTTTTTTCTTTTTTTTTAATGTTTATTTATTTTGATGGAGAGAAAGAGAGAGTACATGAAAGCAGGGGAAGGAGCAGAGAGAGAGAGAGAGAGAGAGAGGAGAGGGAGAGAATCCAAGCAGGCTCTATGCTGACAGCTGACAATGTGGAGCTTGATCTTAACCAACTGTGAGGTCATGACCTGAGCCAAAATCAAGAGTCAGACACTTAACCAACTGGGCCACCCAGGCCCAGTATTATGGTAAGTATTTTTAAAAAAAAAAATTTTTTTTTCAACGGTTTTTATTTATTTTTGGGACAGAGAGAAGAGCATGAACGGGGGAGGGGCAGAGAGAGAGAGAGGGAGACACAGAATCGGAAACAGGCTCCAGGCTCCGAGCCATCAGCCCAGAGCCTGACGCGGGGCTCGAACTCACGGACCGCGAGATCGTGACCTGGCTGAAGTCGGACGCTTAACCGACTGCGCCACCCAGGCGCCCCTATGGTAAGTATTTTGTGTGCACTTGAATACAATGTGTATTTTGCTGAATTTAGAAGAGTATTCCACAAATCAATTAGGTCAATTCGTAGTATTGGAGTATTCTAGTTTTGTATATCTGCTGATTTTTATTCTACTTGTTTTGTCAAATATTGAGAAAGGGTATTGAAATCTGACTGTAATTATGGATGTGTTTATTACTCCTTTCAGTTCTATAAATGTTTGTTTCATGTATTTTGAAGCTCTATTATTAGGTGAATTTATGTTCAGGATTATTATGTCCTCTTGAGAAATTGGCTTTTCTCTTTATCATTATGAAGTGGTTCTTTTTATTCCTGGTTATATTCTTTGCTTTGAAAACTACTTGTTCTGGGGGCGCCTGGGTGGCTCAGTCGGTTAAGCGGCCGACTTCAGCTCAGGTCATGATCTCGTGGTCTGCGAGTTCGAGCCCCGCGTTGGGCTCTGTGCTGACAGCTCGGAGCCTGGAGCCTGTTTCAGATTCTGTGTCTCCCTCTCTCTGACCCTCCCCCGTTCATGCTCTGTCTCAAAAATAAATAAAACATTTAAAAAAAAAAAAAAGAAAACTACTTGTTCTGTTATTAATATAGCCACCTGGAGTGTCTGGTGGCTAACTTGAGAATGAATGAATGAATGAATGAATAAACAAACAAATAAATAAATAAATAAAGTAGGCTTCTTGTAGGCAATTTGAGCCTTGTTTTTTATCCAATCTGACAATCTCTGTCTTTTTAATTTGAATATTTAGACCTTCATGTTTAATGTGATGCTTGATATGACTAGATTTAAATCTATATTGGTATTTATTATGTAACTGTTTATCTCATCTATTATTTTTCCTCTTTGAGGGGAGCTTGTTGTAGATTAATTGAATATATTTTTGTAATTCCATTTTTTAAAATGTTTATTCATTTTTGAGAGAGAGCATGAGCAGGGGAGGGGCAGAGAGAGCAGGGGACAGAGGATCCGAAGCAGACTCTGGGCTGACAGCAGCAAGCCTGATGTGGGGTTCAAGCTCACAAACTGTAAGATCCTGACCTGAGACCAAGTGAGACACTCAACCAAGCCACCCAGGTGCCCCTTGTAATTCCATTTTATCTCCTTTGTTGATTTATCAGCCATAAGCTTTTTAAGGCACTTCTTTACGCTTTAAAGTATATCTCCTTAATTTGTGACAGTCTGCTGATGCATGGCACTCTAACCATATACTTTTATTTCTCTTCCCCCAGCCTTTGTGCTATTGTTGTCATATATTTTATTTTTACGTGTTCTTAAGTCCATATATCAGTTTAGTAAGATTGCCATAACAAAGTACTACAAACTGAGTGGCTTAAACCACAGAAACGTATCATTTCACAGTTCTGGAGGCTAGAAGTCAAGATGAAAGTGTGGACAGGGCCATACTCCTTCTGAAGGCGCTAGGGAAGGATCTGGTCCAGGCCTCTCCCCCAGGTTTCAGTAGTACCTTCACTCTGGCGTGTCTTCTCCCTGTATGTGTGTCTTTGTCTAAATTTCCCCTTTTTATAGGGATGCCAGTTATATTGGATTAAAGACCCACCCTAGGGATTAGGGACCCACTCCATCCAGTAAGACCTCATCCTAACTTAACTAATTGCATCTGCAATGATCTTATTTCCAGATAAGGTTAGATTTGAAGGTATTAGGGGTTAGCACTTCAAGATATGAGTTTGAGGAATGTAATTCTCAACCCATAACAGCACACAATATATTATTATTATACTGCCTTAAATAACTCATTATCTTTTTTAAAATATTCATTTATTTTTAGAGAGGGGGCTGGCAGAGAGAGAGGGAGAAGATCCCAAGCAAGCTCTGTGCTCTCAGCACAGAGCCCAACGTGGGGCCCAGTCCCAGGAACCATGAGATCATGATCTAAGCTGCAATCAAGAGTTGGACGCTTAACCAAATGAGCCACCAGGCACCTCTCATTATCTTCTAAAGAAACTTAAAAATAAGAAATAAAATCTTTTATACTCACAAGTGTCAACACTTCATTTCTTTAACTGACAAATACTCTGTTAAATGGGTATATCACATTTTATTTATTCAAGAGTGTATGGATATTTTGGTTGTTTCCACTGTTTGGCTATTATGAATAATATTGTTATAAACATTTGTATACAGGTTTTTATGTGGACTTGTACTTTTATGTCTCTTGGATAGATAACATAGGAGTAGAATTGCTAGATCATATAATTTATTGAGGAACTACCAGATTGTTTTCTACAGTGGCTGTACAATTTCACATTCCCACCAACAATGTATGAGGACTTCAAATTTTCCATATCCTTGCCAAGAGTTGTTATTATCTGTCTTCTTAATGCTTTTGATTTGCATTTTCCTGATAGCTAATAATATTGAAAATCTTTTCAATATTTGAGACTCATTGACCATTTGTATATCTTCTTTGGAGAAATGTCTATTCAGATCATTTGCACATTTTTAATTGGGTTGTTTGTCTTTCTATGGAGTTATAATAGTTCTTTATACACTCTAGATATCAGTTGCTTATCAGATATGTGATTTACAAAAATGTTCTCCTATGTATTGTCTTTTAATTTTAAAGCATAAAAGTTTTTAATTTTGATGGAATCCAGTTTATTTTTTTCTTTTGTTTCTTGTGCTTTTGGTGTCATTTTGCTTTCTGTACAGCACAATACTGAGTTTTACTTTGTGATCTGAAATTTTTCTTTTAATTAATTAAATTCACTTATCTTTATTGATTTGACAGATATTTCCTGTTATTAATGGAGTTCTTTTGATACTACTAAAAGTTGTGTTATTGTTCTATTTGCTTCCCTTATATTAAAGCTTTATATAATACCCTAGTCTCCTCCTCCCTTGAAAGTTCCATTATATTTTGGATCCTACATTTTTCTTGTTCTTGGGTTATTTTGCCAGAGTATAGAAGCTTCTTTAAGAAAACGTCATGGAAAGAAAACTTTGAGACCTGCACATTTTTAATTTGCCGAGAGAGAGAGGAGGACAGAGGATCTGAAGCGGGCCCTGCGCTGACAGCAAAAAGCCCAATGCGGGGCTCGAACACAGGAACCATGAAATCATGATGTGAGCCGAAGGCAGGCACTTAACCAACTGAGCCACCAAGGTGCCCCAGTTTGCCTTCAAATTTGGTTCATTATTTGGCAAGTTTTAGAATTCAAGATACAAAATTATTTTCCCTCAAATTTTTGAAGACCATATCAATCTTTTCTAGTATCCAGTGCTGCTGAAAAGAAATTTGCTTATTCCTTTAAAGGTGACCTTAAAAAAAAAAAAAACTCTCTAGAAGTTTTCTAGATTATTTGTCTTTGATCTCAAAGTTCACAAGGGTGTGTATAGATGTGGGTCCTTTTTTGTTCATTTGCTTGCCACTTGAAAGACTCTTTCAATTTGAAGACTATCTCCTCATTTCTGGAACATTTTCTTCTATTATTTCTTCAGTGACTTCCACTCTTCCATTTTTTTTTTTTCTGTTCTCTCTGGTATGCCTGTTAGTCAGATGCTGGACATTATGTTTATGCATTTTATCTCCTTATGAATGTTGAGATTTCCTCAACTTTATTTTTCAACTCTTACTCTTGGTAATTATTTTTTATTTCTAATATCTTTTTCTTGTTCTCTATTTTATTTTTTGTAAGTAAACTATTTTCAAAAACCATTTTAGATTTATAGAAAAACTGAGAAGATAGTACAGACAGTTCCTGCATACTCCACACTCAGTTTATTGATGTCTTACATTAGTGTGGCACATTTGTTACATTTAATGAACCAATTTTGATACATTATCCTTAACTACTAAAGTCCATACTTTATTCAGATTTCCTTAGTTTTTATCCAATGTCCTTTCCTGCTCCAGGATCCCATCCAGGATACCACATGGCTTTTAGTCATCATGTGTCCTTAGGCTCCTCTTGACTGATACAGTTTCTCAAGCTTTCCTTGTTTTTGATGACCTTGACAGTTTTGAGGAATGCTGGTCAGGTGTTTTGTAAACTGCTCCTGTATTGGAATTTGGTGTTTTCTTCGTGGTTAGACTGTTGTTACTGGTTTGGGGGAGGAAGGCCATGGAACAAAAGCACATTTTCATCCCATCATATCAAGGCAATATAGTATCATTTTGGTCACCTGGCTGCTATAGTGTTTGTCAGATTTCTCCATTGTGAAGTTATTCTTTCCCCCTGTTCTAAAAGTACACTTACTTTTGGGCAGGAAAAGACCATCTCCAGCCTGTCCTTAAGGAGTAGGGAATTATACTCCATTTTCTGAGGGCAGAGTATGTACAGAAATTATTTGTGATTTTTCTGCACAGGAGATTTGTATCCCCTATTTTTAAATTTATCTAACCATTTATTAATGTCAGTGTGTAGACTCCAGAGTATTTATTTTATATTTTGGGTTGTAATCCAGTACTTCTTTATTTATTTTGTTGTTCATATTGATCCAGTTTGGGCCATTGGGAACTCTTTTAGTTGGCTCCTGTGTCCCTTGACATAGCCGCATCAGTATATGGTGTTGTGTGGTGTGGTGTGGTGTGGTGTGGGTCTGTGTGCGTGTGTTATTTGTTGAACAATTCCTTCCTTTCTGGAACTATAAGATGTTCCAGGCTCTTCCTGTGTATTTTCTTCCCCAATTGTAGACTCATTCATTTCTCCAAGGATTCCTGGTGTTTATTATTGGAGGATGGTATTAGAAACCAAGACCTGGGCACTAGGTATGCTTGTTGCTACTGGGGTGTTGTTGCGTCTGGGTCTTCTCTGCTGTCAGAGCAAGGATTATGTGTGTGTGTGTGTGTGTGTGTGTGTGTGTCTACTAGCCTGTGTATATAAACACATCTCTAAATATTTCTGTATGTAACCATCTGTATCTGTGTTAAGTTTGTACATGAGTTCATACTGGTGTTTTTGACTCTATTACCATATGGATTATTCTAGCCTCTCCCCTTCCTTATCTGTAAATTCGCACTGCACCAGTGAGAAACCTGGCTTCTACCCTCTGCCATCCATTTACTATTCAATTCTAGACACATAGAACCATATCAGAATTGCTAACTAATTTACCTATATGAAACAACTTTATCAACAAGAGTATGGTACTTATATGCAGTCCTTTTTGCCTTTAGTCTTATAGACTCCACTCATTTACAAAGATGTAGATCAGCACCTTTACCCCACCCCCCCTTCAGTGAGGTTGTTTCATACATTAGTAATACATAAGATTTTTTTTTGTCACACTCTACATTCCATCATAGGATTTTCCCCACCACTCTTTGTACTGTAAAGCCCTATGGGGTTTTGACAAATGAATAATATCATGTATCCATCATTTCAGTATTATATAGACTAGTTTCATAGCCCTAAAAAATCCCTTGTGTTTCATCCATTTAACCTCCTTAGTTGGACTCGTTCAGTAAGTAGCATTTCAGACTGATTTCAATTAGCACTATGCACTTAAGATTCATCCATATCTTCTGGGGGCTTGATAGCTCATTTTTAAAACACCAGATAATATTCCATTTATGGACATAGCATAATTTGTTTATTTGTTTACCAATTGAAGGATGTCTTAGTTGTTTCTACTTTTTGGCAGTTATAAATAAAGGTGCTATAAGCATTTTTGTCTAGGTTTTGTTTGGACATAACAAATCAGTTGGGTAAATATCTAGGAGCACAGTTGCTAGATCGTGTGATAAGGCTATGGTTAGCTTTGTAAAAAACTGCCAATCTACCTTCCACAGCTGCTGCACTATTTTGCATTCCAACCAGCAGTGAATGAAATTTCCTGTTCCTCCACATCCTTGACAGCATTTGGTATGGTCAGTGCTTTGGATTCTAGCTATTCTAATAGGACTGTAATGGCATCTCGTTTTTTTATTTTTTAAAAAGTTTATTTACTTATTTTGAGAGAGACAGCACATGTGAAGGAGGGGCAGAGAGAGAAGGAGAGAGAAAATCCCAAGCAGTCTCCGCACTGTCAGCACAGAGCCTGACACGGGGCTCCATCCCACACACCATGAGATCATGACCTGAACTGAAGTCAAGAGCCAGGCACTTAACCGACTGAGCCACCCAGGTGCCCCTTCACTGTTGTTTGAATTTGAAATTCCCCAATGGCATATGATGTTAAGAGTCCCTTCATATACTTATCTGCCACCTGTATGTCTTCTTTGGTGAGGTGTCTATTTAGATCTTTTGTCTATTTTTGGGTCTCTATGTCATTTTTTATTACATTTTGTTCTTGTTTGAGGATGTATGTAATTTTTCAAAGAATTTCTTTGACCGAATTAACTTTTTCTTTTTAAGTTCTCTTCATTTCCTGAATTTCTCTTTCCTCTGGAGTCTGATTTTCTCTTTATTTGGGTTTTTTTACTTTCATATCAAGGGTTTTCTTCAAATACTCAGAGAGTCTTAGTTCACATTTTTTCCTTTAAATTTTCTTATTGTGGAAAATAAATAACGCATGTACAAAAAAAAAGTATGAAGCACAAATGTTCAGCTAAATGAATTTTTGTCCAGATCGAGAAATAGAGCATTGCCAGGACCCTAGAAGACTTCTGTATGCCTCTTGCCCATCAGAATACTCTAGCTCTCTTCCTTTCCACCAGCTTATCTCTATCCCAACTCCATAAAAAAAATACTTTTAACACCATGCAAATATGCATGTATAAATAGTGTAGTTCAGTATTCAGTCATCTTTTAAAGTTTAAGAATGAGGTAATTTTTTTTTTAAGTACAGGGAGAAACACCTGAGTGGCTCAGTCGGTTGAGCATTTGGACTCTTGATTTTGGCTCAGGTCATGATCTCACGGTTCGTAGATTCAAGCCCTGTGTCAAGCTCAAGGCTGACAGTGCAGAGCCTGCTTGGGATTTTCTCTCTTTCTCTCTCTCAAAATAAATAAATAAACTTTTAAAAAAAGAAATAACAAAATTAAATCCAGGGAAATCCCTTTACATTGGGAATACCAGGATGAGGATTACTTAACTCTGAGATACCAAAATCTCCACTAACTGCCCTAATCCTCCCCAGATAGTTTATTTGGTTCCTTTTGGACTATCATGGTGGTATTGTGCTGCCTTTTCCTCTAGGGGGCACCAGTCATCTCCAGAATCCTCCCTTAGGTCCTCTCCCTTGGAGTTCCAGCTCCTGCCTATCCGGCCAGTGGCATTCTGAAGAAACTGTACCCATGAGAAGCAGCAGCAGAGCCCAAGTGTCTTGCCTCATGGTTTGGAACACCTAGGACAACCACCTACTTTGGAGTCCCGGGAGGGGCAGGAATATAAACTTCCTTGCATTTTGTCATGTTAAGTAATGCTCTAGCCAGCCCAGCCTACTGGTTGGCCATTGCAGACAGGAGCAGCAGATGCACGCTAGCTCTTTACAAAGGCGTATCCCTGCCATGTATGAAGGAGACCAGCCTCAGCCTGACATCTTGATCTCATCCACTTTTACCTGTCTCTCTCCCATCTCAGGAGTTCCCTAAATCACTAGCCTGCTATGGGGAGCCCCTCTTGCTACAGCCCGTTGTGGAGTCAGAATTAGCCCACCCTTTCTCCAGAGGCTGTGTTCCAACTTTTTAAAAATTATTATTCAGGCCCAAAAGTCTTATATTGTCCAGTGCTTGCCTAGGGAAAGACCAGCTGGGTGGCCTGACCTCCCTCTTGGGGCCACTCAGGGCCTCTGGCCCCAAAAGTCTGTTCCAATGCCACAAGATCACTCAAATATCGGTGGTACCATTTGTCCAAGATGATGAGGCACTGGGAGAGAGTACAAAAAATATAGAGTACAATATGACACAGCAATGCCACACCAAATTGATGTGAAGCTGTTCCAAATTTTGACTCCCAAGCATCTAATGCTGTCCATGATCTTTTTGCCAATTGATTGTCCTACTGACTGGGTAGACCCCATATCAATTTTTTGATTTCCAAAATTCTCTCCCCTCATTTTTTTAAAGTTTATTTATTTATTTTGAGAATGAAAGAACCAGAGCACATGAGCAAAGGAGGGGCAGAGAGAGAGAGAAAGGGAGAGAATTCCAAGCAGGCTTCTCACCGGCAATGCAGAGCCTGATGCAGGGCTTGATCCCACGAATCATGAGATCAGACCTGAGCCAAAACCAAGAGCTGGACACTCAACTGATTGAGCCACCCAGGCCCCCCTCCCCCTTTTAAATCACCACTTGTAGTGAGTTCAAGAGACTTGGGGGTTAAAGAAGAAAAAAGAAATGACCATGAAGTAGCAATAGCACACAATGAGCTTTATTTGGACAACTGACAGGGTGGTGTATGGGGAATTCCCTCACCACATGAGGCCATCCAGAGTCTTCTGTACATGGAGCACCTCCCAGAAAGGGGGAGGTCAAGAAAATTCCTGAGGAAGAAGAGGATGGAAGAGAGGATTTAGGTGTCTAGAGGGTGTTGCTCAGCAGCACAATGGAGGGTATCTGGATCAGAGACTTTCAGGAGTATTTTATCTGTGGCTAGCAGATGCTGGGTGCTGTATCCTGGGGTATGCAAAGCAGACAGGCTCTAAAGAGGTAAAAATCTGTTCATTTGGTCTATATTTAAAACAACTGGATGTGTAGGGGCACCTGCGTGGCTCAGTTGGTTAAGCATCTGAGTTCCACTCAGGTCATGATCTCAAGGTTCATGAGTTTGAGCCCCACATAGGGCTCTGTGCTAACAGCTCAGAGCCTGGAGCCTGCTTCAGATGCTGTGTCTCCCTCTCTCTCTCTCTGCCCCTCCCCCACTTGCCTTCTGTTTCTCTCTCAACAATAAATAAAAACAAACAAAAACCACAACCGAATGTATAAAATTTGAGTTTGGCACCAGGAGAATTTTGAGCTAACAGGTCCCAGCCTGCTATAGTAAAGAATATAGGGTTAATCTATAGAAGTTGTCTTTGGCTCATTTATGTAGAACAGCCTGATCAGGAAACAGAAAAGACACAGATCAATAATGTCAGAAATGACAGAGGGAACAACACTATTTTATATATATTAAAATAATAGAAAGGGAATATTATGAACAACTTTGTACCAATAAATTCAACAACTTAGACAAATTCCTTATAAAATAAAAACCACCAAAACGAACTCAAGAAGAAATATACAACCTGAATAGCCCTATAGCTGTTTTTTAAAATTGAATTTATAGCTAAAAACCTTCCCACAGAGAAAACTCCAGGCTCAAAGTCTAGTAAACATTTAAGGAGAAACATAATGTTAATTCTACACATACTTTATCAGAAAATTGAAGGGGAAGGAACACTTGCAAACTTATTATGTGACATAGCATTATGCTGTTACTAAAACCAGAAAGAAAGACACGAAAAGAAGACAAAATTGAAAATCACCTCTCATGAACTATCAAAGTTTTAGTAAATTGAATCTAACAATGTGTAGGAAGATAGTACATTATGAACAAGTGGAATTTAGCCTAGGAATGCAAGGATGGTTGGCATTTCAAAAACAATGTAAATCACCATATTAAAATAGACTAAAATAGAACAACCATGATATTCTCATGTATGCAGAAAAACATTTGACAAAATCCACCATCCATTCCCAATAACCTCTCATCAGATTAGGAAAAAGAAGGGAAAAATTTCAACCTGAAAAAGAACATCTATTAAAAAACCTATAGCTGACACCCTACTTAACAGTGAAAGACTGAATACTTTTCACTAAGATTAACAAGGCAAGGATGTTTGTTCTTACCATTTCTATTCAACATTGTGCTGGAGATCCTAGTCAGTGTAGTAAGTTAAGATTTTTAGTCACTTATATGGTATGGAAAAGAAGGATAAATGGTCTTCATTCAAAACCAATGTGATTATTTATGTAGAACGTTTCATGGAATCTACAGAAAAGCTTTTAGAACTAATGAGTAAGTTTGGCACTTCCTTGGTGTCATCTGTGCAGGTGGCAGCCAACTACTACCAGGATTATGGCCACCCTCAGACCTCTGATGAAGTAGAAGATAGTTAAAAAGAGTTATGGGAGCAACAAGAAAACAAAACGCATGCTGCCCAGGGGCTTCCAGAAGTTTCTAGTCCACAACGTCAAGGAGCTTGAAGTGCTGCTGATGTGCAGCAAATCTTACTGTGCAGGGATTTCTCACAATATCTCCTCTAAGAATCACAAAGCTACTGTAGAAAGAACAGTGCAGCTGGCCATCAGAGTCACCAATCCCAATGTCAGGCTATGCAGTGAAGAAAATGAATAGACAGCTAATGTGCATGTCATATTTGAGTTAATAAAACCATAGAACTAAAAAATAAAAAAAAACACAACTAATGAGTAAGTTTAGCATAGTTGCAGGACACAATATCAAAATCAAAATTCAATCATATATCTTCATAGTAGGAACAAACACTTGGGAATTGAGGGCTGGCGGGGGGGGGGGGGGTGGGAGGCAGACAGAGAGAGAGAGGGAGAGAGAGAGAATCCCTCATGAAGCATGAGATCATGACCCCAGCCAAAATCAAGAGTCGGACATTTAACCGACTGAACCACCCAGGCGCCCCTGGAAATTGAGTTTTTAAATGCATTTTTAAAATAGCATTGAAATTATTGAATGTTTATGAATAACTTTGACAAAAGATGTGTAAATCTTATACATTGAAAGCTACAATTGATAGGAGAAACTAAGACCTAAATAAATTGAGAGATCTATGTTCACGTTTTAGAAGACTCACTGTTTCTAAGGTATAAACTCTTCAAATTGATCTGTAAATTTATTGCAATACCAATAAAAATATCAGCAGACTTTTTGCAAAATTTGACAAGTGGATTCTAAAATTTATATAGAAATGAAAAGGACCTAGACTAGCCAAAACAGCTTTGCAAAGGAGTGTTGAATTTTGGATAACTTACATTAATTACACCGTTTAAGGACTTATTATAAAGCTCCAGAATCAAAGCCATGGTACAGACACAAAGAGAGACAAAGAGATCAAGGGGACAGTCTCTAGACTCACACACACATGACTTTTGCCAAAGATGCTTGAGACACTTCAGTGAGAAAGGATAATCTTTTCAAAAAAAAATGTTTACAAGAAATCTTTTCAACAACTGGATATGCAAAAAAATGAAGCCTCTGACCTTACCTCACACCATATGCAAAAAATAACTCAAAACAGATTAAAACTATTAAAACTTCTAGGAGAAAATCTTAGTGAACTTGAGTTTGGCAAAGATTTAAAAAAAATTTTTTTTAATGTTTATATTTGAGAGAGAGAGAGTGTGTGTGTGTGAGCGAGAGAGGGGCAGAGAAACAGAGAATCTGAAGCAGGCTCCAGGCTCTGAGCTGTCATGTCAGCACAGAGCCTGATGCAGGACTTGAACTCATGAGTTGCGAGATCATGACCTGAGCTGAAGTTGGACCCTTAACAAACTGAGCCACACAGATACCCTGCCAAAGGTTTTTTTTTTTTAATGTTTATTTTATTTATTTTGAGAAAGAGAAAGAGAGAGCAAGTGGGGGGAGGACAGAGAAAGAAAGAGGGAGAGAGAGAGTCCTAAGCAGGCTCCACACTGTCAGCACGGAGCCCGATGTGGGGCCCAGTCCCACAAACTGTGAGATCATGACCTCAGCTGAAATCAAGAGTTGGATACTTAACAAACTGAGCCACCCAGGTGCCCCAGCAAAGATTTTTAAACATGACATAAAAATCAGATTATAAAAGAAAAAAATTAATAAATTTGACTTCGTCAGAATTAAAAACTTTTGCTCTTCAAAAACACTGTCATGTTTCAGTCTGGCATGTAAGGAGCTTGAAAGAGTCATCACTACCGACCTCACCACAAGAAAAAAAGATGAGCAACTGAAAATCAACAACTGTTCTTAGATGTATCAGAGTTTCAAGATCACAAGTGCTGCCCCCAAAATTTGAGAGGCAAAGAGGCAGATAAAGACAATCACACCTATAGGAGAAGAGACTCCATGGAAAATAGTACCAGGGTGGGAAACCTAAACTAGGCTAGAAGCTTGGTGTGGACAAGTTTGAGAGTTAAAAACTCCAAGAAGAAGAGTCTTTCAAGTTCCCCCATACTTATATGAGTTTTATCCCCAGAAGAGGTACCAAGTTCTCACAATTAGAGTCAGAGAAAAATCTCTTCATGCTTTTGGCACGGGGAGAGGGAAAACAGCCATACTGAAATACACTCAGAGCATTCTTTTCATCTTAAGGCCTGCCTTCTGTTTTACCAGAGCTTAACCGACCTGAGGGAAGGGAAATATCCAACTTCCGCCTCCTCTAGCCTTCCTGTCTCACCTAAGAAGGAAACAAACAACTGAAAAGCACTTGTGAAGATGATAGCCCAGGGGCTCAGGCTTATGAAAAGATTGAGACTTAATCATGGACTGTAGAACACTTCCCTGTCACACCTCACACTCACACCCATGTCAATAAGGCTCCTGTATAATAACAGGGGGACACAACTAAAAGAGCTACATGTCTCAGACTTATTATTTATTTATTTATTTATTTATTTATTTATTTGAGAGAGCTTATGTGTGTGTGTGTGGTGGGGGGAAGGACAGAAAGAGAGAGAGAGAGAGAGAGAGAGAGAGAGAATCCCAAGCAGGCTCCTCGCTTAGCACTCAGCCTGGAGCCCAATGTGGGGCTCAATCTCACGACTGTGAGATCATGACCTGAGACAAAATCAGAGAGTCAGATACTTAACTGACTGAGCCACCCAGGTGCCCCTCAGACCTAATTTAAGAGGAAGGCTCTAGAGAAGCTCAAAGACAGCAGAGGACAAAAGCAAAGACACCAGAGGAAATGTTATCCTTTGATATCCATTACAAACAATAAATACAGCCTAACCTATAGCCACATATATGTAAAACCTCACATAAAACCTTACTTAACCTCAGTTCATTTTTTTTTTTTACCTCAGTTCATTTTTACCCAATACATCATGTTGGCTTCCAACACACAAAAAAATTACAAGTTGTACTAAAAGACAAGAAACACATTTTGAAGAGACAGAGCAAGGATCAGAACAAGACTCCATTATAGCAGAGATACTGAAACTGCCAAACTGGGAATTTAAGGCAACTATGGCTCATACACTATGATCTTGAAAGGAAAAAGTGGACAACATGCAAGAATAAACGGGCAAAACAAGCAGATAGATGGAAACAAGTGGATGTACTAGAAATAAAAAAACACTATAACAGATGGGGTGTCTGGGTGGTTCAGTTGGTTAAGCAGCCGACTTGGGCTCAGGTCATGATCTCACTGCCCAAAGGCTCCTGAGTTCGAGCCCCACGTCAGGCTCTGTGCTGAGAGCTCACAACCTAGACCCTGCTTCTGATTCTGTCTCTCTCTCTCTCTCTCTCTGCCCCTCCCCTGCTCACATTCTTTCTCTTTCTCTCTCTCTCAAAAAAATATAAACATTAAACATTTTTTTAAAAAAACACTGTAACAGAAATGAAGAATGCCTTTGATGAACTCATCAATACACTGGACACTAACCCAGAAAAGATTCAGTCAGCTTAAAGATATGCCAATAGAAACTTGCAAAACTGAAATGCAAAGAGAAACAAGAATGAAAAAGATGGAACAGAATATCCAAGAGCTGTGGGATAATTCCAGAAGGGGTAAAATATGCATCATGGGAATACCAAAATAAGAAAGAAACAAGACATAGTTGAAGTAATAATGATTGAGAATTTTCTAAAATTAATCTCAGGCATCAAATCTCAGATACAGAACATCAAGGATGATAAATACCAGAAAATCTACATCTAGGCATAACATTTCAAACTGCAGAAGTCAAACACAAGGAGACAATCTTGAAAGAAACCAGAGGGGGAAAACACCTTGCCTACACAGAAACGAGGGTAGGAATTACATCAAACTTCTCTTCAGAAACCATGCAAGCAGGAAGAGAGTGGTATGAAATATTTAAACTGTTGAAGGAGAAGCACTGCCAACCTAGAACTCTGTACTCAGCAAATTGTCCTTGTAAGATGAAGGAGAAATAAAGACTTCCTCAGAGAAGAAACGGACAGAAATTGTCACCAGTAGACTTGCCTCACGAGAAATGTTAAGTGAAATTCTTCAGCAAGAAGGAAAAGTATGTAAGTCAGAAACTCAAATCTGCATAAAGGGAGGGAAGAGATAAATCAAGGTAAAGTGAAATCTTTCATTTTATTTTTAAAATTGGAGTATGGTTGACATACAGTGTTATATTAGTTTCAGGTGTCCAGCATAGTGACTTGACAAGTCTATACATTCATTGCACAGTGCTTGCCCTGATGCGTGTAGTTACCATCAGTCACTGTACAGTCATTTCAGTGTCATTTCAGTGTCACCGACTATATTGCCCATGCTGTACTGTTCATCCCCATGACCTATTTATTTCATAACTGGGTGTTTGTGCCTCTTAATCCCCTTCACCTATTTTGCCCATCCCTGACCTCCTCCCCTCCAGCAACCCCCACCAGTATTTATGAGAATATTTCTGTTTTATGTATGTGTGTTTGTTTTGTTTTTTAGATTCCACATATAAGTGAAGCCATATGGTATTTGTCTTTCTCTGACTTATTTCGTTAGAATAATACACTCTAGGTCCATCCATGTTGTTATGAATGACAATATTTCATTCTTTTTTGTGGCTAACATTCCATTGTATATATACACCAAATCTACTTTATCCATTCATCTATCAGTGGACAGCTAGGTTGCTTGCATGTGTTGGCTGTTGTAAATACTGCTGCAATAGGAGTGCATGTATCTTTACAAATGACTGTTTTTGTTCTCTTGGTAAGTACCCAGCAGTGGAATTACTGGATCGTCCGGTATTTCTATTTTTAATTTTTTGAGGAACCTCCATACTGGTTTCCAGAGTGGCTGTACTAATTTACATTCCCAACAGTAGTGCACACGGGTTCCCTTTTTTCCACATCCTTGCCAACACTTGTTATTTCTTATCTATATTAAAAGATTAAAATCATTTATTCTTTTTATTCTCAACTGATCTAACAGGTAACAGTTTGTTCCAAATAATAATAGTGATTAAAGCTTATGGATAAGTGAAACAAATAACTAAAATGTTATAAAAGATGAGAGATGAATTGGTAATACTCTGATAAAGTAATTGCACTTTCCATGAAATGCTATAGTAATATTTGAAAGAGGATTTGGATTAGATGTAAAGGCATATTACAAACTCAAGGGAAACACGATAAAAAAGCTTTCCCAGACAAATAAAAACTAAAGTTGTTTGTGACCACTAAACCAGCCCTGCAAGAAATATTAAAGCGGACTCTTTGAGTGGAAAGGAAAAAACAAAAGTGACAAAGACAAGAAAGGATCAGAGAAAATCTCCAGACTCGAGGGCAAAACAAGTAGTAAAACGACAATAAACATATATATCTTTCCAAGAAAGTGTAATTGATATGCAAAGAGAGGAGGAAAAGGGGGAATCATGTAAAATGTTCAATTAAAACTACAGAAGACAAAAAAATATTTTAAAGGGAAAAGAAACAGAGAACTAAGGGCAATGAATAGAAAACAATGTCTACTTTACAAATAAAGACACAGATTAAAAGTAAAGGGATAAAGAAAGACATACTATGTCAAGACTAATCCAAAGAAAGCTGGAGTAGCTATATTAATTTTAGATAAAACAGACCTTAAAGCAAAAAAAAAAAAATTATAAGGGATAAAGAGAGGCTTACATAATGATACAGGAGTCAATTCTTTAAAAAGACATGACAATAGTTAACATGTTTGCACCTAACAACAGAGCATCAAAATATGTGAAGGAAAAACTGATATACATGCAAAGAGAAATAGAGGAATTCACTCTTACTCACTTTTCAAATTCCTTCTATTCATAATTGACAGATCCAGCAGGCATAAAATCAGTAAGGGCATGAATAGTACCATTAATTAACTGGACCTAATTGACATCTATAGAATACTTATCCAATGACAGCAGAGTACACATTCTCCTCAAGCTCACCTGGGATTTTCACTAAGATCAATCGCATTCTTGGTCATAAAACACCCCTTAAGAATAGAATTTGAAAGAATAGAAATCATACAATGCCTGCTCTCAGGCCATGAGGGAATTAAACTAGAAATTAATAACAGAAAGATAGCTGGAAAACCCCAAATTATTTGGATATTAACAACACACTTCTAAATACCACATAAATTTCAAGAGAAATTACAAATATTTTCAATTAAATGAAAATGAAAATTCAACTCATCAAAATTTGTAGGATACAGCAAAAATGGTATTAGAGGGAAATTTACAGCACTGAATGCACATATTAGAAAATAAGAAAGACCTAAAATTGGGGCACCTGGGTGGCTCAGTTGGTTGGACAACCCACTTTGGCTCAGGTCATGACCTCATGGTTTGTGGGTTCGAGCCCTGCATCAGGTTTGCTGCTGTCAGTGGGGAGTCACTTTAGATCCTCTGTTCCACTGTCTCTGCCCCTCCCTGGTTCATGCTCTCTCTCTCTCTCTCAAAAATAAATAAAATAAAAATCAAAAAAAAAGAAAGACCTAAAATCAATGTTTCCAAACCTTACAAAACTAGAAAAAGGAGAACAAATTAAATAAAAAGTAAGCAGAAGGAAAGAAATAATAAAAATTGGAGCAGAAATCAATGAAATTGATTGAAATTGATGAAATAGAAAGTCCATAGAGAAAATCAGCAAAATCAAAAGCTTGTTCTTAGAAGATCAATAAAATTGATAAATATCTAGCCAGGTTAACATAGGAAGACCGAGAGAAGCCACATATAACTAATATCATAAATGAAAGAGGAGCCATACTTACTGATCCCAAGGTCATTAAAAAGGTAATGAAGAAATGTTAGGAACAGCTCTATGCTCACAAATTTGACAACCTAGATGAAATGGACCAATTAAGACACAATCTGCCATAACTCACACAAAGAGAAATATACAATCCAAATAGGACAATATTTAAAAGAAATTGAATTAGTAATTACTATCCTTCCAAAACAGAAAGCACCAAACCCACATGGGTTCACTGTTGAATTCTATCATACACTTAAGAAACAAATTACATCATTTGTATATAATATATTCCAAAAATAGAAGAGGATGGAATGTTTCCCAAGTTGTTTTATGAGATAAAAGATATTACAAGAATAGAAAACTACAGACCAATATTTCCCATGAAATAGATGCAAAAATTCTCGACCAAATATTAGTAAGTCAAATCCAACAATGCATAAAAAGAATTACACATCACAACTAACAGGGATTGATTCTGGGTATGAAACCAGCTTCAACATTGCAAAATCAATTAATGCTATTCATCACATCAGCATTCTAAAGAAGAAAAATCACATGATCATATCACTAGATGAGGGAATACTTTACAAAATCCAATACCCACTTATGATAAAAACTCCCAGTAAACCAGCAGTAGAGGAGAACTTACTCAGCTTGATAAAGAATACCTACAAAAAACCAGTAGAGGAGAACTTACTCAGCTTGATAAAGAATATCTACAAAAAACCTAAGCTAACATTACATTTAGTTTTGGGAAATGATGCTTTCCCATTAAGATCAGAAACAAGGCAAAGATGTCTAACCTCACTACTGGTATTCAGCATCATACTGGAAGTCCTAGTTACTGCAATAAGACAAGAAAAGAAAATACAGATTGGGAAGAAAGAAGTAAAACTTTCTTTGTTCACAGATGACATGACTCTCTCTAGAAAATTCCAAGGAATCAACAACAACAAAAACCCTCCTTGAATGAATAAAGGTCACAGGATACAAAGTTAATATACAAAAGTCAATTGCTTTCTTTTGTACCAGCACTGAACAACTGGGATTGCAAATTTAAAACACAGTTGTCATTGACATTAACACCTCCCAAAATGAAACATTTATGTATACATCTAACATGTAGATATGTATAAGATCTGTATGAGAAAAACCATAAAATTCTCATGAAAGAAATGAAGAGACATTCCATTACATGAATAGGAAGACTCAATATTGTCAAGATGTCAGTTCTTACCAACTTGGTCTGTACCTTAAGCACAATCCTAATAAAAATCCCAGCAAGACATTTTATGGATATTGGCAAATGGATTCTAAAATTTATATGGAGAGGCAAAAAACTCAGAATAGCCTATACAATACTGAAAGAAAAAAACAAAATTGGAGGTCATCACTATTTGGCTTTAATAATTACTATAAAGCTATGAAGTGTGGTAGTGAACAAACAAGCAATGGAAGAGAGCCAAGAGTCCAGAAATAGACCCACACAAATACAGTCTACTTATTGCTGACAAAGGAGCAAAGGGAGTTGGATGGATAAAGGATAATCTTTTTCAATAAATGGTCCTGGAACAACTGGACATCCATATTTTAAAAAAATGAACCTAGACATATACCATACATCTTTTATGAAAATTAATCAAAATGGACCATAGACCAAAATGAGAAACTCCAAACTGTAAGACTTTTAGAAGATAATTTAGGAGACAGTGTGGGTGAACTTGGGTTTGGGATGAATTTTAATATACAATGCCAAAAGCATACTCCATGAAAAAAATAACCAATAACTTAGACTGCATTAAAATGAAAGACTGCTCTACAAGAGACACTGATGACAAAATGAAACAGAAATCCACGGCCTGGGAGAAAATCTTTGAAAGACACATATTCAATAAAAGGCAGGTATCATAGATAGATTGATAGACAGATAGATGATAGATAGATAGATAGATAATAGATGATAGATAAATGATATATAGATAGATCAATAGATGATAGATAGATCAATAGATGATAGATAGATGATAGATAATAGATGATAGATAGATAATAGATGATAGATAGATAGATAGATAGATAGATGTATATAAACTCAACAATCCAAGTTTTAAAATGGGCAAAAGATCAACCTGGGTGGCTCAGTCGGTTAAGCGTCTGACTTCAGCTCAGGTCCTGATCTCGCGGTTTGTGAGTTCGAGCCCCACATCGGGCTCTGTGCTGACAGCCTGGAGCCTGCTTCAGATTTTGTGTCCCCCTCTTTCTGCCCCTCCTCTGCTCATGCTCTGTCTCTATCAAAAATAAATAAATGTAAAAAAAATTTTTAAATGGGCAAAAGATCTGAACAGACACCCCATCAAAGAAGATACACAGATGGCAAATAAGCGTTTGAAAGCTGCACAACATTACATGTAGATAGGGAATTGCAAACTAAAATAACAGCAAGATACCACTATACACTTATTAGAATGGCAAAAATCTAAAACACTGAGAACACCAATTACTGATGAGGATGTGCAGCAACAGGAATTCTCATTTATGGTTGGTGGGAATGTGAACTGGTATGGCCACTTTGTGAGACAGTTCAGCAGTTCCTTGTAAACTAAACATAATCTCACCATATAATTCAGCAATTGTGTTCCTTGGTATTTTCCCAAACATTAATTTATATTCACACAGAAATGTGCACACAGATTTTTTAGCAGCTTTATTTATAATTACCAAAACTTGGAAGCAACCGAGAAGTCCTTCAGTAGGTGAATGAATAAACAAACCATGGGACTTCCAGATAGTCGAATATCCTTCATTAACAAAAAGAAATGAGCTACCAAGAAATACGTATTGCTTAGTGAAAGAAGCCAATTTGAAAAGGTTGCATACTGTATGATTTCAAGTGTATGACATTTTGGAAGAGGCAAAAATATGGAGACAGTAAAAACATTAGTGGTTGCTAAGGCCTGGAGGAAAGGAGGTAGGGATGAGTTGGTGAACCACGGGGGAGTTTTAGGGCAGTGAAACGATTTTATAGGATACTGTAATGTTGAATACATGTCATTATACATTTGTCTAGACCCATACAATGTACAACAACAAAGACTGAACTTTAAGGTAAACTATGGACTTTAGTTAATAATACTGTATCAATATTGATTCATCAGTTGCAACAAATGTACCACACCAATGCAAGATGTTAATAAGAGGGGAAACTGGAGGAGGGGGGAGGAATATATGGGAACTCCCTGTGTCTTCTATTCAATTTTTCTGTAAAATTGAACTCCTTAAAAAGTCTATTAATGGTTTTATTTTTTTTTTAGTTTTTGCTTTAATTCCTGTTAGTTGACACACAATGTTATATGAATTTCAGGTGTACAATATAGTGATTCGTTAATTCCATACATCCCCTGGTGCTCATCACAAGTGCATTCTTAATCCCCATCACCTATTTCACCCATCCCCCCGCCCACCTCTCCTCTGGTAACCATGAGTTTGTTCTCTATAGTTATTTCTTGGGTTGCCTCTCTTTTTTGTTCCCTTTTTCTCATTTGTTTTGTTTCTTAAATTCCACATCTGAGTAAAATAATGTGGTATTTGTCTTTCTCTGACTGACTCATTTCACATAGCATAATACTCTGTATACAAATTTTATAATTATTTGCTTTAGTTCTGTGAAAAAATGCTCTTTGTATTGATAGGGATTGCACTGATCTGTAGATTGCTTTGGGTATGGACAATGTATGGACATTTTAATTATATTAATTATTCCAACCCATGGTCATGGCATACCTTTTTAATTTGTTCTGGTCATCTTCAGTTTCTTTCCTCAATGTCTTACAGTTTTCAGAGTATAGGTGTTTCACCTCCTTCATTTACTTTCTTCTTAGGTGGGTTGGGTTTTTTTTTTTTTTGGTATAATTTTAAATGGAATTGTTTTCTTAATTTCTCTGTTACCTCATTATTAGTGTATGGAAATGGAACAGATTTCTGTACATTAATTTTTTATCCTGAAATTTTACGGAACTCGTTGATCAGTTCTAATAGATTTTTGGTGGAGTCTTTAGGGCTTTCTATATATAGTATCATGTAATCTGCAAATAGTAACAGTTTTACTCCTTCTTTACCAATATGGATGCCTTTATAATTTTTTTTTCATCTAATTGCTTCAGCCAAGACTTCTAATACTATACTGAATAAAAGTGTTGAGTGTGGACATCCTTGTCTTATTCCTGACCTTAGAGGAAAAGATTTCAGTTTTTCACCATTAAGTATGTTGTTAGCTATGGGTTTTTCATGTATGGCCATTATTTTAATTTTTTAAAATATTTTTATTTTTTATTATCTTTTTAAAGTTTTTTTTTTTTGAGAGAGAGAGAGGGAGCATGCACAAGAGGGGCAGAGAGAGAGGGAGAGAGAGACAAGCCCAAGCACTGAGAGTGCAGATCTCTATGAGGGGCTTGAACTCACAAACCATGAGATCATGACCTGAGCCAAAATCAAGAGTCGGATACTTGACCATCTAAGCCACCCAGGCACCCCTTTGCGACTATTATTATGTTGAGAGGTTTTTTTTTTAAATCATGAATGTATATTGTATTTTGTCAAATATTTCTTTTGAATTTATTGAGATGATCATATGGTTTTCTCCCTTCTCTTATTTTTTTCAATGTTTTATTCATTTATTTTTGAGGGAGGGAGGGAGAAAGAGAGAAAGAGAGAGAGAGAGAGAGAGAGAGAGAAAGGGGCAGAGAGAGAGGGAGACACAGAATCCGAAGCAGACTCCAGGATCTGAGCTGTCAGCACAGAGCCCGAACCCATGAACTGCGAGATCATGACCTGAGCTGAAGTCAGACGCTTAACCGACTGAGCCACCCAGGCACCCTTCCCCGTTGTCTTATTAAAGTGATGTATCACATTAATTGATTTGTGAATATTGAACCACTCTTGTAACCTTGAATAAATCCCATTTGTTTGTAGTGGATGACTTTTTAAATGTATTATTGAATTTGGTTTGCTAATATTTTGTTGAGGATGTTTGCATCTATGTTAATCAGAGATGTTGGCCTGTGGTTTTCCTTTTCTGTAGTGTCTTTTTCTGGCTTTCATATTAGGATAAGTCTGGTCTCAGAATGAATTTGGAAGATTTCCTTCCTCTGCTATTTTTCAGAATAGTTTGAGAAGAATAGGTATAAATTCTTCTTCAAATGTTGGTAGAATTCATCAGTAAGCCCTCTGGTCCTCTACTTTTGTTTGTTGGGAGTTTTTTTTATTATTACTATTTCAATTTCATTACTAGTAATTGGTCTGTTCAAATTTTCTATTTCTTCCTGATTCGGTTTTGGAAGATGGTATGTTTCTAGGAATTTATCCATTTCTTCTAGGTTGTCCAATTTGTTGGCATATAATTTTTCATACTATTCTCTTATAATCTTTTGTGTTTCTGTGGTGTCTGTTATTTTTCCTCTTTTATTTCTGATTTTATTTGTTTGAGTACCCTCTTTTTCTTCATGAATCTAGCTAAAAGTTGATCAATTCTGTTTATCTTTCCAAAAAAATAGCTCTTGGTTTTTCATTGGTCTTTTCTACTGTGTTTTTCGTCTTTATTTCATTATTTCTGGACTAATATTTATTGTTCCATTCTTTCTACTAGCTTTGGGCTTTGTTTATTCTTCTTTTTCTAGCTCCTTTAGGTGTAAGATTAGGTTGTTTATTTGAGATTTTTCTTGTTTCTTGAGGTAGACCTGTATTGCTTCCCTCTTAGAACTTTACTTTTGCTCTGTCCCAAAGATACTGGACTGTTGTGTTTTTATTTTCAGTTGTCTCCATGTATTTGTTGGTTTCCTCTTTGATTTCTTAGTTGACACATTCATCATTTATTAGCATGTTGTTTAGCCCATGTTTTTTTTATTCTTTCCAGATTATTTTTGGTATTCAATTTCTAGTTTCATACTGTTGTGGTTGGAAAAGATACTTCTTCTTAAATACAGTCTTCTCAAATTTATGGAGACTTGTTTTGTGGGTTAATGTGGTAAATCCTGGGGAATGTTTCATGTGTGCTTGAAAATAATGTGTATTTTATTTGTTTTGGGTGGGATGTTCTGTATGTATCTGTCATGTTTATTTGGTATAATATGCTATTCGTTTTTTTTAAATATAACTTATTTTCAAATTGGTTTCCATACAACACCCAGTGCTCATCCCAACAAGTGCCCTCCTCCCTGCCCATCACCCACTTTTCCCTCTCCCCCACCCCCCCATCTACCCTTAGTTTGTCCTCAGTCCTTAAGAGTCTCTTATGGTTTGCCTCCCTCCCTCTCTGTAACTTCTTTTTTCCCCCTTCCCCTCCCCCATGGTCTTGTGTTAAGTTTCTCAAGATCCACATATGAGTGAAAACATATGGTAGCTGTCTTTCTCTGCCTGATTATTTCACTTAGCATAATACCCTCCAATTCCATCCATGTCGTTGGAAATGGCAGGATTGCATTCTTTCTCATTGCCAAGTAGTATTCCGTTGTATATATAAACCACATCTTCTTTATCCATTAGTCAGTTGATGGACATTTAGGCTCTTTCCATAATTTAGCTATTGTTGAAAGTGCTGCTATAAACATTGGGGTACATGTGCCCCTATACATCAGCACTCCTGTATCCTTTGGGTAGATTGCTAGCAGTACTATTGCTGGGTCATAGGGTAGTTCTATTTTTAAGTTTTTGAGGAACCTCTACACTGTTTTCCAGAGTGGCTGCACCAGTTTGCATTCCCACCAACAGTGAAAGAGGGTTTCCATTTCTCCACATCCTTTCCAGCATCTATAGTCTCCTGATTTGTTCATTTTAGCCACTCTGACTGGTGTGAGGTGATATCTCATTGTACTTTTGATTTGTATTTCCCTGATGATGAGTGACGTTGAGCATCTTTTCATGTGTCTGTTAGCCATCTGGATATCTTCTTTGGAAAAGTGTCTATTCATGTCTTCTGCCCATTTCTTCACTGGAGTATTTGTTTTTCAGGTGTGGAGTTTGGTGAGTTCTTTATAGATTTTAGATACTAGCCCTTTATCAATATGTCATTTGCAAATATCTTCTCCCATTCCGTCAGTTGCCTTTTAGTTTTGTTGATTGTTTCCTTTGCAGTGCAGAAGCTTTTTATCTTGATGAGGTCCCAATAGTTCATTTTTGCTTTTAATTCCCTTGCCTTTGGAGATGTGTTGAGTAAGAAATTGCTGCAGCTGAGGTCAAAGAGATTTTTTCCTGCTTTCTCCTCTAGGGTTTTGATAGTTTCCTGTCTCACATTCATGTCCTTCATCCATTTTGAGTTTATTTTTGTGTGTGGTGTAAGAAAGTGGTCTAGTTTCATTCTTTTGCATTTTACTGTCCAGTTCTCCCAACACCATTTGTTAAAGAGACTGTCTTTTTTCCATTGGATACTCTTTCCTGCTTTGTCAAAGATTAGTTGGCCATACTTTTGTGGGTCCAATTCTGGGGTCTCTATTCTATTCCATTGGTCTATGTGTCTGTTTTTGTGCCAATACCATACTGTCTTGATGATTACAGCTTTGTAGTAGAGGCTAAAGTCTGGGATTGTAATGCCTCCCATTTTGGTTTTCTTCTTTAATATTACTTTGGCTATTTGGGGTCTTTTGTGGTTCCATACAAATTTTAGGATTGTTTTTTCTAGCTTTGAGAAGAATGCTGGTGCAATTTTGATTGGGATTGCATTTAATGTGTAGATTGATTTGGATAGTATTGACATTTTGACAATATTTATTCTTCCAATCCATGAGCATGGAATGTTTTTCCATTTCTTTGTATCTTCTTCAATTTTCTTCATAAGATTTCTATAGTTTTCAGCATACAGATCTTTTACATCTTTGGTTAGGTTTATTCCTAGGCATTTTATGGTTCTCAAGAAAGCTGGGATAGAAGGAACATACTTAAACATCATAAACGCCATATGTGAAAAGCCCACAGCTAATAGCATTTTCAATGGGGAAAAACTGAGAGCTTTCCCCCTGAGATTAGGAACATGACAGGGATGTCCACTCTCACCACTGTTGTTTAACATAGTATTGGAAGTCCTGGCATCAGCAATCAGACAACAAAATGAAATAAAAGGCATCAAAATTGGCAAAGAGGAAGTCAAACTTTCACTTTTCACAGACTACATGATACTCTACATGGAAAACCCAACAGACTCCACCAAAAGTCTGCTAGAACTGATACACGAATTCAGAAAAGTCGCAGGGTACAAAATTAATGTACAGAAATCAGTTGCATTTTTATACACCAATAATGAAGCAACAGAAAGAGAAATAAAGAAACTGATCCCATTCACAACTGTAACATGCTATTCAAAACCACTGTTTTTTTGTTGTTGTTGATTTTCTGTCTGGATAATCTATCCATTGATACAAGTGGGGTGTTAAAGTCCCCTAGTACACTGTATTACTGTCAATTTCTTCCTTTATGTCTGTAAATATTTGCTTTATGTATTTATTTGTATTTGGTTTATGTATTCAGGTGCTCTTATAGATAGATAAGAGTGTATAGATATTTACAATAGTTATGATTTTCTTGGTGGATTGACCCCTTTATCATTATGTATTGTCCTTCTTTATCTATTGCTATAGTCTTTATTTTAAAGTCTATCTTGTCCAACGTAAGTATTGCTACCCCAGTTTTTTTTTTCTTTTTTGCTTCCATCTGTATGGTATATATTTTTCTATTGTAGTTTGTACTGTCTAGGTCTGAAGTGAGTCGCTTGAAGATAGCAAATATGTGGGTCTTGTTTACTTTTTAAAATCCATTTAGTCACCCTATGTCTTTTGATTTGAGCATTTAGTCGATTTACATTTTTTAAAGTTTATTTATTTGAGAGAGAAAGAGCATGGAGCAAGAGAGGGTGAGAGGAGAGAGACATACAGGGACAGAGAGACAAAGACAGAGAGACAGAGACAGAGACAGAGACAGAGAGAGAGAGAGAATCCCAAGCAGGCTCCACACTCAACATGGAGCCCGATGCGGTTCAAACCCATGAACCGTGAGATCATGACCTGAGCTGAAGTCAAGAGCTGGCCGCTTAACCGACTGAACCACCCAGGTGTCCCTAGTCCATTTACACTTAAAGTATTTATTGCCATTTTGTTCATTGTTTTTCTGGTTGTGTTTGTAGTTCTTCTCTGTTTCTTCTTCTCTTGCTCTCTTTTGTGGCTTGATGGCTTTCTTTAGTGTTATTGCTTGGATTCGTTTCTCTTTATTTTTTGTGTATCTATTGTAGGTTTTTTATTTGGGGTTACCATTGGTTTCATATACAACATTTTATGTGTGTAACAGTCTATATTAAGTTGATGGTCCCTTAAGTTCAAGGACACTCTAAAATCACTAAATTTTTACACACACACACACACACACACACATTTTATGTGTATGGTATCATGCTTTACATCTCTTTATTTTGTGTATCCCATGACTAATTTTTATAGATATAATTAATCTTACTACTTTTGTGTTTTAACCTCCATACTGGCTTTTATAAGTGATTAACCTCCATCTTACTGTACGTTTACTTTTACCTGTGAAATTTTTTCCTTTTTTCCTTTCCTCTTACTTCTAGTGTAATAGCCTTTTTCTTCCACTTAAAGAATTCCCTTTAACATTTTTTATGAGACTGGTTTAGTGGTGATCAACTTCTTTAACTTTCATTTGCCAGGGAAGCTATCTCTCCTTCTATTCTGAATGATAACCTTGCTAGATAGAGTATTCTTGGTTGTAATTTTTTTCCCTTTCAGTACTTTTAATGTATCATGCCACTCCTTTCTAGCCTGTGGTTTCTGCTGAAAAACCAGCTGTTACCAGCTTAGTTCTTGATTGAACCAGAAAGAGGAAACATTTTCTGGTAGGAAAAAAATATATAATCTTTGGTTGCTCTAATTCCTTTTTATTTTTTTTTTAAATTTTTTTTCAACGTTTTTTTATTTTTATTTTTGGGACAGAGAGAGACAGAGCATGAACGGGGGAGGGGCAGAGAGAGAGGGAGACACAGAATCGGAAACAGGCTCCAGGCTCCGAGCCATCAGCCCAGAGCCTGACGCGGGGCTCGAACTCACGGACCGCGAGATCGTGACCTGGCTGAAGTCGGAGGCTTAGCCAACTGCGCCACCCAGGCGCCCCTCTAATTCCTTTTTAAATGAGTTTCTGCATTCTATAAAAATTATAAGACAAAAAGAAAAAATGTAACCAATAATCAAGAAGAAAAGAGCCAATATTTGCACACCCACAATGTATTAAAGAAGACAGAGAAAACAGTGGGCCAAATGGGTGGAAAGGTGGAGATTTTCTCAGAGAAATGGAATATGCAAAGACAAATCATGTGGACCCTCTGGAACTGAAACTTTGATATCTGAAATTAATAACTCATTCACAGCTTTCACAGAGATTGGCCACAGAAGACACATTAATGAACTTGAAGACAGATTGATAGAAACTCCTCAAATCAGCATAGAGAGAAAGCAAGAAAGAAATGGAGAGAGGAGATGGCCGACTGACTACTCATATGAGGTCCTCTGTACCATGTGATTGTTTAACCACATGCATGAATTTTATAAACGTGTGCAACGCTCTTCTGCTGATGAGGGGTTCTGTGGGACCCTTAGTGCCCACACTCTGACCCTTGTGCACATTGCATGGGGGGGCGGGGGGTGGTGGGTGCAGGGGAAAGGACTAGAAACCAGAGGACCTGGGCTTCGGGCCTAGCTCTCCCACCAGCTTGCTGTGTGATCTGGGTTTGCTTGCCTTCCAAATGAGGGACAGCTGATGAGTACTGTGGCCTACTGGGCTGAGGTAACTGGCCCCCAAATAGCATAGATTCTCTGGAGCCGGGTTAGGCTTGTTACTATCCAGTTACTGCAAACCAGCTCTAGCACCTGCACCTTGTGTTGGGAGAGCTGCTGTCCCTCCATCTGCATCCCACTTGGTAACAGAAGCAGGGCTCTGTGGAGACCCCGCAACAGCGATGTGTCAGTCTTTAGAACCCCGTGTTGCCATAGCCAGCCCCATTCAGCTCCAGCCTCTGCCAGAACCTGGGAACACCCTCACTTGCTCTCTCACCCTGTTAATTCCTGGCTCTGCTGAGGTCTCTCTAGGACTGACATTAAGTAAGAATCCTTGCCTGGAGGCCAACAAACTTAGGGGCAGATCCTCATTCTCTCCATACTCGCCAAATGTGTTTGGGAAGAAGTTTAATCTCTCTGAGCTTCAGTTTTCCTCATCTGGGTAAAGTGGGAGAAGGACAGCATGCATCTTTTAAGAGCGCTTAGAGGATTAAATCAAACAGTGCATATAAAGGGGCTAGAAAAATCCCTGGTCCTTAGCACAGGTCCAGGTAAACAGAGTCTGTTTTTTAAGTGATCTCCACACCTAATGTGGGGCTCAAACTTATAACCCTGAGATCAAGAGTCGCACGCTCTACCAACTAAGCCAGCCAGACGCCCCCATGATGACTACGTTCAAAGTCTTTTTTCTTTCTTGATAGATTCTTTCAAAACTCACTTCAACTATTTCAGTGACCTAAGTGTCTGGCCCCAGAGACCGAACTGCAGCCCCGTTTGGGAACAGGTGAGGAACCACCTACCATGGGAAACATCCTGAGCAGAGAGGGTAGGCGCTGCCCCCTGCCTGCCCTGCCATATCCAATCCTGGCTGAGCCCCCTGGAGTTTCCAGCAGGGCTGCAGCCTGGGCCAGGCCTAGCCCTGCACCTGCTACTGTGGAGACTGCCAAGGGACAAGGCTGAAGTTGGCTAATGATTGACCTATCCAAATATTGACAGAGCCTAGGTCCTGCCATTGCCCAACTGTACCTGACTCCTCTCCCTCACCTGCAACCTCGCTCCTTGTCACAGAGGACAGAACAGGGACTTTGAAGCCTACCACAAATTCCACCCAACTCTTCCATTAGGGACAACTGAGGGAGTCCCTCTGAGCCTCTTTCCTTCTTATCAATATGGAGACAGTCAGCAGCTCCCTCCTCTAGTTGCTGTGAGACAACCACCATCACATGGTCAGCTGAGTGAGGATGATCAATACGACCACTCTTATCCCTGCTCTCAGCCTTCAGCCTCCCTGAGACAGAGGGGTCTGGCCAGCCATCTCTTCCCTGGAGTCCAGCTCCCTGCTTAGCCTCTCCTGGCATTCCCTGGGACTTGGCCCAGCTACTCCTGAACCTGTGCCCACCAGCTCACCAGCCCTACCACCCCACCACCTCCTCCCCACCCAAGCTCTCCCTGGTCCTCTTGGCCTCAGTTTAGTTAGCAGTTTCCCATCTGTCCTTCCACCCTTGCTCTGCCCCCTGTGTCAGCTGGGTGGAGGGCTCTTCAGGAGTCAGAAACCCCAACCCCTCACTCCAGCAGCCCCAGATCCAGAAGTCTGTGCACATGGCTGCTTCTTCCACTGGAGAACTGAACTTTTCCACTTTCATAGATGACTCTAGCCTGTACAGCTCTCTCCCATCTCTGAGGAGGTATTAATTACTGTGACCCTCAGTCCTGGACTTTGTGTGAAGGAGTAAGGAAAGAAGGAGAGGGAGGAACTCACTGAGGACTTTACTTCCAGGCTGCAGGCACTGCCTGTTTTTATTTTGTTCGATCCTCACAACCACTAGGGATGTAGTGAATATGAACCCAAGTTCTTAGACGAGGAAATGAAAGTTCAGGGTCAGGCAGCAAGCCTTAGGCATCAACTGGGAGCTATCCGTGGCAATAAATATAAAATGAGCTGGGCAGCTGTTGCTGTGTTTTGTTCTTTTTGTTCATTTTGTAGGAGAAACTTGTTTAAGATGGGAACTGCCTGTTCTTTACGAGTTTGGTAGAACTCACACAAACAACATGTGGCTGAGGCTTTGGAAGGGGCAAGGGATGGTTTTCAGTACCACTTCAGTTTTCTGCTGTGTTTTCAGGAATTTTTTTTTTATTGTTTTTACATTTTTATTCAAAGAGAGACAGAACGCTAGCCAGGATGGGAGCGTGCAGAAACAGAGGGAGACACAGAATTTGAAACAGGCTCCAGGCTCTGAACTGCCGGCACAGAGCCTGACACAGGGCTCAAACTCACGAACTGTGAGATCGTGACCTGAGCCAAAGTCAGATGCTGAGCCACCCAGGTGCCCCAGGAATGTATCTATTTCATTTATGTTTTCAAATTTATTAGCTTATGACAAAACAGTTCCTAATTCCCTCTCCTTTCTGTTTTATTATGTGATTTTATTTTTTGAGATATAATTGACATTTAATATTATATTTGTTTCAGATATACAAGATAACAATTTAATATTTGTATATATTTTAAAATAATCACCCCAATAAGTCTAGTTAACATCCATCACCACACTTAGTTACAAATGTTGTTTTTTTGTGTGATGAGAACATTCAAGATTTACTTTCTTAGCAGCTTTCAAATATACAATACAGTATTATTAACTATAGTCACCATGTTGAACATTACATCCTCAAGACTTACTTATTTTATAACTGGAAGTTTGTGCCTTTTGAACCCCTTCACCCATTTTTCCCACTCCCAAATCTTCTCTGGCAGTCACCAATCTTTTCTCTGGGTCTATGAGTTTGGTGTTTTGGTTTGTTAGTTAATTAGTTTTTTTAGATTCCACATATAATTGAGAAACTATGGTATTTATATTTCTCTGTCTGACTTATTTCACTTAGCATAGTAACCTCAGAGTTCACTCAGGTTGCACAAATGGCAAGATTTCCTTCTTTTTATAGCTGAATAATATCCCAGTGTGTGTGTGTGTGTGTGTCTGTGTGTGTGTCTGTGTGTGTGTGTGTGTGTATCACGTCTTCTTTATCCATTCATCCATTGAGGGACATTAAGATTGCTTCTGGGTCTTGGCTGTTATAAATAATGCTGCAAAAAACATGGTGGTGTAGACATCTTTTCAAGATGTGTTTTCTTTCCTTCAGATAAATACCCATAAGTGAAATTATTGGAGCATATGGCATTTCTGTTTTTAATTTTTTGAGGAACCTCCATGCTGTCTTCCACAGTGGCTGCACCAGTTTGCATTCCCACCAACGGTACACGAGGGTTCCCTTTTCTCCACGTGTTTGCCAACACTTACTATTTCTTGTCTCTGATACTGGCCATTCTAACAGGTATGAGATGTTATCTCATTGTGGTTTTGATTTGTATTTCCCTGATGATTAGGGATGTTGAGCACCTTTTCACATACCTGTTGGCCATCAGTATGTCTTCTATGGGAAAAGGTCTGTCGGAGCCTCTGCCTATTTTTAATCAGATTGGGTTTTTTGCTGTTGAATTATATGAACTGTTCATATACTTTGTCCATTGATCCCTAATCAGATATGTAATTAGCAAATATTTTCTCCCATTCAGTGGTTGTCGTTTCATTTCGTTGGTTTCCTTTGCTGTGCACATGCTTTTAGTTTTATGTAGTCTGTCTCACTTGTTTATTTTTGGTTTTGCTACCTTTACTTTTGGTGTCGAATTTGAAATATCATCACTAAGACTCAGGTCAAGTAATTTACTATGTTTTATTCTGAGAGCTTTATGGTTTCAGGTCTTACATTTAAGACTTTAATCCATTGTTGGCACAAAAACAGACACTGAGATCAATGGAACAGAATAGTGAACCCAGAAATGGACTCACGAATATATGCCCAACTAATCTTTGACAAAGCAGGAAGGACTATCCAATGGAATAAAGACACTCTTTTCAGCAAGTGGTGTTGGGAAAACTGGACAGCGACATGCGGAAAAATGAACCTGGACTACTTTCTTACGCCACACACAAAAATAAACTCAAAATGGATGAAAGACCTAAACATAAGACAGGAAGCCATCAAAATCCTCAAGGAGAAAACAGGTAAAAACCTCTTTGACTCTGGCCACAGCAACTTCTTACTCAACATGTCTCCAGACACAAGGGAAACAAAAGCAAAAATGAACTATTGGGACCTCATCAAGATAAAAAGCTTCTGCACAGCAAAGGAAACAATCAGCAAAACTAAAAGGCAACTGACAGAATGGGAGAAGATATCTGCAAATGACATATCAGATAAAGGGTTAGTATCCAAAATCTATAAAGAACTTATCAAACTCATATATCCAGTGAGGAAATAGGCAAAAGACATGAATAGACACTTCTCTAAAGAAGACATCCAGATGGCCAACTGACACATGAAAAAATGTTCCACATCACTCATCATTAGGAAAATACAAATCAAAACCACAATGAGATACCACCTCACACCTGTCAGAATGGCTAACATTAATGACTCAGGCAACAACAGATGTTGGTGAGGATGTGGAGAAAGAGGCTCTCTTTTGCACTGCTGGTGGGAATGCAAACTGGTCAGCCACTCTGGAAAACAGTATGGAGGTTCCTCAAAAAATTAAAAATAGAACTACCCTACGTCCCAGCAATTGCACTACTAGGTATTTATCCAAGGGACACAGGTGTGCTGTTTCGAAGGGGCACATGCACCCCAATGTTTATAGCAGCACTATCAACAATAGCCAAAGTATGGAGAGACCCCAGATTTCCATCGACAGATGAATGGATAAAGAAGATGTGGATATATATATATATATATATATATACACACACACACACAATGGGGTATTACTCGGCAATCAAAAAGAATGAAATCTTACCATTTGCAACTATGTGGATGGAACTGGAGGGTATTATGCTAAATGAAATTAGTCAGAGAAAGACAAATATCACATGACTTCACTCATATGAGGACTTTAAGACCCAGAACAGATGAACACAAGGAAGGGAAACAAAAATAATATAAAAACAGGGAGGGGGACAAAACAGAAGAGACTCATAAATATGGAGAACAAACTGAGGGTTACTGGAGGGGTTGTGGGAGGGGGGATGGGCTAACTGGGTAAGGGGCATTAAGGAATCTACCCCTGAAATCATTGTTGTACTATATGCTAACTAACTTGGATGTAAATTCAAAAAATTAAAATTAAAAAAAGACTGTAATCCATTGTGCATTAATATCTGTGTATAGTGTAAGACAGTGGTCCAGTTTCATTCTTGTGCTTGTGGCTCTCCAATTTTCTCAATACCATTTATTGAAGAGACTGTCCTTTCTCCACTGCATACTCTAGCCTCCTTGTAAATTAACCATGTATGCATGGTTTTATTTCTGGGCTCTCTATTCTGTTCCACTGACATTTTTTATGACAGATATGTACTTTTTTGATTACATAGCTTTGTAATGTAGTTTGAAATCAGAAAGTATGTTGTCTCCAGCTTTGTTCTTCCTCAAGATTGCTTTGGCAATTTGAGGTCTTCTGTGGTTCCATACAAATTTTAGAATTGTTTTTTTCTATTTCTGTGAAAAAATGCCATTGGAATTTGATAGGAATTGCATTGAATCTGGAGATTTCCTTGGGTAATATGGACATTTTAACAATATTAATTCTTTAAATCAATTCATTTAAATCATTGAACAGCCTTCCATTTATTTGTATCTTCTTCACTTTTTTTGTCAATGTCTTATCATTTTCAGTGTACAGGTCTTTCAGCTCCTTGGTTATATTTATCCTGAGAAATATTCTTTTGGGTATAATTGTAAATGGGGTTGTTTTCTTAATTTCTCTTTCTGGTAGTTCACTGTAATATATAGAAATGCAAAACATTTTTGTATATTGATTTCGTATTGTGCAAATTTACTGATTTGTTGATTAGTTCTAACAGTTTTTTCATGGAGTCTTCAGCATTTTCTATGTATATCATGTCACCTGGATATAGTGGCAGTTTTACTTCTTCCTTTGCAAAACTGGATGACTTTTATTTCTTTTTATTACTTCATTCTGTGGCTAGGACTTCCAGTATTACACTGAATAAAAGTGGAGAGAGTGGATATCTGTGTCTTTTTCCTGATCTTAGAGGAAAAGCTCTCAGATTTTTATCACTGAGTGTGATGTTAGCTGTGGACTTGTCATATATGTTCTTTATTACATTGAGATACATTTCCTCCATACCCACTTTGATGAGAATTTTTACAATAAATGGATGTTGAATTTTGTCAAATGTTCTTTTCTTTTGTGTCTGTTGAGATGATCATATGATTTTGATCCTTCATTTTGCTAATGTGATGTATCACATTGATTGATTTGCAGAGGTCGAAACTTCCTTACATCTCTGGCATAAATCCTACTTGATCACTGTATGTGATCCTTTTAATGTATTGTTGAATTTGATTTGCTAGTATTTTCTTGAATATTTTTGCATCTATATTAATCAGGGATACTGGCCTATAATTTTCTTCTTGTCCCTGTCTGGTTTTAGTATCAGGGTAATGCTGGCCTCATAAAATGAGTTTGGAAGTATTTTTTCCTCTTCTAGTTTTTGGAAGTTTGAGAAGGATTGGTATTGATTCTTCTTTGAATGTTTGGTAGAATTCACTGGTGAAGCCATCTGGTCCTAAACCTTGTTGGGACTTGTTTTGTTTTGTTTTTCTTTTTCTTTTTAAGTAGGCTCCCTGCCCAGCATGGAGCCCAGTGCAGGGATTGAACTCACAACCCAGAGATTAAGACCTCAGCTGAGATCAAGAGTCAGATGCTTAACCGACTGAGCCACCCAGACTCAGGGAGGTTTTTGAGTACTGACTCAAACTTCTTCTTCTTCTTCTTTTTTAAATGTTTATTTTATTTTTTGAGAGAGACAGACAGAGCATGAGCGGGGAAGGGGCAGAGAAAGAGGGAGACGCAGAATCTGAAGCACACTCCAGGCTCTGTCAGCACAGACCCTGACGCGGGGATAGAACTCAGGAACCGTGAGATCATGACCTGAGCTGACATAGGATGTTTAACCAACTGAACCACCCAGTCGCCCTTCTTTTTTTTCTTTTTTAATGTTTATTTATTTTTCAGAGAGAGAGAGCCAGCATGAGAAGGGGAGGGGCAGAGAGAGACTGGATAGAGGATCTGAAGCAGGTTTCATGCTCACAGCAGTGAGCCCAATGCAGGGCTCAAACTCATGAACCATGAGGTCATGACCTGAGCTGAAGTCAGACACTCAACTGACTAGTCATCCGGGTGCCCCCTGACTCAATCTTCTTATGGGTAATTGGTCTGTTCAGTCTTTCTGGGGTGCTTGGGTGGCTCAGCAGTTGAGCATCTGACTTTGGCTCAGGTCATGATCCCGCGGTACGCGGATTTGAGCCCCACATCAGGCTCACTGCTGTCAGCACAGAGCCTGCTTCCGATCCTCTGTCCCCGCCCCCCAACTACTCTGCCCCTCCCCCACTTGTGTTCTCTGTCTCTCTCAAAATAAATAAATAAACTTTAAAAAAAATTGGTATGTTCAGACTTTCTATTTCTTCATGGTTCAGTCTTTGGAAGTTGTGTGTTTCCAGGAATTTATACATTTCTTCTAGACTGTCCAATTTGCTGGCATCTAATTGTTCACAGTAGTCTCTTATCCTTTGTATTTCTGTGGTATTGGTTGTAATGTCTTCTCTTTCATTTCTGTTTGTATTTATTTGAGTCCTCTCTTTTTCTTTGGCAGTCTAGCTAAATATTTGTTGAATTTATCTTTTCAAAGACATAGTTCTTAGTTTCATTTACCCTTTCAATAGTCTTTTTACTCTCTTTTGTTTATTTCCTTTCTGATCTTTGTTATTTCCTTCCTTCTACTAACTTTGGGCTTTGTTCTTTTTTTAGTTTTTAAGGTGTAAAGTTAGGTTGGTTGAGCTCTTTCTTGTTTGTTGAGGTAGGTATTTATCACTGTGAACTTCCCCTCTTAAGACTGCTTTTTCTGCATTCCATAAGTTTTGGTATGTTGTATTTCCATTTTCATTCGAATCAAGGTATTTTTTTCTTTCTCTTGATTTCTTCTTTGACTCCTTGGTTGTTCAGTATCACATTGTTTAATCTCCACATTTTTGTGAATTTTCCAGACCTCTTCTTATAGTTGATTCCTAGTCTTCTACCATTGTGGTCAAAAAAGATGCTTGATATGATTTCAATCTTCTTAAATTTATTAAGATTTATTTTGAGTCCTAGCATATAATCTATCCTGGAGAATGTACCATGTGCACTTGAGAAGAATGTGTATTCTGTTGCATTTGGATGGAATGTTCTACATATGTCTGTTAAATTCATCTGGTTTAACATTTCATTTAAGGCCAATGTTTTCTTATTGACATTCTATTGGGAGGATCTATCACATCGATGAAAGTGGGGTATTAAAGTTCTCTACTATTATTGCATTGCTGTCTATTTCTCCCTTTATTTCTATTAATGTTTGCTATTATATATACATATATATATACTTTTTTTAATGTTTATTTATTTTTGAGAGAGAGACAGAGCATGAGCTGGGGAGGGGCCGAGAGAGAAGGAGACACAGGATCTGAAGCAGGCTCCAGGTTCTAAACTGTCAGCACAGAGCCCGATGCGGGGCTCAAACTCACAAACAGTAAGATCATTACCTGAGCTGAAGTCAGACACTTAACCAACTGAGCCACCCAGGTGCCCCTTTGCTTTATATATTTAGGTGCTCTGATGCTGGTGAATAAATATTTACAAATGTTATATCCTCTTGTTGGATTGACTCCTTTATTTTTATGTAATTTTTTTTTTTTTGTCTCTTAATACAGTCTTTACCTTAGAGTCTATTTTGTCTGATAAAACTACCCCAGCTTTCTTTTGGTTTCCATTTGTGTAGAATATGTTTTTCCATCTCTTCACTTTCAGTCTATGTGTGTGCCCCTAAAGCTGAAATGAATTTCTTGTAGACAGCATAGATATCGGTCTGGTTTTTTTATTCATTCAGTCATTTTATGTCTTTTTATTGGAGAATTTAGTTCATTTATATTTAAAGTAATTAATGAAAGGTATGTACTTATTTCCATTTTATTAATTGTTTTCTGGCTGGTTTGTAATTCCTTTGTTCCTTTCTTCTTTTGCTCTTTTCCTTTGTAACTTGATCATTTTCTGTAGTGGTATGCTTAGATTCTTTTCTCTTTTCCTTTTGTGTATCTACTGTAGGTTTGAGTTTTGTGGTTACCATAAGGCTTACATAAAACAAATTGTATTTGTTACAACATATTTTAAGTTGATAACAACTTAAGGTTGAATGCATTCTAAAGCTCTACTTTTTTACTCACCCATCCACCACATTGTATGTTGGGGGGTGGTCACAATTCACATCTTTTTTTATCTTGTATATCCATTAACTAATTATTGAAATTATATTTTTACTATTTTTGTCTTTTAACCTTTAGAGTAGCTTTAAGTGATTAACTCACCACTTTTACAACATTATTCCAAATTTTACTATATATTTAACTTTACCAATGAGATTTTTACCTTTATATACTTTCCTGTTACTAACTAGTGCCCTTTTGTTCCAGCTTAAAGAAATCCCTTTCACCTAAAAAATGTCCCTATAAGGCTAGTCTAATGGGATGAATTCCTTTAGCTTTTGCATATGTGGAAAACTCTTTATCTCTCCTTCAATTGTGAAGGACAACTTTTCCAGATAGAGTATTCTTGGTTGGCAGTGTTTTTTTTTTTTAAGTTTATTTACTTATTTAGAGAGAGAGTGCAAGTGTGGGGAAGGAGCAGAGAGAGAGAGGGAGGGAGAGAATCCCAAGCAGGCTCTGCAATGTCAGCGCAGAGCCTGATGTGGGGCTCAAACTAACAAACCATGAGATCATGACCTGAGCCAAAGTCAGATGCTTAACTGACTGAGCCACCCAGGCGCCCCTCTTGGTTGGCAGTTTTTAACGCTCAGCTCTTTGAATATATCGTGTCACTGCCATGTGGCCTGCAATGTTTCTGATGAAAAATCTGCTTGTAGTTTTATAGGGGTTCCATTATACTTAACAAGTTGTTTTTCTCTTACTGCTCTTAAGATTCTCTCTCTATTGTTAACTTTTGACACTTTAATTGTAATATGTCTTGTTGTGGATCTTTTTGGATTTATCTCCTTTTGAAGTTCTAGGCTTCCTGGACCTGGATGTCTGTTTCTTCTCCCAGAATAGGAAACTTTTCAGCCTTTATTTCTTCAAATATGTTTTCTGCCTCATTCTCTCTCTGTCTCTGTCTCTCTCTCTCTCTTCTCCTTCTGGGACCCCTATAATGCAAATGTTGTTCCTCTTGATGTTGTCCCATAGGTCCCTTAAGCTGTCTTTGTTCTTTTTCACTCTTTTTTCTTTTTCCTGTTTGGATTGGCTGAGTTCCTTACCTTGTCTTTGATTCACTGACCCTGTCTTCTGCATCATCCAGTTTGCTGTTGAGCCCCTGTAGTGTATTTTTCAGGACGGTTATTGTATTCTGTAGCTCTATGACTTCTGTTTGGTACTTTTTAAAAATTTCTCTCTCTTTCTTGAAGTTCTCACTTTGTTCTTCCACTTTTGTCCCAAGTTCAGTGACAATCTTTATGACCATTATTTTGAACTCTTTATCAGATAAATCACTTATCTCCATTTCATTAATGTATTTTTCTGAGGTTTTATCTTGTCCTTTCATTTAGAACATATTCCTATTTCTTTTTTCTTTTTTTTAAGTTTATTTATTTATTTATTTTGAGAGAAAGAAAGAAAGAGAACAAGCCAGGGAGGGGCAGAGAGAGAGGGGGACAGCAGAGAGACTGATGCTGGGCTCAAACTCATAAACCGTGAGATCATGACCTGAGCCAAAGTTGGGCACTTAACTGACTGAGCCACCCAGGCACCCCTCTTTGTTTCTTCATTTTACTTTGCTCTTTGTTGGTTTTTTACTTCACTCTTTGTTGGCTTTTATGCATTAAATATAACAGCTGCCTCTCCCAGCCTTGAAGGAGTGGCTTTGTGTGGGAGATGAACCTTATCATTTGACCCTGCCCTAGATCTTAGTTGTCTCTCAAACCTCTGTAATTATCTAAGCAGCCTACTTTATTTTTAGTGGCTTCCAGTAGTTGAGGGTGTACCAAGACTGTCAGAGTCCCAAAGGCAAGGATTTCAGTCAGCACATAGATTCAGGTTGTTGGAAGCCAGACCCTCAGGAAGCAGCTTTTAACGTTTGCAAATATGCCTTTTTTCAGGGGAAGACTAGGAGATGGTCATTTCTATCTGCTTCCTTTGTGCTGAGCCCTGGGGTGATAGCCAGTTAAGAGCTTTTCTTTTTTTGCTACTATCCCATTGAACACATGAACACAAGCCCCACTGCCCACCAGAGCCAGGCTGTCGAGAGATATATCTTCTGGGTAGCAGACACAAAAGCCAGGACATCTGACTTGTACACAAGTTCCTTTCTCAAAGACATGTACAACCCAGGGCTGAACAGAGGGAGAGCATAAAGAAGGGACATGTTGTCTTCCTTTGTCTCTGGAAAGGATTGCATTCAGCCCCTAGATATATGTTTAATTAGAAGCCTACGCATCAGGATACATCCATAAAAGTAAGCAGTTAGGACTTTCACAGATACCAACAGCCCAGAATGAGACAGAAGGAAAGCAAAAAGATGGTACCCACCAGCCTCTGTCCTCAGAGAACACCTCAGTAGGCTCCTCGATATGTGCCAAACCAGAAGCCTGACCTTTAGGCTGAAGCTTTGACATCTGTAATGGTCCTCTTTCACAGAAAGGCTGGGTATGTGTTTCATTCTAGTGTCTCTATGCTGTGCCCTGGGGGAGGTCACTAGCCGAGAACTCTCTGTAGGACCCATGAGCATAAGCCCCACTGGCCATCAGAGCCAGGTGATCTAGAGGTGTCTTCTGGGCAGCAGCTGCAAAAATCAGGGTGCCAGATGAGGGTACAGGCTCCTTTTGGGGAGACAATGGTGAGCTGGAGCAAGGCAGAGGGAGAGTACAAAGACAGTGCCCATTGGCCTCTGTCTTTGGAAAGTATTTCAGCAAGCCCCTAGGCATGTGCTAAATTAGACGTCTGCCCCTCAGGCCAGTGCTTTAGAATAAGCAAATACACCTCTTTTACAGAAAGTCTGGGCATTTTTCAGTCAGCTGCCTTTGTGCTGGGCTCTGGGGTGGATGAATCTGTGCATGAGAGCCCTTTAAGAATGGTTTCGTAGTTTGCTATTGCCTTGTGAGTCTTGACCCAAGCCCCACTGGCTTTCAAAGCTAGATGTTTTGGAGGCTCATCTCTCAAGGGCTGGTCCTAAATGTTGGGATGCCTGGTGTGGATTTCAGACCCTTCAGTCCTCAGGGAGAAGCTCAGGGTTTTGAGTTCCCTCCCGATTGTGGGTTGCTGCACCAGGGGTGGGATTAATGGGAAGACTGTGTCTCAGCTTCTCCTACCCACTTTGATGTGGATTTTTTTTTCTTATTTGGGTGATGCACCAGAGTCATTCAGCTAGTTTTTGGTTTGTTTTGTGTGTGTGTGTTTATTTTTCCCAGAGGAAATTTTTCCATAGGTAGCTATAGATTCAGGGCATACATGGAAAAGAGTGACCTCAGTATCTTCCTCCATGTCATCTTGAAATGGAACCCCTGGTCCTCTCTCTTCATTCTTATCTTTTTGATGTGCACTTTCCACATCTGCCTTGCTAGAGGTAGTCTTTTCAGGGCTGCAGTTTCACTTTTGTTTCCCATATCCTTTTCTCCATTTCCCCTTGTTACTACACTGATTTCTGCTCCTTTATCTATATTTCCTTCCCTCTTATTCCTTTGGGTTTGTGTTCCTTTTTCCAGCTCTATCTCAAGTAGAATTCTTGTGTCACTTGCTGTATTTATTAGTTTGCCAAGGCTACTGAAACAAAGTACCACAAACCAAGCTGCCTAAGCACAGAAATGCACTGTCTCACAGTTTAAAGCCTAGAAGTCCCAGATCAAAGTGTCTGTGGGGTTGGTTCCTTCTGTTGGCTATGAGGAGAATCTATGCTTCTCCCCTAGCTTCTGGTGGCTTGCTGGCAATCTTTGGGGTTCCTTGGCTTGTACGCACATCACCCTGATGTCTGACTTTGTGTTCACCTGGCATTCTCCCTGTGTGATCACATTGTTTTCCCTCTTGGTGTGTCTATATTCAAATTTCTCTCTTTTTATAGGAACACCAGTCATATCAAGGGTCCACCCTATCCCTGTATTGCCTCACCTTAACTAATTACATCTGCAATGACCCTGTTTTCAAATAAGGTTACCTTCAGAGGTTGTGGGGAATTATGATTTCAACATTTGAATTTCAGGGTCAGGGGCCCAGTTCAACCTTTTGTTGGTGGTTAATTTTATGGGTCAACCTGGCTGGACCATAGTGCTCAGATATTTAGTCAAACATCATTCTGAATATTTTCTTTGAAGGGCATTTTTAGATGCAAGTAACATTTAAATTGATAGATTGAGTAAAGCAGATTACCCTCCATAATGTGGGTGAGCCTCATTCAATCAGTCAAAGGCCTTAAAAAGACCAAGACTGACCTCCCCTGTGCAAAAAGGAATTCTGCCAGCAAATGGTCCTTGGACTAGATCTGCAATTCTTGGGGTGCTTGGGTGGCTCAGTCTGTTGAGCGGCTCACTTCAGCTCAGGTTGTGATCTCAAAGCTTGTAGTTCAAGCCCCGCATCAGGCTCTGTGCTGATAGCTCAGAGCCTGGAGCCTGCTTCAGATTCTGTCTCTCTCTCTCTATCTGTCTGCCCCTCCGCCGCTCACACTGTCTCTCTATGTCTCAAAAATAAAAAAAACATTAAAAAAAAATTTAGATCTGCAATTTTTCCCTGAGCCTCCAGCCTGCAGTCTGTCCCATCAGATTTTGGACCAGCCAGGCCTCCATAATCACACAAGGCAATTTGTTAAAATCTCTCTCTGTTAACTTTTGTTTCTTGATAAGTATATTTGAAGATATAATTTCCCTCTATGCCTTGCTTTAGCTGTGTCCCACAATTTGGCATTCAATCTTACTATTTCTTCATTTTTTAATGATTTTTTTTTTACTAATATGTTAGTTTGAAAATGTACAAGATTTTAAAACATTTTTTGTGAATTTATATTTGCATTGCCTTTTGGCTAGAGAGGAGGTTCTGGATCATAGTGAGCCTTTGGAATTTAGTCAGGTTTCCTTCTGGCCCAGTATATTTTTATAAGTGTTCCTCATATGCTAAAAAAGAATCACTCAAGCTTATTAATTTTATTGGCCAGGTATTCTACATAGCCACTTATTTTTTAATCTGTTTAATTTATTGGTTTCTGAGAGAGTTTTAAAAATCTCCAATACAATTGTTTCTTTCTTCCTGCACTTCTGTCAGTTGTTGGTTTATATATTTTGAGGTTATATTGTTAGAGGCACATACTATGATGATTACACGATTGATTCTTTCATCAGTATTTAATGTCCATCATTGGTGTTTAAGATATTTTCCCCTTGGTTTCCATTTTATCCATTATGAAAATCACTATCTTAGCTTTTTGTTCAAAATCATATGGACTTTCTATTATTATATATGTTCAGTCTTTTAAGTTTTTATGTTTTTATGTTATGTTTTATGTTTTTATGTTAAGTTTTTAAGTTGTGTGTAAATAATATATGGTCAGATTGATTTTTTTTAATTTGAGAGTTCTCTCTTTTACTTGATAAGTTTAACCTAATTACATTTATCGTTATTTCTATCTTATTCCATAGTTTCCATTTACTATACTTTCTTCTTGTCTCACTTTATAGTTCATGTCCATTTTGAGTTAGTTTTCGTACAAGGTGTGAAACTCAGATTCAGTTTCATTTTTTTGCCTATGGATGCCCCACTGTACCAGCTTCCTGTGAAAAGCCTCTTCTTCCTCAATCGAATTGCTTTTGCAGCTTTGTCAAAAGTCAGGTGGCCATAGTTGTATGTTTAACTTATATCTAAGTACTTCATTTTCTTTAGGGTGCTTGGAAGTGGTATTGTGGTTTTAATTTTGATTTTCACATAGTCATTGTTATTACACAGAAATGCAATGGATTTATGTGTGCTGCTTATTTATTTTTATTCTCCTTTGCTTTCTGTTGGACAGATCAAGTTTTCTCGCATTGATTTAAAAGCTGTATTTTTGTTCTTGTTTTGTTTGCCCTTAGGACCATTCCCAGAGATTTTAGATATTTGTTTTTATAATTTTCACGAGTTTCACTAGGGAGCAGGTCAGTAGAGCTCCTCGGGTCATACCAGAGCTTCCTCACCCAAGCTACCATGCTAGTTAACTGGCTTCACCGGAAACTTGCCTGGGGCAAAGACGTCCAGCACGCTGTCACTCCCAATCCATTACATCCCACTGTGAGTGTCAGGGATGCTGGCTCAATGCATTCATCAGGAGGTGGTTCCAGCCCTGGGCCTGGCTTCCTCCCACTCCCTAGCTGTCCCATCTACCCCTTTGCTGCATCTGTTAGGAGATGGATCCTGCAGACCCCTTCTCAGGCATGCCTCCTGGGGTCTCTGGTCTATAATAAGCAGTTGTGGCTCTGACAAGCTGGGTATAACCACAAGTCAGGGCCTCCTTCACTATTGACTCACTTGTGCTGTCCTTTTTCAGATTGCTGGTCTTCATTGTCATTGGTACTGAGGCTCAGAACTAGGGACTATCCAAGCAGAAATGGCCCTTAAAGACCATCTGGTCCGGTGGCTTTCAACCCCAGCTACACTTTTAAATAAGCTGGGGAGTTTTTAAATTATCAATGTCAGGGTCCCCCACTCTAAATCAGTTAAACCAGAATCTCTGAAGGGGCAACTGGATGTTTGTAAAAATTCCCCAGGAGGCTCAAACGTACAGCCAGGTTTGAGAACCATTTAATGCTGTCATTTAATCCCTTTATTTTACTGATTCCCAGAGAAGAGAATAGCTTGGCCACAGCTACACAAAGAGTTAGATTCGTTGTACGACTTTAGCCCAATTGTCTCAGCTTCGTCTCACCTCTGTCCCTCTTTATCAAGTACATCCTTACTTATTTCTCTGTCTCATCCAGTTATGCCTATAAGGCTGGCTCAACACAGAGCCGCTTACTTACTGCTATTCATGCTCATGTGAATTTTTTTTTTTTTTGAGAGAAAGTGCACGCACACAAGTAGGGTAGAGGGGCAGAGGGAGAGAGAGAGAGGGAGAGAGAGAGAGAGAGAATGGATCTTAAGCAGGCTCCACACTCAGTGCAGAGCCTGATACAGGGATGGATCCCACAACCCCGGGATCATGACCTGAACTGAAATAAAAAATCAGACACTCAACCAACTGAGCCGCCCAGGCACCCCTTTGTGAAATTGTTCTTAAACAGCTTCCCCAGCTGTGAGCTCATTCTGAGCTGAACCAACACCTTCTGAGTCTCTGGCTACTTCCCCCACTGGGCTGATAATGGCCTCCATACCCAGCAAGTGCTCAACACAGCTGCCCTCCAAGAACAGTGGAAAACACACAGGGGCACAGGGGGTTGGGAGTCAGGCCTAGATCTGAATCCTGATTCCACCATGTAACCCCTCCTAAACTTCAGTTTTCCCCTCTGTAATGTGAGCTTAAAACCTCTACCTTCATTGTTGGGTGTACTGTAAAGCTCTGACTTCTAGATCTCTGCTTTGTGCAGTCTCCTTCCAAGGCCCTGGGAGGGGCTTCCACAGTTTTATGGTCACATTTTTTATTCTTTTTCATAAAAAGAGCCCCTCCCCCAAATGTTATCAGCCTCAGACTCCACCAAATTTGGCTCAGCTCTTCCCCACCCCACAGAGCTGAAAAAGACTGTGTTCATAAAGTGTGGGACATGCAGTAGATGTTCCACAAATGTTACTCCCTTCAGAACAGCCCAGAAAAGGGATGCAAAGAGAGACAGAACTATAGCTGGTGTGCTTGTTACATGTCCCCTTTAATGTCTCAACTGTTGCATTCAGCCATCCAGCCCCACTCCCCCACCCCGTTCCACGAGTGGCCTCTGGGCTCCAGACACAAGCCTGAGGGAAGCTAAAGCACCTGGCCCTCGAGCGAGGCCTCCTCAGCTCTAATGTGGCTGTGGATCCAGTCAAGGTAGCGGCTGACTTTAGTGTAAACGCCATAATTGTGGAGGCGCCCACAGCCCTCGCCCCAGCTCACCAGGCCCACCAGGAACGAGGTGCCGCGGAAGGATGCAACCATAGGCCCCCCACTGTCGCCCTCACAGGCATCCTGTGAGTCCCCAAGGATGCCCGCGCACAGCATGTTCTCAGAGATCATGTTGTGCATGGCCTTGATGCACTCGTTTTGAGGGACCACGGGGACCTTGATGAAGTTGAGAACAAAGGTGCGGTTTCTCTTGGTCTCGCTGCGATGGCCCCAGCCAGTCACCACCGTCTCCTGGCCAGCCTGGGTGAGCTCACGCTCCGCAAGGCCACTGTCAGGGAGGCAGATGGGCACGATGGTCTGTGAGAGGATGGCGGGCTGGGCCAGGCGGAGCAGTGCGATGTCATTGTCTGAGGTGCTTTTGCTGTAGTTGGGATGCATGAGGACCTCCTTGATGTCCAGGTCCATCTCCCACTTCTCCCTGCGCCGCAGGTCATACTCACCTATGGGGCAAGGGGGGCAGTCGGAGTGGTTGGGGGCAGCACCAGGGTCCGCAGCTGGAGCAGACGCCACGCATCCCAGGCACTGCCATGGGCACCACAAATCTCACATCCCTTCCAGGTGTCGTCTTAAAGGGGTGGAAGGCTGGTTGGAATTGAGGCCTCACTCACAGATGGGGCAGGGAGGCCTGGCGGCCGTGGGCAGTGAGCAGGGAGGCCAGGGACACAGAGAGGAGCCGCAAAGGGTGTGTGGAGCTACTGTGGTGCGGAGACACGCCTCTCCTGCCAGCACTGCTGGCCTGAGAGCAACGCAGCGACAAGCAACTGGGGGGGAGCTGACAGGGCAAGAACAGCAAGACACAAGACCCAGAGGGAAGAACCAACAGGACACAGGCTCTGCCGGGGAAGAAAGATCGGATCACACACCAGAGACAAGATCCTCCCCAGCAAGGCTGATGGCTCCTGGAGGGGCAGGGGCAGGGGAGTTGGAGATTCTAAGCCCAGTGCCACTGGAGGCCACTGGCCATTGGTTGTGTGGCAGATTATTGCAGGGAATGTGAATTGGTCATTCTCAATACAGCTTTTCCTTCTTTTTTCCACATGGACAGTGGAGAGCCCGTTCAGAAACTGGTACAGAGTGGGGCCCGGACTCAGGGCCCCGGGGACCACAGCAGCTGCCTTGCTGTGGCAGATGCCAGAGTCTCTGCCACTCAGCTCCATCAGCTTCTCAGTCTGTGTGAAGCATGGCCCTGGAGCCAGGTGATGTAGATCCCTTGTGGGTGTCTGTACCCGACAGCACTGGACGTCCACACAGCCTGCTCCATGTGAGTGGGAGTGAAGAGGCGTGTGTGTGTGTGTGTGTGTGTGTGTGTGTGTGTGAGACGCCCCCCTCACTTTGCAAACACATGTGTGTAAGCACCTGGGCACCAGATTTGAAGAGAATCCCCACCTGCCATATACCAGGTGTCACTGTGTCTCAAATCCCACCAGGGGAGTGGCTTGGTCAGGGGAGCACTGAGGTCTCTTCTCCCCAGACACCTTCCGTGGAGCTCAAGCAGCCTCTTGTTCAAGCACGCCAAGGATCAGGGTCCCCAAACCTGGCCAGGCTGCTGGCACCACCCCTCCTGGAGGCCTCCGAGGCCCCTCCTGCCCAGCCCCAGTCCATACCGAGCCTGACCATGAGCTTCTTAGAGTCCTCCATGCAGTGGGCCGCTGTCAGCACCCAGGACGTGTGGATGAGCACCGCCCCGCAGGCCAGCTTCTTCTTTGAGTCCAGCAGGATCACCTGGAATGGGAGTGGGCAGTGACATCACCACAACTACCCCTGACAGCTCCAGGCCAGGGCCCATGGCGCGCAGCACAGCCATGGTTTTCAAGCCTGAGGTGCTGGCTGCGAAAGTGGATCTTTCCTGTTCCCTAGTCACACAGGCACAGTCCCATGGCCCTTTGCTGGCATTTTCTATTTCTGCCTGTTTTACAGAGTTGTCCTGTTGTAGGGCCTCTCCCTGCCTTTGCCCATGCTGTTGCTGTAGTTATTCTCCACAGCACCCAGAGAGTTCTACTCACCCTTGGGGCTCAGGCTGGGACTCAAGTCCCCTGAGGAGCCTTTGAAGCCTGAACAGGGATCCCTTGGGGTTCCATCAGGCCCTGTCCCACTGGCCATCCTGGCTTTGGTCCCATTGAGTCGCTGTGTTTAGGAGCCTGACCCTCCCAGAATCTTTGAGCTCCCCAAGGCCTGCCAATCCCCTGCTTATTGATTTCTGTATCATCCAATGCCTGGGACCAAGTAAGTGTTAGCAGCCACGGTGAGGCTGGAGTGGTATTCAGGGTCAACCATCCCTCCCACCTCTCTCCCAAGCAAAACACCTCTCCCATGAGCTGGGCCTCCACCTAAAATTCCACCGGCAGTGCATTATCTTTCAGGCTCTTTACTAAAATGATGGCTTGCCTTCCTGTACGTCCACCACATGCCCCTGTGCTCAGCCTATCCCGCCCTGGCTGCTATCCCCCATCAAGTACCTCCAGCTTTCCCCCCAGCTTTCCCTGAAATGGCTCCGCCATTAGCACAGCCCCCCACCCCAAGCAAAAGCAGCGTTTCCCCTCCCCATCTGGGCATCCTGAGTGGGGGAACTCCCAGCAGGGGCTCTGTGATTCCTCACCCAAGAGGCTGCTTCTCCTCTCACCTGCCAGGGGCTCTCCCCCCATCCGGATAGCTTCCCATTGACGAGCCTTGGATCTATTTGGTCAGCTTGGCTTGTGTCACGTTTCACAGTCTTGCGCTTCTTCTCCATTCGCCGCCCTGGCCTCCCACAGGGGAACTTCACTGAAGTAGGGGAAGCTGGTGAGCTCCTGCCGGGTACTGCTCCCTGAGACTGCTCCCTCACCTTTGTCAACTTCCTGCCTGCAGCCTAGTTTGCCCCATTGTAGGGGTAAAGGCATATGTGATGCTTAGGGACCCAGTTACAGTAACCTGAAAATCCCCTCTGTTTGACTCTGGCAAGAGTCAGACCAAGCAGCATCACTACCCATCCGTGTGTCCTTGGTCAGGTTGTTAAACTTCTCAGAATTCCCAGGGCCACTGGGAGTAATCCCTGAGATACATAAGTAAAGTCTCATGCTGGGATGCCACCAAGCTCCTAACAAGGTAAGAGATTATGGGAAGTGGTGGGCGTTCCTGGAGAGCCCCCAAAGTAGCTCTGAGCACAGTCGTGAGGTCCTCTGCCAAGGGGAGAGAGCATGTGATGGAGCATGGAGGGCTGGGAGGGCTGCCAGAGTCTGCTCATGATGGAACATACATGCCAGGCTGAGAGATTTAGAATTGTAGTAGCAATGGGCAACCATCAGCAGGGGGATTGCATAGTGGCAGAGAATGGAGACAGCAGCAACAAAATTCCAGAAGCCAGACATGGTAGCTGACTTGGCTATTTGAGAAAGCAAAAATCTCAGCCAGTAATAGGGGATTCTAGGAGCTGACTGCTTTTATTACCAAACACCACTGCCCCCTGCCTCAGTGCTTCCGAATAACACAGTATAGGTAGGACTGCAGACAGAAATGTTGAGTTTGGAAAGGAAACTACTAAAGCCCTAGACCTCTGTGCCAACCCCCCAGTGGCTTGACTCTCTTCTCCAAGCATGCAGAAGTCCATAGGGGTATTCTCTGCACAGGGGGAACCAGAGACTGTGCATAGCCACAGGAAAGAGTGATGTGCAAGACTGACCAGAGGGAGTAACCCAGACATCTGCAGCTTCCCTGCTCCACTCCAGGGGGCTGGACTCTTCCCTGCTCTACTCCAGGGGGCTGGACAGCAGGCTGGACCCACCCAAACATGAACCTGGGGGATTCCTCTCAGGAAATGGCCTAAACACCTGACAGGCTGGGCAGTAGGGATTCTTCCAGGTGACCTGGGCTTTCCAATGGCCTCACAGGAACACCCACAGGCCACCAGGTCCACCAGGCATTTCCTTGTAAGTTCCTGTGAATCTCTATTTCAAAATAAAAAGTGAGACATTTCTTCTAAGTAAATGGATTGGAATACAATGTTGTGGAACGCTCCCTGAAAGAACACAAAGTCAAAGAAATGAAAAATAGAAGGATAATAAAATGAAAAGAGCAACCCAGAGGAAAAAGACCTGAATAATAGGATGTCCAAAAAGAGAGAACAGAGAAAGCAGCAGGGAGATTATCAAAGAAATAACCAAGGAAATGTGCCCTGAGGCCGAAGATATGGGTGCACCTAGGGCACTGTAGGTCGAATGACACAAGACCCATGGTGAGGAGCAACCTGCTAGAGTTCATTATACCAGTTGTAAAACTCTCACTTCCTTGTACATATACAAAGTTGATAAAATGTATAAGAAGGAGAAGCCAGAGGTATAAGGGGAAATGGGATGCCAGACTGGACAAGGTGTCTTTAGAAAATAAAGCCAGTGGGACCTCGTCAAAATAAAAAGCTTCTGCACATCAAAGGAAATAATCAGAAAAACTAAAAGGCAACTGACAGAATGGGAGAAGATATTTGCAAACAACATATCAGATAAAGGGTTAGTATCCAAAATCTATAAAGAATTTATCAAACCCAACACCCAAAAAACAAATAATCCAGTGAAGAAATGGGCAAAAGACATGAATAGACACTTCTCCAAAGAAGACATCCAGATGACCAACCGACACATGAAAACATGCTCAACATCACTCATCATCAGGGAAATACAAATCAAAACCACAATGAGTTACCACCTCACACCTGTCAGAATGCTAACATTAACAACTCAGGAAACGACAGATGTTTGTGAGGATGTGGAGAAAGGGGAACTCTTTTGCACTTCTGGTGGGAATGCAAACTGGTCAGCCACTCTGGAAAACAGTATGGAGGTTCCTCAAAAAATTAGAACTACCCTATGACGCAGCAATTGCACTACTAGGTATTTATCCTAAGGATACAGGAGTGCTGTTTTGAAGCGGCACATGCACCCCAATGTTTATAGCAGCGCTATTGACAATAGCCAGAGTATGGAAAGAGCCCAAATATCCATCAATGGATGAATGGATAAAGAAGATGTGGTATATATACACAAAGGAGAATTACTCAGCAATCAAAAAGAATGAAATCTTGCCATTTGCAACAACATGGATGGAACTAGAGGGTATTATGCTAAGCGAAATAAGTCAGAGAAAGACAAATATATGACTTCACTCATATGAGGACTTTAAGATACAAAACAGATGAACATAAGGGAAGGGAAGCAAAAATAATATAAAAAGAGGGAGGGGGACAAACATAAGAGACTCTTAAATATGGAGAACAGAGGGTTACTGGAGGGGTTGTGGGAAGGGGGATGGGCTAAATGGGTAAGGGGCATTAAAGGAATCTATTCCTGAAATCATTGTTGCACTACCTGAAATCATTGTTGCACTATATACTAAGTAACGTGGATGTAAATTAAAAAAATAAATTAAATTAAAAGAAAGAAAGAAGAAAGAAAGAAAGAAAGAAAGAAAGAAAGAAAGAAAGAAAGAAAAAAAGAAAAAAAAAAAAGAAAGAGAGGAAGGAAGGAAGGAAGGAAGAAAGAAAAAAAGAAAATAAAGCTAGCCGGAGTAGTGGAGGAAGATACCAGAGGTCTGGTCCCCTACATCCGCTCACAGTTTGGGAGATGAGTGACCTATGGGCTCATGCTCCTCCGGAAAATTGTCCCCAAGGTGAGCAGGGGCACCTGGAGGGAGGCAGGTAAGTGAGGAAAAGAGCAGGTGGGGGCACCCCGCAAATCTGGGACGGACCCCAGGACCGAGCACGCGGAGCAGGGGTGGCGCATTTCCTCGCTGGCTCCTCCGAAGCCTCCCCGGGCCGCCCCCTCCCCGGGTTGGGGGGCTCACCCGTGGGCTCGCACTGCAGGTGGTCGTCCCCCAGCTTGTAGCCCGGCGCGCAGCTGCAGCGGCGCCCGCCCTCCTCCTCCAGGCAGTAGTGCGCGCAGCCGCCGTTGTCCAGCGAGCAGTTGGAGAAGCTCACCTCTGCGCGGACAAGGGAGGGGGCGCCGGGAGGGCACGGTGGCGCGGCGCGACCGGCCCCCCCTCCCGCTCCGCGGGGGCCCCTTCCCTTTTCCCGCCCCCACCCCCTCCCCGCCCCGCGGGGCCCGACCGCTCGCCCCTACCCCCGCCCCCCCTCCCCGCCCCCTACCGCGGCCGGCCCTCTCACCGTATAGGCAGAAGCGGCCCTCCCAGCCCGGGTCGCAGTCACAGCGGAAGGCGCTGATGCCGTCGATGCAATTGCCGTGCCCGCAACACGGGCTGTCGCACGGGTGATCGGGGGGTGGGGCCACGCACTGGTCCTCGTCTGCGACACGGCGAAGGGGTGTCACTGGTGCCGCCAGCCCGTCCCCGTCCCTCCTGCGGCCCAAAGAACCCGAGGGGGCACGGGCACAGCGGCCTGGGATGGAGAGCGCACTCACCGATGTACTTGGCCCAGAAGGCCAGCTGTGGAGAGAAGGGGCAGCATGAGGGGCCGTCAGCCCGTGTGTGCCTGGGGAGCCCGCGGGTCCCCTCCAGGGTTCCACCCAGGTGGGGCAGGGGAGGGAAAGGCTTGTCGGGCGGTGGCCAGCCAGGGTAGGGCCACACTCCTCCTTGCCCGCACCTCCTTTGCCATCTCCACCCCACCTCCCACTCACCCCACCCTACCCCCTTTGCATCTGGAAGCCTGCTCTCTGGACTGTCTGCTACCACAACAGCCTCTGTAGGGGAAGGGACCCCAAATCCCTCACCAGGCTGCTCAGCCTCCTTCTTGCCCCCATCACTCCTTTAGGCTTTTCTGGACCTCTCGTGCTCATGGTCTTTCCCTAAGCCAGCTTCTCAAAGTTGAGACCTTGTGGGTTAGATGCTGATTGCTAGTTCAGAAGGTCTGCTGGTCTAACCAAGTCCCTGCTGCTGCTGCTGGTCTGGGGCCACCACACCTGAGATCCACTGCTGGATGCCTAACACCAGCAGGCCCCTGCAGCAGTGGCTGTGCTCTATGGGGCCTGGGAGATCTTAGGGTGAGGTGGGAGAGCCATGGGAGGGATGTGATCTGCTCAGATGGTGGCTGCAGAAAGTCCTTTGGGCGTCAGCCGAGGAAGCCATTTGGGAAAAGAGGCCGTGGGGATCTAGGCCACGAGGTAGCAGCCAAAGGGGCAGACCAGAGCTCCCCCTCAGCCTGGGAAGGCCCTACAGACAGCTCAGAAGGGGCCCCCTGGTGGCAGCACAACTCTTTGTCCTAGTAGTTCAAGTAGGCCCTTGGGGATGGAGGGGGTCTGAGTCCTGTATCAGAGAGCCACCTCTCTTACCAATCCATCCTTCCACCTCAGGGCCACCACAGAGCCCTGGGAGCCAGAGAGGACATGGGCTCTTCCCTCAGATCCCCTGAGCAATCAGATTTAGCCCCTTGAGAATTTGAACTGAGGCACAGAGCAAGTGCATGTGAACAGACATCAGGACAGACACCCTGATGGGCAGGTGCATGGCTGGAAGCAGAGAAGGTGGCATTTTGGCCACAGAGAACAGGCGAGGCAGTAGTGGCCAGTGGCGGGCAGACAGCGGGCTGAACTTCCTGCAGTGGGACTGTTGGGAATCCCAGCCTAAGGCTTCCCCGACTCCCAAGAGGGCCTCAGCAGAGGAGCCCCAGCTTGCTCATCCTGCAAGCCCCCACTGGCCACCAGCCTACCCGCCCTCTTCAGCCAGCGCTGCAGCCTTACTGTGTCATCCACATTTTGGAAAATCTCCTGGGCCTCCTCCAAGTCACAGATCTCCTCCACGCACTCCCGCTCCAGGCTGCCGGCCCGGAGCTCCTCCAGGAAGGTGTTGGCTCGCTTGCGGATCCGCAGCACCCGGTGGGCGAGCTCTCTGCTGGAGAACACTGAGTCTGGTTTGGGAGGAGGGGGAGCTCACTTTGGTGGAGGGGCCTGAGGTGGGTGGGTGCTGGGGTAGGGGCCGCACTGCAGGGAGCCCAGTGAAGCCAGGAGGGGTTTTGTCTCGGACCCTCCAGACTTAAGACCCCTTCTCCTCTGCCCTCTTCCTCCACAGGCAGCAGATGGCCGGCCTTGGAGGACAGAGGACTTGGCCACTCGTGTGCTGAGCCAGGCAGCTCTCCCTTGGGACCCAGCCTGAGCTCCATGTGTGACCTTGAGCGGGTGGCTTTGCCTCTCTAAACCTCAGTTTATTTATGCAAACATGAGGAATAATGGTGTCAGATGGCACAGGGCCTGACACAGAACTGAGCACCCAGTGCTACATGCTGCTGTTATTACCAAGACTGCAAAGTTCAGTCGGTGGCATTTTTCTCTGAGTACCCCTGTGCCACCCTGTGTTGATGCTCTCCCTCCTCCCTCCCAGCTCCTCCTTGACCTCCCTAGCAGGGAGGAGCACTTCCCAGCCTTCCCTTCAGGCAGGCACCGCTGGAGGACTGCAGACCTGTCTCCAGAGCTCTGAGAGGTGTCTGTTGGGGACAGCTGGGATGGAGGGACCAGGTCAGGGAAGTGAGGAAGAGAGGCTGGAGGGGCTGATGCAAAGGCCAGGAAAGGAAGGCATCAGAGTCTGGATAAAGAAGCCAAGTGGACCACAGGTGGGAGTGAACCCCGCCCCCCCCACCCCCACCCCAGGCAGATGAGCAGCTCAGGAACAGGCACAAATGCCAACAGTAGCTGGTGTGCCTGGGGCGAGGGCGACACTGGCAACTCATTCCCTCTCAGGCCTCAGAAGGTGCCCTGGTTTCCTCCTGTTGGCTGTGGGGGCTGAGGGAGGGGTGGGGCAGGGCTGTCACCTCTCAGGTCACTGCCTTGGAGGAGAGGCCGCCCTGCAGCTGGGTGGGGTGGTGGCCAGGCCTGGCTTTGGCTGTTGAGGGAGCAAGTACTTGGGTGGAGGGGAAAGGCCCCGGGGGACTCTGTGGCCTACTCCCAGGCTGGAGGAAGGAGCTTCGGGACATGACCCCCAGGGCTAACTGCATCACAACAGTAGTCTGCTGTCACAGCTCCCCCCCACACCCCGCAGCCTCCACCCACCAGGGAGTAGCTGCTGGGTTCCAACAGCTGGCCTGCAGGGGACTGTCAGTCACTTCCTCCCCATGTGTGCCTCTCACCTCCCCATGAGGCCCAGAGGAGATGCTGTGCGGTGTGAGGGCCTTGTGTGGCCTGAGAGGGCCTGTGAAGACCGGGAGGGTCCCAGGGAGGGAGTAGCGTGGCCTTACCAGGAGGAGCTGGTGTGGCGGAAGTTCCCCAGATGGTCACCAACAGGAAGAGGCTTGAGAGTTGCCACATTCTGAAGTTGCTGACACCTGTCTGAGGAGGACTCCTGAGCTTCCAGAAGCCCCACCAGCCCTGCTCTGCCTGCTGGCCAGCCCCCCGAATGGCAGCTGAATGCAAGGACTGAGGCTGGGGGGGGGGGTCCCTGTTCCCTAGACAGAGAACCACTGGCACCTCAGTGTCCTTGCCTATGTGGGGCTAAGGTCACAGCATTTCCCCAGAGTCTGAGGGATGAAGAGAAAAGGAAGAAAGGGCATGGAGTCCTGGGGAAGATCAAAGGTGACTCAGCACAAAAGGGCCATGGCAGCTGAGCCCAGAATGTTCCTGCTCTTCTTTGTCCTATTCTTTGGTGAGGGTTAGGGGGTGGTGCCGTTGCTGATCTGATGGCCAGGCTAACATTTATTGGACATTCGTGGTGTTTTCCCAGCAATTGGTACATGGTTCAGAAGCCAGGCCACCAAGTCAGACCACTTGGTGCAAATCCCAGCTCCGGGACAGCAATACTGGGCAGGATACCTAACTGCTCCTTGTCTCAGTTTCCTCATTTGTAAAATGGTTAGAAAAGCTGTCATTTCTGCCTTATTGGGGTTACTGTGAGAATAAAATACAATGCTCTAAAGACAGGGTTTGTACACAGCAAACGCTCAGTAAATATCGGCTTAGACGAGTGAAGTAGCTTACTAAAAACCCACAGCCAGGACACAGCAGAGCTAGGACCTGGCCCCAGGCCTAGAATCCTAGCCCCTGCCCCAAACTACCGGCTGCCCTACAAAGCCCCAGAAGTAGCCCTGCCAGCTGGAAACCTAGGAGGGAGCCCTCCGCTGCCTCCAAGCCCCAGGGGTAGGCCTGCCTGCCCCATCTGCAACCTCCCCCACTCTCCAGATTTAGAGGTGAGGTGGGGGAGGACAGCTCCTGGGCTCCAAGCTGCCCCTGACGATGTCCTTCGTCCCTGGAGGCGCTCTGACAACTTCTCCTTGCCTCAGAGTCTGGGAAGAAGGCCCCTTGGAACTGTGGCACCCAGGCCTGAGGAATGCCAGCAAGCGCCCAGGCCGGCCTTGTGGCAGGGCCCTGATTTCCCATTAGCCCAAGCTCTAGCCAGCCTCTCGAACCCTGGCTGGAGGATTCAGCCTTCACATCTGCCCATCCCTCCTCCACCCCCCTCACAGACCTGCCTCGAAGGGGACTTACTGGGGTGGGCCAGGGAGAAATTGCAAGGTCGCCGTCCTGCCGCCATGACAGTCTGGACCTCGAGTTAATCCATAACCGCAAATATTTGCTTGGCCCTCAGTGCTGAGGCCGCCCCCTCCACAGATAAACAAACAGGCTCCCAGCTCAGGATGGCCTGGTTTGCCCAAAGCCCACCTTTGTCCACCAATCGGTGCCAACCAGGAGGGAGGGAGCACTTGTCAAGCTGTCTCCAGATGTGGTCTCATTTTGGCCTCACAGTGGCTGCCTAAAGGAGGGACCTTGTCCTTATGTTGCAGATGGGGACATTTTTACCCAGATATATTGCAGTTTTCCCCAGACCAGCACAATTGGTAATGATCCCATATTTCACCAAATCTAGGATGCCATTAACTGTAAGATGCACGTATTTTATGTGCTAGTATAAAAGGAGGAAAAAACACTGTCAATTACATAGTGATACACTATCCCGATTTCTGATTTTTGTGCTGAAAAGATAAGCCTCTCAGGGTCCCTACCACGTGAGTGCCAGGCACTGGGCTAGACCCTCAGCTCCAGTCACCCCTATAGCTGCCCCCTACAATGGCACATGGCTACTCTTATAATCTCTCCTTTGCAGATGAGGACACTCAGAAATCTCTTATTCATTGCCCAAATTCACCAAGCTGCTAAGTGGCAGACCTGGAGTAGACTCAGGTCTTCCTGGCACCTCTTGGCCGCTTTTGTAAACAAGTGAGAAAAACAGACTGGGTCCCAGAAAGGCTGTTAGGACGCTGGGAAAGAGCCCTGGCGCTGGTCCTTAAGTCTGCCAACATTTATTAGGCATCTTGCTTCCCTGCATGCACCATATGGGACATGCACCCATTTCTTGCATATCCAACTGGCTACCGGAGGACTTGACCACACCCCTCAAAGCTGGAGCCCCTGCAGGGGGCATGTGACCCTGCCCCCGTTGACCTCTGGGACTGCACAGGAAAGTCACCTGACCCAGGGGTCGATCAGATTCTCTACCTCGGTCCCAGGAGTAGGGCCTCCGAACTCTCGTTCCACTGTGAGCACTGGCCTGGGCATCCGTGTCTGGGCCTAAAGCAGAGGAAGCTGAGGAGGAGGAAGATACAGATGAGTGAGAGAGGCAGAGACAGGAGACCTTAGACACCCAGGAAGCTGAGGGAGCAGCAAGGCGAGGCCCCTACCTCCTGAGTGGGCACATCCTGGCTTTAAGCTCTTGAGGGTCCTCTCCTCTCCTAGGAAAACCCCCTCTTTCCTTAACTTCCCTTAAATTGACTGGGGCAGCTCTGGATCCTACCATGGGAGGCCACCTAGGCGAGTGCAGCACCATGCCTGGGCTGTGGGGCTACAAGCCCTCGTGCTGCCCACACAGGCGCTTGAGAAGGCAAAGAACAGGGTGAGGGGAAACCGGCACAAGCTGGGGTGGCCAGGGAAGGCTGCTGGAAGAGGTGGGGCTTCAGCTGGAGGTCACAGGACTGGCAGGACCCTGGTAATGGAGGAAGGGCCCTCAGGAGGAGAGGGAGAGGGGGCAAGGAGACAAACAGCAGGGGAGGTGCTGGCATGGGGAGGGGTGGAAGGGAGGGGGAAGAGGAGGAGGGAGTAGAACTTGGAAGGGAACCTGTGGGAGTGGAGAGCCAGTGGCCATGTGGGAGGGTCTGTGGCAGCTGCTTTGAGAAGGGGACACGCGGTCCTCAGGACTCAGCAGGAAGCACGGAGACCATATGCTTGACCACATGAGATGGTGGAGCGCGCCCTGTCCTTGCTCTGGTGTCGCCCTTCTAAGTGCACACTGTTCTAGGCTCGCCTCTCCTCCACTCCACTTCCTGCTGCCCCCCAGCGCCAGGCACAGTGGGTGTTCACTGAGACCCCCCCTCCTTCCCTGCCCCACCAGACTCCTCACCGGCCACTTGTCCCCCCCACCCCACCCCACCCCCCCTCCCCAGCTAGCCCAGGCGGTCATTGCCGGGTGAAGCCTACCTAGGGCGCCCACGCTGGTCCTGAACGTGGATAAGGGCCTTTGCCAGCTGTGCTCACAGCCCCACCCACCCGGAGGCCCAAAGCCCTGGCTCCCAGGAGAGTCAAGGCAGCTGCGGTGGGACAAGTGAAGGATGCAAGGACCTGCGGAGGCCCCGAAGGCTGCCCAGAGAAGGGCAGGAGGTTCTTCACGGTTGTCTGCCTGCTGGGGCACCGCGGTGGGGGAGCCTGCCTCTTGGGCTCCTCGCTGGCTGGCAGCGCAGGGGACCTGGACGACCTCCCTGGAGGGGGGAGGGTCCCCACCATCAGCTAGTCCTTGAGTTGTGCTGGCTGAAAGGCCGCCATCACTTGAGGAGTGCTGCCGCGAAGCCAGGGGTCAGTGCTCCAGGAAACCGGTTTCCATCCCGGCCGCTCCTCTGGTCCCCAGGGAGGGTCCAGGCCGCTGTTCCAAGGGGCCGCCTGGCCTGGCTTGGGGGGCACTGCCGATTTGCCTTGTCGCCGCCGGGGTGTTCCTTCCCAGGTGTGAGTCACCCCTGTTGGCCCGAAGTCAGGCTGACTCCAGATGCCACAGCATCACAGCCGTGAACAGCGAGGAAGGACCTCCGTTGGCAGGGTATTCGCTGCATTTGTGAGGACACAGGCAGAGACATAAGAAGCAAAGGTGTGTGGGGCGGGGCGGGGCCGGGTGGGGGGTGTGTGGCGCAAAACCATGAGATGGCCTCCAGCATGGTCATCCTCGAGGTCAGGCGCACACGGGTTTAAGCTTCATCTTGGCTCCCTCAGCCTCAATTTCCACATCCGTAAACTGAGGCCAAGACTAGTGTGCACCTCAGGTGGTTGGTATGAGGATTGAATTAAATATTTTCTACAAGGTGGACAGAGACTTTGGTGATCAGTCAACACCAATGTCCTCTCTTGGCTCCCCCTTGTATCCTAGAGAGACAGCGAGGTGTCAGGTGAAGCTTGTGAGGATCAGAGCCCTGGGGAAAGTGGGTGTCCCCGTTGATAAGTGCCTGTGAAGGTGTGCAGGAGGTGGGGCAGGAGAGGCAGGACAGGGAGAGGCAGGGACAGCTGCCCTGTGTGGGGCAGCTCAGCAGCAATGGGCTGAGCATCCAGAGCCCCCAGTCTCCCCGGGGCTGGGGTGTACTCTTCCAGAGCACTGGCTCTGACTCTCTGACCTGCATGGGTGGCAGAACCCAACCTGAGCTACCCCTCCTGACCAGAGGGGCGGGATGGAGGCTCATGGGACTGCTGCAGGCTCTCGCCAGCTCCCCGGCATCTTATCCCTTCCCTCCTGCAGGAAAGCCTTGGAGCTGCTCAGGGCTCAGCCCAGGTCAGGCAGGGAAGAGAGAAACTGGACAGGCCCTGGGGAGCTCCCCTTTAACAAGTGGAGATGGACGGATGCAGCCTGATGTCAATGGCACAATGACACAGATTCTTTAAAAAAAAAAAAAAAAAAAAAAAAGTTTGAGGAATAATTTTCATACAATAAAGTTAGCTTTTTATAATTTTTTTTAAACATTTATTTATTTTTGAGAGAGAGACAGACAGTGCAAATGGGGAAGGGGCAAGGAGATGGGGAGACACAGAATCCGAAGCAGGCTCCAGCCTCTGAGCTGTCTGCACAGATCCCGGCAAAGGCCTTGACCTCACAAATCGCAAGATCATGACCTGAGCCGAAGTCAGTCGCTTAACCGACTGAACCTCCCAGGCACCCCCGTTCTATTTGTTTTGACAAATGTATGTAATAGTGTAACCACCACAATTATGATATGGGACATTTCTGTCACCCTGAAAATTCCGCTGTGCCCCACCAGCAGCCTCTGGCAACCCCTGATCTAGACTCTGTTGTTTTTTCTAGAATGGCATATAAATGGAGTCCTACAGTATATAGACTTTACAACTGGCTTCTATCACTCAACATAAAATAAAGCTTTTGAGACTCTTCCATGTGGATATGGGTATTACTAGTTTCTGTAGCTGAGTAGTTTCCATTATATGGATATACCACAGTTGGTTACCCATTCACCACTTCTTGGCTATTATTTATTTCTCTTAATTTACATCCAAATTCGTTAGCATATAGTGCAACAATGATTTCAGGAGTAGATTCCTTAGTGAGTTCTTAGCTATTATTAATAAAACTTCTAGAACATTCATGTAGAGGACTTAGTGTGGCTATGTTTGCGTTTTTCTTGGGCAAATATGTATAAATGGGACTGCTGAGTTGTTTGCATTTTTCTTGGGCAAATATGTATAAATGGGACTGCTGAGTTATGTGTAAGTACATGTTTACTTTTACTAAAAAACAAAAACAGGAGCACCTGGGCGGCTCAGTTGGTTACGTTTGACTCTTGATTTCCGCTCAGGTCAGGATCTCCTAGTTTGTGAGTTCAAGCCCCGCGTTGGGCTCCACAGAGCCTGCTTGGGATTTTCTCTCTCTGTCTCTCTCCCTCTGCCCCTCCCTCCCACCTCTCTCAAGAATAAATAAATAAATTTAAAAAATACTGTTAAGTAAAGTGGCCATACCATTTCGTGTTCCCACAAGCAAAAAATGAGTGTTCTAGTTGTTCTGCATCCTTCCCAGCACTTGGCGTGGTCAGCTTTTGGTTTAATTTTGTTATTTTTAGTCATTCTACTGGTGTGTGGTAGTATTTCATTTCATTTCCCCGATCACTAATGATGCTAAGCATTAAAAAAAATAATTTAAAAAAATAGCTTGCTGGGATTTTGAATGGATTGAGTTGATTCTATAGAACAATCCGGGGAGAAGAGACATCTTAAGAATGTTCTTCTGATCTATTAGTGTGGTATTTGTCCCCATTTACTTAGGTCTTTGTTAATTTCTCTCACCAGTGTTTGGTAGCTTTTAGCATATAGACCCTGAACATATTTCGTTAAATTTATCACTACTTATTTTGTGTTTTTAAAAATGCTATCATAAATGGCATTTTACATATTTCAATTTAAAACTGTGTGCTACTGGCATATAGAAATACAATTGATTTTTTTTATTGAGACTTTATTCAGTTTTATTGAGATAAAACTAACATATAACATTATATTAGATAAACGCATACAATATGATTTAATATATGTATACATTGCAAAATGATCACCACAGTAAGTTTAGTTGACATCCATCACCTCACATGGATATAATTTTTTTTCTTGTGATGAGAATTTTTTAAACCTACTGCCTTTGTGACTTTCATAAATACAATACAGAATGATTAGCTATGGTTACCATGTTGCACATTACATCCCCAGAAGTTATTTATAGCTGGAAGTTTGTACCATTTGACCACCGTACCCCTCACCCCCACCTCTGGTAACCAATAATCTGTTTTTTTAATCTTTGAGTTCAGTTTTTTTAGATTCCACATGTAAGTGAGATCATACAGTATTTATCTTAGACTTATTTCCTGATTCGACAAGCATGTGCTGGGGTGACCAGCCATCCCAGTTTGTCTGGGACTGTCCCAATTTTAGCACCAGAAGTCCTACATCTGGTAAACTCTTCCCTGGGATGAGAAAAGTCCCAGTTTTCAGTGACAGATATAGAAGGTTAGGGAAAAGGTACAAAATGCAAAGGTGACCACAAAAAAGAGGGGCTGAAGGTGATACTGGTTGTTGTACCAAATGGACCCAGGACTCCCCCAGTATCTGCTGCTGACGAGGACAACCATGACCTCTGCGACCTGCGGTTAATGATCACGCATCGCCTATTATCACACCACCCTGGTGATGACCTAAGTGCACTCTAACTGGGAGCACAGACATCCACTCTGCCTGTGAGTTAACTATCATGCTGTGTATCTAGACAGTGCTAGTTTGATTTTTGACGTGGTGAATATCGTGACCATATTTTTTTTAAGAGTTCAGATAATGAAAATGAGAATGATTACAATATCAATGCCAGCATGAACCAGACATCACGGTCATTTGGAAAGCTGAGAGATTGTGTTATTTTAATGGCAGCTGGATAAGGGAGGTAAATCATCAAAAAGGGCATACTACACCAAATGGAGAGAAGATTTTGGGATTGAGCATGGTGGACAAAGGAATGTAAAAGACGATTCTCACAGGTCCTCAAGGAAACAGGCAAGTACTTCTAAATTAATCAAAAGAGGTTTTTTGGGTTTTTTTTTTTGTTTTTGTTTTTGTTTTTTGTCTCCCCCGAAGACCTCAATTCTCAATTGAAAATAGTGGCTGCTTGGGGCACCTGGGTGGCTCAGTCGGTTGAGCATCCAACTCATGGTTTCAGCTTAGGTCATGATCCCAGGGTTGTGGGATGGAGCCCTGGATCAGGCTCCGAGCTGAGTGTGGAGCCTGCTTGGGATTCTCTCTTTCTCTCCCTCTGTCCCCTCTCCCCCTCAAATTAAAAAAAAAAAAAAAATAGTGGCTGCTGAATTAGCATGGGCGTACCATATGAATGAATATATTGCTCCTTTGATTGTTCTATGACACCGAGTAAAGTTACATTTCCTCATTCAGAGGCTGTACCTGAAATATCCTGTGGGTGAACCACAGATAAAATTTTGATAACAGATGTGTTGCCCCTTTACAGGGCAACAATCATGCTTCCCATAGTATATAGAGGACTGAGTCCAACCATGGCAATAAAGAAAGGTTCTCCTACCTCTTAAGCACTTTGATTTGAAAAGTGGAGTTTCAAATGGTCTTTTTGATTTCCGGGAAGATTTTAATGAAACTTCAGGAAAAAAATTTTAAATGTTGATGATATACAAAGGAAGCACTGCTTCCCTGCACATTTGACAGTGCAAATGTCAATTTTTGCAAATTCTGTTCAGGCTATGAACCATTACCAAATAAAATGAAAAGGTCTTACCTGCCGAATGTCCTGCATACATGGGTAATGGAGTGTGGTTTGCTTCCTGTGATATTGAGGCTTTCCCAATGAAAGGTTTGGTTATTTCTCAGTTTCTTCAAAATATGCAAAAGCACTTAATGAGCTATTTGATGTTCTAGCAGTGGAAGGAGACAGTCTCCTTTACACATATGTGCCTATGAGAGGGCTGTCATCGCCGCCAGTCATGGAAGAGATCTTAAAAAGTTAGGCTACCATCAAATCATATTTTCAAAGTGTAGGACAAGAAGAATGTCCTCTAATTTGAAAACATATTGAGAATGAGAATGGAGAAAAGGATTGCATTCAAGTGGAAATTTACAAATGGTTCTTTCCAAAACTGACCATCTTTGAAGAGGCCAGAAGGATCCTGAAAAAGGATGAACTGACAGCACCTGAGGTGTTCAATGTTCTGTGTAGGAAATAACAAAAACTCATGTAATAAAAAATGACTCAGTTTTGGGGAAGTAAAACAAAATGTCACTGGAAGAGGACAACCAATTTAAATTTTTTTTTTTTAACGTTTATTTATTTTTGAGACAGAGAGAGACAGAGCATGAACAGGGGAGGAGCAGAGAGAGAAGGAGACACAGAATCTGAAACAGGCTCCAGGCTCTGAGCTGTCAGCACAGAGCCCGACGCGGGGCTCGAGCTCACGGACCGCGAGATCATGACCTGAGCCGAAGTCGGACGCTTAACCGACCAAGCCACCCAGGCGCCCCAGGACAACCAATTTAAACAGGACTTTCTCACTTCTTTACTAAGACTGGAATTTGTAATCCAACTTTAATATCATAAGCTCAAATATCTCTGCTTTAAAACCATTTTCACACACAGAGAAGGAGAGAGAGATTACAAAATTACATTTTGTAATTGTATGACACGCAGCGTGCTTCAAAATGTTTAAAAAGGATGCAACTTTAGGTGTTGAATTTATTGATGCAAAGGGGCTGACAGAACAGCTGGTCTACAAAACCAGCCTACAGATACAAAGAGGATGGGCATTTTTGGAGAGCCGGAAGCTAATCCCTACAAGTCTAAAAACCTGCTGTTGTTAGTAAGATCTAAAGTATTCCATGCTCAAATGATTTCGTTGAGAGGATCGGTACCTTGATGCCATCACACTGGACTGACAGCACGCATTAGTGTAATGTGGGCTTAATAAACGCAGCACTACAAGTCAAAGCATATGATGTTTGGCCATACCTAGTTAGACCACTACATAAAAGAAGGGTTTCCTAAAGGCTGCCGCAAGAAAACAGAAAGAGGTAAAAATATCCACTGCATCATAGGACAGAAATATCATTGCTATTTTTAGTTAAATATTGGTAATATGTTTAATTAGTCCTACTGTACTTACATTCCCCTCTTAAAAAGTCTTACATGTATGTATCTTTTTTTTAATACTTTATTTTTGTTGAGTAGTTTTAGGTTCATAGCAAAATTGAAGGGAAAGTACAGAGATTTCCCATATATCCCCCCCCCCCCGTCTCCACCCCCACTGCATAGCCTTCCTGCCCCCCCCATCACCATCTCCACCAGAGTGTACATTTGTTAAACTAACGAACCTACCTTAACACATCATAATCAGCCAAAGTCCTTAGTTTACATTTGTGTTTCCTCTTGATGTGGTACATTCTAGGGGTTTGGACAAATGCATAATGACATGTGTCCATCGTTATAGTATCACACGTGGTATTTCCACTGCCTGAAAATCATCTCTGCTTCATCTATTTCTCCCTGCCCCGCCCCCCACCCCACCCCCAACCCCTGGCAGGGGTTTCTTACTGTCTCCATACTTCTGCCTTTTGTAAATTATCGTAGAAGAATGCCATGGAATCATACCATATGCAGCCTTTTACATGTATGTATCTTAATACAAATTTTAACTATCCAATAATGAGTTAAAATAAATTGCTGTATCAGAGAATAAAAACATTATATAACTATTTTTGTGTTTCTCACAAAGTAGTCCTACTATTAATTGCCATTAATAATCGTATTGTTCTGTCTAAATAATAGCATTTATGTAACACAAAAGTAAATAATACAGGATATATCATTTCCAGTAAATACCGATTTTTCATATTTCATATTTATGATTCTAATAAATGATTTCAAATAAGCTATTTTTCATATTTCTATGTTAAAGTAATACATACACACGTATAATTATTTTTTACAGATTATCACGGGTTGGGGAGTCTGGTACGGCTGGGCCCCAACGTGGCTCTCTAAAACTGTTCACGCGAACACACGTCCCACCTCCTCGCCTGAGTTCCGTTTAACGCTAGGGATGCAGAGCCTAAGACCCGGCCGCCATCCCCAAGAGGCTCACAGTGGCGAGGAAGCCAGACCCATAACAGGCCGGCCGAGAGCCAGGCCGAAGGTGCCAGGACGGAGGTGGCCCAGGTAACTCGGCCCCAAAGAGGCCCTCTGGGAAGGCTGCCTGGAGGCGGCGGGGCCGGACCTCGGGTCGCGGGCTTGGGAAGAGCGGAGGAGCGCGGCACGCCGGCCTCTCCGGGCGGGAGGGCGGCCCGAACGGACTCGCGCGGCCGGGTCTCCCTCCCCGCCCCTGCCATCCCCGGGCGCCCCGCGTCCCCCGGGCCATCCTATGCCAGGCTCCGCGCGGGTCGGAAGCCAAAGCCGGAAGGGCCGGTCCTGCGGCGGGGCGTCCTCTCCCGTCGCCAGCGCGGCCGCCGACCTCGTCGCCAGCAAGCCCGGGGCCCCGCCGCCCTCCCGCTGAGTCAGCCGGTGAGTCAGCGCCCCCTGACCGCGCCGCGTCTGGGCCGGGGTGAGGGCCGCAGGGCGGGGGCGGGGAGGGGGAGGGAGGTAGAGAGGAGGCGGGGAGGAGGGCGGCGGGGAGGGAGGGAGGGGGGAGGAAGGTGGCGGGAGGGGAAGGGGGGAGGGGGAGGGAGGGGAAGGGAGAAGAGGATGGGGAGGAGGAAGGAGGGGGAAAGGGTGGAGGGAAGGAGGAAGGGAGGGAGAGAGGGAAGGGAGGAAGGGCAATGTCCAAAGCAAGGGTTCGCCACCTTTGGCCTGCCGGCCAAATCTGGCCTGCCTTGTTCTCGTTCAGCTCAGGAACCAAGAATGGATTGTACATTTTGTTATTGTTGAAAAATACGACGAGAAGTATTTTGTAACAAGTGAAAATTATATAAAATTCAAATGTCAAATTTCAGCGTCCATGAAAAGTTGTACTGGAACAGCAACGCTCATGTGTTACATCTGTCCATGACTGCTTTCAGGACATTGGTACTGGGCAATTATGACAGACTGTATGGCCCCCAAAGCCTTAAGTGTTTACTAGGTCTACCTTTACACGCTTGCAGTCCACATTCCAGGGGTGCTCAAGGCCCTGGCTCTTAATTAAGGCAACACTGTCCTTGGAGAGCACATTCTGGGGCGGGGGTGGGGGATTCCCACCCTGGGGAGCCATTCCAGCCCTCTAAGCCTTACCCCAGTGTTTGTCCACCCAGCAGGAGAGCCTTTCACCGGCCTCAGGCCACCTTCTGTCGGCGCTAAACTTGCTGTGCCCTGGGGCAGGGGCCTCCTCCCTGCAGCCTGGGGACCCAGGATTCTTCCCTACAGTCTTTCAGAGCTCTACCCTATGTGGTGTGATGGGGTCCCCTGGGACCACATGCTTGCTTGGAGCTAAGCCTTGTGCTCCTGGTTACCCATTAACCAGCTTAGTCCTTACACAAAGTTTCAGGGAAGTCAGGCCTGCACATTTATTGCCTTGTTGCTCCCAGGAACTTTGACAAGCCCCATCACCTTCAGCCTGGGGCTGACTGTCTTGGTGATCCAGGTTCTGGCTTTAGGCCAGTTGTGGCTTAAGGCAGTATTTTTGCAATTTTTTTTTTTTAAACCTCCATCCTCAGTAAGAAATACATTTTACATTGCAGCAAAGTTTCACAAAAAGGTTAAGTTTCACCTACCCTCCCATTACAGGTGATTACTCCTACCATCGTCTGTTCCTCTTCTGTTTTTTTACAAATGACGATCACCACGGGGTGCCTGGGTGGCACAGTCAGCCAAGTGTCCAACTCTTGATCTCGGCTCAGGTCATGATCATGCTGTTGGAGGGTTCAAGCCCCACATCAGGCTCTGTGCTGACAGAGCAAACCTGCTTGGGATTCTGTCTCCTGTCTCCCTCTCTCTCTCTCTCTGCCCCTCCCCTGCTTTCTCTCTTTCTCTCTCAAAAATAAATAAACATTTAAATAATAAATTAAAAAATAAAAATGAGCATGAAACACTAAACTGATTTTATGACTCACTCATAGGGTGCAAGCTGCAATACGAAAGACGTGTTTGATGGTATCCAGACATAGCTGTCTTTTCTCTTTTTCAGCACAAAGCACAGCAGCAGAAAAGGCCTCCTTCACCTGTTGGCAGAGGCTTCCTGGCTCTCAGTCTTCATGACTCCCCTAGATGCCCTTGACCTAAGAGAGAGCCCTCAACTTCCATTTATTGAACAATAAATACACATATCTGTTTGTTTCTACCTGACGTGCATTTACCTGGGGGTGGGAGAGGAGGGGAGGAATTGGGGACAAAGACTTACTCTTCACTCTACCTAAGTGCTGTTTGAATTCTGTCACATACGTATTAATTTAAATTTTTTATTTAAAATCATTTCAAGTCAGGGCACCTGGGTGGCTCAGTCAGTTAAGCCACGGCTCTTGATTTTGGCTTAGAAATCTCACGTTTTCAGATCAAGCCCCTTGTGTGCTGATAGGGGAGCCTGCTTAGGATTCTCTCTGTCCTACTCTTGACCAAGGGCCCTTGAGCAAGTGGGCTCTTTCTCTCTCTCTCAAAATAAACAAACTTAAAAAGAAAATAAAACTACATTAAAAAAATAAAAATAAAAACATTTCAAGCCTACAAAAAGGTGTCCGGAACACATGTAACAGTGCTGTACTCACCACGAAGTTCATGCATTCTATCTTCCTCTCACTCCATCCTCCCCACAGACCTCCTCAGTCACCCTCAGCATTCCACCCCCCACACCCCCCCAGTGAAGGAAGCCTCAGAATACTTAACATTCCCAGCAGTGGGCAGTGCTGACAACTGATCATGTCAGAAGTTTAGTTGGAAGTTATTTGCCATCCTTGTAGTCTGTCCCCTCTTGACACTAGCTACCAGCATGCAGTCTTTTCTATTTTGAAAATTTAGACTTACAAAAAAAAGTTGCCAGTATAGCACCCTTTGCTCAGACTGCCCTCATGTTAACGTCTCATCTAACCACAGTGGAAGGACCAGAGCCAGGGGGTTAACAATGATCTAATACTAGGAATTCATCTACTAATCTGACTTGAATTTTGCCAAGTGTCCCATGAGCATCCTGTTTCTGGTCCAGGATCCCATTCAGAATCCCACATGGCATATAGCAGTCCTGTCACCTTCATCTTCAATCTGGAATAGTTCCTCAGTCTTTCCTTGCCACTGCAACACTCTGGCGGGTTATTTTGTAGGACAAACCTCACTGTTTTCTCCTTACTAGGCAAAAATACCGCAGAAGTGATGTACCCTTCTCAGGATGCCATATCAGCTGGTGTTGATGTGTCTAATTACTGGTCATAATAATTTTGATCATTTGGTAAAACTGGTGTCTTCCTGAGGTTTCTCTGCTACAAAGTTACTGTTTTCCTTTGTAATTAATCAACATCCTGTGGGGAGATACTCTATGAGTATATAAATACCCTGTTCTCTTCATCCTTTTTCTTTTTTTATAAATTTTTTTTAACGTTTATTTTTGAGACAGAGAGAGACAGAGCATGAAGGGGGGAGGGTCAGAGAGAGGGAGACACAGAATCTGAAACAGGCTCCAGGCTCTGAGCGGTCAGCACAGAGCCCGACGCGGGGCTCGAACTCACAGACCGTGAGATCATGACCTGAGCCGAAGTTGGCCGCTTAACCGACTGAGCCACCCAGGTGCCCCACTTCATCCTTTTTCCCACTAACTTTAGTATCCCTTGATTCTTGTTTGCAGTGGTTATTACTGTGGTTTTTACCAAATAGTGATTTTTTCTAGTTCCACTGTTCTTTCTACATTTATTAATGGGAATTCTGCTGTAAAAAGGAACTGTAGCTTTCCCCCATTTATGTAGTCCATTATTATTATTTTTTTAATTGCAAGCCAAACTGTATCCAGCTTTATTAAAGACACTTTTCATAAACAATCATGGTATTTCAGGCAGGACGTGGGGAGACAGTCATTAACAGCATACAACAACATTCAGACTCCCTTCTTCAATGGACTACCCAAATCAGAACGCCTCTCTGCAACCCTGTGAAGTCTTCATCTGGTGCTCTGAACATCAGAGTGAGGGCTGACATTTCACATCTAGCATGTTGTTTAACAACTTTTCACAAGCCGACCCCGACTTTCAGGAAATGAAATGAAAATGACAGAATTATCAATCTTAAGACCCACAAGCTAAAAAAGGAACTCTTTTAACGGATACCATCTCCATGGTAACACTGGAAAGTCCAGATTGCCTGACACACTGGGAACCATTGCTTGGGGTCCGGTTCCAACAAGTCTGTGGGTTTAAGGGAGTCAAGTCTACATTGAAGTTGAAGGTGGAGAGGGGGGAAGAGGGCATAAAAAATGAATTTTAGTTTTTCCACACCACAAGGCGTCTGTGCCAAGGTGGCTTACATGTGTCAACATCAAGGAATCCCTCCTCCCGGGAACCAAGAGGAAGTTTCTCAAAACTAAAAGGGAAAAGTGTTTTTCTTCCTGTATCAATCTAATTTTGGAGGTATTTATTAGTGACATAAGCCTTTCCCCCAAAACAACAATGACGTGTTCTGTGTGCTAACAACATAGCTTTAAAAAAAAGTAAACAAAATTCTGCATTTTTATAAAACTTGGTAAAAAATACTATTTCAAACTATAGTTGCCAGAAGTACACAGTAATAAAAAATGCACACATGTCACTTGGCATCTCCTAGTCCATTATTTTTATAGCTTTAGGGATAGTGTCTTGAATTTTTATTTCATTCTGTGGGTTATAATCCATTATTACTATTTTTCACTCAAATTGTACCAGGTTTGGCTATAGAGAGCTCCTCTGAGTTGGCCCCTGTGTTCTTTGATGTATCTCCATCCTTCTTTGAGCACTTCCTTACTGCTTGGCACAACATGTTCCAGGCTCATTGGGGACTTTTCCTGCCATAGCTCTGGAATCTCTAGGAGCCCCGGTTTGTTACATTGAAGAATGGTATTCAGAAAGCAGGATCTAGGCACAAATCAGATTTAACTTGGTTAAATGAAAATGCGAACCTGAACTGACCTTTGGAACAGCTTCGGAAGGAGAGAGCAAACCGTGCAGGGTCGAGGGGAGAAGGGGGGACACAAACAGATACTGAGGTTGAGAGAGAGCCCAGAGCAGAGTCAGCCAAGGCAGGGAGCTCAATCCTTGGCTGGGAGCACCTGTGGGAAGCATGGCCTCGATGCAAATAAAAGGAAGGACTCAGAAGGACACCATCAACAAAACAAGAAAAGGCAACCTGCTGAATGGGAGAAGATAGCTGCAAATGATATATCTGATAAAGGATTAATATTCAAAGTATATGAGGAACTTATATAACCCAACACCAAAAACCTAAATCATCTGATTTACAGATACAGAGAACCTGAACAGACATTTCTCCAAAGAAAAATACAGATGACCAACAGACACATGAAAAAGTGTTCAACATCACTCATTATCAGGGAAATGCAAATCAAAACCACAGTGAGCTATCACCGCCTTTCTGAGGCTAAAATCAAAAACACAAGAAACAACAAGTGTTGGCAAAGATGTGGAGAAAAAGGAAGCCTCATGCACGGTTGGCAGAAAGTAAATTGGTGCAGCCATTGTGGAAAACAGTGTGGAGTTTCCTCAAAAAACTAAAATAGGATTACCAGGGGCGTCTGGGTGGCTCAGTTTGTTAAGTGTCTGATTCTTGGTTTCAGCTCGGGCCATAATCTTACATTTCGTGGATTCAAGCCCTGCATCAGGCTCTGCACTGTCAGTGTAGAGCCTGCTTGGGATTCTCTCTCTCCCTCTTCCTCTGTCCCTCCCCCGCTCACTCTGTCTCTCTCAAAACGAATAAACTTAAAAAAATTTTTTAAAAAATAGGATTATCATATGCTCCAGTATTTCCACTACTGGGTATTTACCCAAAGAAAACGAAAACACTAATTCAAAAAGATACATGCATCCCTATGTTTACTGTAGCATTATTTACAATAGCCAAGATATGGAAGCATCCCAAGTGTCCATTGATAGATGAATGGATAAAGAAGATGGGGTATATACACAATGGAATATTAGTTAGCCATAAAAAAGAATGAAATCTTGCCATTTGCAACAACATGGATGGATCTAAAGGGTATTATGCCAAGTGAAGGAAGTCAGAGAAAGACAAATATGATAGATTTTACTTATGTGTGGAATCTAAAAAAACAAACCAAAATACAGGGAACAACTTTATGGTTGCTGGGGGTGGGGTGGGCAAAATGGGTGAAGAGGAGTGGGAGATACAGACTTCCACTTATGAAATGAATAAGTCATGGGAATAACAGGTACAGTGTAGGGAATATCCTCAATGGTCCTGTAACGGTGTGCATGGTGATGGATGGCAGCTACACTTGTGAGCATACATGGGGACTTACAGAATCACCATGTTGTACATCTGAAACTAAAGTAACATGTGTATCAACTACACGTCAATTAAAAAAAACAAGGAACACTGAGTTCCAGGCAGAGCTTGTACACCTGGGGCCTGGAGTTGGGAGGGAGAGGATGACTTTTATTTTCTCCCTTGCATCAGTACTCTTATGAATTTTTTAAAAAGTAGTATAGAAAAGACCTACTTTCCATTTTTTTTTCTTCACCAGAGGCTATATGCATCTATTTTCTCACATTGAAGAACAATGCAGGGGATGTGGTTGGACCATTGCAGTGGGGTTCACCCAGCCACAAATGGGTCTTTGCGCAGGGGCCAGCTGCGTTGGCAGTCCCAAATCCTTGGGGCTCAGAGGGAGTGTGGATTATTTTTTTAAGTTTATTTACTTATTTTGAGAGAAAAGGCATGGCCATGTTTGGGAGGGGCAGAGAGAGACAGAGAGAGAGGGGGTGGGGGAGAGAATCGCAAGCAGGCTCCACACTGTCAGCGCAGAGCCCAATGTAGGGCTTGAACCCTACGAACTGTGGGGCCATGACCTGAGCTGAAATCAAGAGTCAGATGCTTAACTGCTTAACCGACTGAGCCACCAGGGCACTGTGGGAGTGTGGCTTTTAAACTCTGCTGCATGTTACCCACTATAAGAAGTACAGTTTACAACATGTCCTAACATATAGACACATATGCAACCTGAAATTTCACGACGCAATATCCATTCCTTGTTATGGATGACGCAAGCTGCTTTCGATTCCTTGCAGGTTATTTCCCGCTAGTTTGATTTCACAACGTACTAAAGAATGGATTGGGACCTGCAGTTTGAAAACCACCCCTCCAGGCCAACCTCTTATCATGTAAATGGGGAAACTTGGCCCTAAGAAGGGAACTGAGTGCCCCAAATGCTATGGCTTTTCAAGATGAACTTTTTACGTATGACATTTACTTATGACTTGTCACACAACGCTACATTTTTATAGCTATTTGAGGAAAACAGGTCTGAGTAATGAGAGCAGATTTTTTAAAAGTGTCAAGAGCTGGATGAAATTAGACTAAGGGTCTTGAACCAGAGACTTCCTGCCCTTATTCAATAGCCCCAAATTCCTAATGTTGGAGACCATAGGCTCTCTGCAATAAAATAAATGTTTTGTCCTTCATCAGTCCATTCACCACTGACTCAGCAAAAGCTCTGAGAAGGTAGTAGGCAGAGGCGGGCATGCAAGATGAAGGTGTGAGTGCCTTGTGCTCAGGGTGCTCTCAGTTTCGCTGGGCGGCAGATAGACGAACAGCCCAGCTGAGCAGACAGAGAGGACCTTGCAGTAAGAAGTGTACCAGGTGGGGGTGGGGCTACTGAGGACAGCATGGGAGCTGTCAGTCTGGTTGGAGGGGGTTGTGACCTAGGAAAGTCACCTTCCTAGGCCTCAGCATCCTCCCCTGTATGGGGAAGGCACCACCTGCATCACCTGCATCGGTGAGCTGTAGTGGGCCCTGGGAGCTCCCAGCACGGGCAGGAGGAGGTCCTCAGCAGAGCATGGCAGGGAGGCTGGCAGAATGAGTAGGAAGAGGGGAGAAGGCACTCTTTGGTGGACCCACAGGCCTGAGAGGACCTGCCATGACCCCGAGGTGGGGCAGGTTGAGGATATGGGCCCTGGAGTGCAGGGTGTGACGGGAATGACAAGGAGGGGCCCCATGATGGAGGCTTTTTCTGTCTGCCACCCTTTGGAGTCAAAAATTCATCCTATGGCCAACAGGGGCCAGGGTTGTGCTCTGAGAAGTGGTATTTGTATGGCGAGATTTGCATCCTTTACACTGACTTCTGTAACCACAGGAGACTGGTGGCCAGAATCTGACACTGTGGTGCTTGGAAGACACGCTGTGAGGTGACCCAGGTATAGAAAAGGAAGCTGCAGTTTCTATTGCACTGCTGACGGCAAGAGCAGGTGGGCCGAGGTGCGAAGGTGGCTTTGTACCCCCCCACACCCACTTGGGGTGCAGGGACTGCGGGCGCTTTTCTAACTAAAGACATGGCCCTGATATCAGAGAGAGTTCTCCAACCCTCTGTGCTGAGAAACTGCCCTGGAGAATCTCACTGGCCTGAGCCTGGGAACTCAGTCCCTGACACTGTCAAGGCACTTGAGCACGACATGAGGTGTCACAGTGAAAAGACATATAGCACACTGAACTGCACAGACCTGGGTTCAAATTCCACCTCCCCCACGTACAAATTAAGTGACTTTAGGAAAGTTGGTTAACTTTGCCCTGGACTACATATAGTTTCCTCATTGTCCAATGTAGAGAGGACATAAGTGTGGATGAGTTAACGTGTTTGAAATCTGTTGTAAACCCCCAATGAGCAGTCACTCTTTTTTTTTTTTTAAGTTTATTTATTTTGAGAGCGCGAGCACACACACATACATGCGTGGGGGGGGGGAGGGGCAGACAGCAAGAGAAAGAATCCCAAGTAGGCTCCACACTGTCAGCACAGACCCCGACACGGGGCTCGAACTCATGAACTGTGAGATCATGCTCTGAACTGAAACCAAGAGTTGGAAACTCAACCAGCTGAGCCCCCCAGGTGCCCCAGAAGTCACTCTTAATGTCTCCTTTTACTTTTTAAATTTGTTTTAGAGGGAGAGAGAGGGCAAGCAGGAGAGGGGGCAGAGGGACACAGAGAGAGAGAGAATCTTAAGCAGGCTCCACGCTCAGTGCGTGGAGCCCAATGTAGGGCTCAATCCCATGACCCTGGGATCATGACCTGAGCAGAAATCAAGAGTCAGATGCTCAACCAATTGAGCCACCCAGGGGCCCCTCATAATCTCCTTTTAAAGATGAAGAGGCCGAGGTGGGAAGAGTTAAGTGACTTGCCCAAGCATACCCAGCTAGCGGAACCAGGAGCCCCGTGGTGGTCTGGCTGCTGCCCACATTCCTTTGAGGAGCTGGTGCTGCTCCAAGCTTTGATTCCACAGCAAGCAGAGCCCTGCCACCTGCACCCAGCCTGAAACCACATTGCCTGTTAACCTAGTCCCAGGGGCCAGAGCACGGAGTGATGAGTCACTGCAAGCAGCTCCAACAAAGAGACCCCCTCTTCCCTAGCCAGCACACGGGCTGAGCCCTGGTTGCCAAGCAACAAGACATAACATATCTAAATACAACTAGGTCTCTTGCTGTAACAGTGAGGCCTGTTTCTTGCTTTTCCCTTTCACCCCTCCGCCTTCCTTCCAGCGTCTCCTGGGGCAGTAGGTTTGGTCCTCACGCTAACAGCTTCCAGACCAGAGTGAACGTGGACTGCAGGGTGGATTCCTAGGGGCGGATGCTCTGCCTGGGCGATGAATGGGACAAGGCTGTGCAAGGCAGGAGGGAAGGAGGTGCAGAAGGTGTGGGCGGTGGCAGCAGACAGGATGGGCTTTTACCATTCCAGCCGGGTAAGGGCGGTGGTGGTGCCAGGACATGACTTCCTGACACCGAACCAGGAGGATGGCAGAGGGAGGCTCCTCAGATGGGGGTGCGTGTCCATTTCCTTGGGGCTTCAGCTGTTCCAGGGGCCCCAGGGTGGTGACAGCCTCCTGTGTGGGTCTCGTGTCATCTCTTCTCGAACCTGTGCTTTTTTCATTCCATCTGGTTACTCGGTTTAGCTGCAGAATGTCTTGAGAGGGTGGCTCCCCTGGGAGGGCCTCTTGCCTACACACTGGCCTTGCTTATGCCAAAGACTGTGGACAGGGTACCAGTTATAATTTTAGGACTCCTCTTGTGGTCAGGCAACGAACTTGGCCTTTGCCCTTTGCGTATATATCATCCTACAATGACAGTGTAATGTATTATTTTTTATCAGTTTTATTAGGTTTGATTTACACACAATAAAAGACACCAATTTTACCTGTACAATTTGGTGAGTTCTGACAAAAGTATAACAATGTTGTAAGCAACATCACAGTGTTCACCACAGAACATTTCTGTCACCACTCTGCAGCCAATCCTCTACCCTTGACCTCTGGCAACCACTGACCACTATAGTCTTACCTTTCCTAGACTTTATTTCATTCATTCATTCATTCATTCATTATTTGAGGGGGGGGAGGAACAGGGGGGAGGGACAGGGAGGGAGAGGTAGAGAAAGAGAGGGAAAAAGGGGGAGAGGGAGGGAGAGGGAGAGGAGAAGGGGGAGGGAGAAGGGGAGGGAGAATCTTAAGCAGTCTCCATGCTCAGCATGGAGACCGAGTCAGGTCTTGATCCCAGGACCCTGAGATCATGACCTGAGCCAAAATCAAGAGTCAGATGTTCAACCAACTGAACCAGCAGACTCCCCTCTTAGACTTTCATTTACACGGAATAACAGAACATGTAGTCCTTTGGTGACAGTCTTCTTTCACTTAGCGTAATGCTTTGGAAACATTATCATTGTTCTGCTAACCAGTTAATGAATATTTGGGCTGTTTCCATTTTGGGGCTATTATGAAAAAAGCAGTAATGAACATATATGTACAAGACTTTGTGTGGACATGTGTGTTCATTTCTCTAGGAATGGAACTGCTGGTTCATTAAACAGATGAAAGATTGAAGCTCAGAGGGGTTAAGAAACTTGCTTGAGCTCATGCACCTTGGCAGAAATTCACAGCCAACGGCAGGTAGTCGCCCATAGGAAATATGTTTTGTTTTTTAATTTTTATATTTTAATTTTTTATTTTTTAGTTGAAAGTTCTTTGGCCAGTAATTACTGTAGTAGTGTGTATCTGGGCTGGATCCAGGTGTATTCAGGCTCCTGGCATAGGTAGACAGACACTAAGCACAAGTTGCTGAGTGCACAGGGGCGTAGGTCACTCTCGGAAAGCATTAGCAGGTGACTTCCAGAAGCCTAAGTGGCAGGGTTGCAGGGTTTTTGTTTTGTAAAGATGTTTGCCAGGCTTCTCCACTGTAAAATTACTATTTTCTCTTTCTAATTAATTACTCAAGAGGGGAGACTTTGAGAGGAAGCATCCTGCTCCTCATCAAGCTTTCATCCACTGGTCTGAATATCCATTATGAATTTCCTGACTCCACCATTCCTTTTACATTTGTCATTGGCATTTTCCTATTAGGGAGAGCTTTCCCTTCTTCCCCATTTATGTTTAGGTCAGTATGCCTCATGGATTATTTTATTATATGGGAGATAATCCACAATGATCACTGTTTTAATGTTTAACATGTCCCAGATTTGACCAAATTCAGTCTCTTGAAGCTGGCTCCTATGTCCTTTTAACACACGCACAATGTCCCAGGCTTTCGTACTTCTGTGGCAGCCCCGGTCCCTTTTAGTGGAGAATGGCATTCAGAAACCAAGAATGGGGTGCTAGAGATACTTGTTATTGCTGGGCTGTCCCACTTACAGGCCTCCTCAGGCTACAGGGTTTCAAGTCAGTGGGGCTGGGTCAAAGGCAGGGCCATGACACTGGACTTGTAAGTGAGAGCTCAGCAAAACTGGGCATCAACATCAAGGGAATCTACAGTAGGTGCCAGGATGGGGAAACCCAGCCAAGTCAACCAGTCAATACAGTTTCTCTGCTCAGAAATCTGTCTATAAATTTCATAAATTTAAAAACCTCTGGGGCAGGGGGAGGTAACACCTTTCAGCTTTTCTTCCTTTGGTGTGAATAACTTCCAGGGCAGAGAACATGAGAAGCTGGTTCTTAAGGAACGTGGTGGAGGGTCAGGGAGAATGAGGGCAGGCATGGCAGGGGAAGAGTCTAGGGACTCCAGATGGTACATTGTGTCTCCAGTGGCGACAGAAAATTGCCCAAGTTCTCCTGCCACAAACCCTGTGCTATGCCCAAGGCTGATGGACCAGCTGGCTCATAAGAATCTGAGCCTTGAGTGAACTCCAGAATTAGAGGTGGGGGCTCATAACGTGGGACCACCATCTCAGAATTGGTCTCCCTGAAAATAACTACCTTCTGGTTGTTTTGGGGTACCCTCCATTCTGAAGTGGCTGCTGGCCTTACTGGGCAGGTGCGGTGCTAGGCCTCTCATGGGCAGCAGGTGGGGACAAGCCTGCCTGTTTGCAGTGGCTTTCTTCTCTTTTCTTTTTGAGAGAGAAGGAGCATGTCCGCAGGCACACAAGAGAGGTGGGGGAGCACAAGTTGGGGAGGGTCAGAGAGAGAGGGTGAGAGAATCCTAAGCAAGACCAACATGGGGCTCGATCTCACAACCACGAGGCCATGACCTGAACCAAATCTAAGAGGCAGACTCTTAACTGACCAAGCCACCCAGGTGTCCCTCCAATGGTTTCCACATGCCTTGTCCCACTGGTGTCTCTCACAATCCTGGGGCAGGATGCTCTTTTCTGTCTTCTAGATGAGGACACTGAGCAAGCCAGGCCAAGAGGAGCAGGAATCAGTCCCTGCCAACTCTAGTGTTCATAGTTTAGCCTGGCCAGAGCCACGAGACCTGGCCATAGCAGGGTGGCCACTGAGGGCACAGGGAACCCCACAGAGACCGGTCTGAGCAACCTCAGCAGTCTGGAGGGGCCGAGGGGTCAGTGGCACTGCTGCCTTTCAGGATGCTGAACCTTCTCCAGTGTAGCTTCAGACAGGCTGGCCTATGGTGAAGAACCAGACCTTCAGATGAAGGACGTCAACCGTTTGAGCAGACTTGCAGGAACTAGCTGTGGAAGGAGCTATACCACACTGGACTGATGGGTGTGGTGAGCCAGAAGGATGAAGGTGACTAACTCCTCACTGGTGTCTGCCGGTGAGTACCTGGGGGAGGGGCAGGTCCTGCAAACCAGTTCTGAGAGCAGACTGGGAAGGCCTGGAGGGAAGGAAGCCAGTGGTGTCACCACTGGTCAGGCTGAACCTGGAGGGCAGAGCCCCAGTGCTGGGAGGGGCAGCTGAAGGAAAGGCAGGGAGTGGTGCCCTGTGGCATTAGGCAATCAGGGAGGGGCTCTGGGACCTGGCATTTGGGAGGGATCCTGAGACACCAGGCACTCGGCAGGGCTGGACGCATGACCTCCACTCAGGACTGCTCCGTGAGGAGTCCCAGCAGCCTGGTGACGGCAACCCCACCTTTCTCTGCTACTTTTTCCTTATATGCAGATGAGAATAATAATTCTGCTGACCTGTCTTTCTCAGGATGTTTGTGAAAAACACCTAATAAAACATGGTGCAGAGAGACAAGGAAAAAGAGGAATGGGAAGAGAAGAAAATATAAACAGGATAAAGGGAAGAAACAAGGCACAAAGATCAGAAGCAAGGGTGGACCATTAGGGGGTGCTGCAGGGGGTAGAGGTCACCAGGAGGCCCCAAGCAAAAGGCCAACTTCTAAAAAACTGATTATTGTCAACAATTTGATATTTTAAAGGTGTATCTTTTACTATAGTCTTAGAATGCCCTAATTCAGAAAACCCATGTGATTTAAACATCTCTTGGTCCTTTTCCAAAACAGGAAGTTCTCCCCCAATGGCAACCCATAATTTCCCCATATCATGGAAAGTGAGCTGGGACAAGGGCTAAGGGAATGTGAAAGGAATGAGTTGCACTTCTCAGATTTCCCTTAGCATCAGTATCTCATGTGATCTCTCATCCTGCCATAAACACCACGGGCAAAAAGAAATCCCTAACTGTTCTCTTGCAGCCAAGAAGCTGTCCTTAGCTCTCTATCCATTATATAAACATCTTTCACTGAAAAAAAAAAAAAAATTAGAGGGGTGCCTGGGTGGCTCAATCAGTTAAGTGTCTGACTCTTGATTTTGGCTCAGGTCATGATCTCACAGTTTGTAAGACTGAGCCCCATGTCCAGCTCTGTGCTGATGGCATGGAGCCTGCCTGGTATTCTCTCCGCCGTCTCTCTCTGCCCCTCCCCCGGTCATGCTCTCTCTCTCTCTCTCTCTCTCTCTCAGAAATAAATAAACTTAAAAAAATTAGAAGAAACAAGTTAAAATTTAAGTATACATACCAGCTATCAAATTTATGTTTGTAATTAAAGCAGAAAATAAAGTAAAACTACCCTAAAATCTATCTAAAAACTTACCTAAAAACAAAAAAATACCAGCACAACAAAGATCTATGCAGGGAGGAAAGACTGAAGGAAAGAGCTATAGAAGGAACGAGAGGGTTTTCTTCCTTGTGTTTTCCACATTTTCCATTAATATGTGTAACATAATGAGAAAATATATGACAAACATAATTTTAAAGAAATATACCCAATAGCAACTGATAAAGGAAAGAATTAGGGATGACCAAGATCACAGAAAATTCAAGACCAACCTCTGTGGGAAATCTTGTCATAGGACCTCCTTCCAAGGCTTTTGGAAAGCTTTTTGGGCAATCCCCAACAGCTGAAATCCCAGAAATGACTTTTCTTTGCTTGCAGAAGCACTGTGGACTTTTTATCAGGAGATTTACTTTACTAATATTACATTTTGCTTTTTGACAGAGCAAAGTGAGTGTTCACCCCAGGGGATCATGATGACAATAATAAAAATTAAAAAAAAAAAATAACAGACTTACCATGGATCATTTATATAGCACACGGTCCTTCTCTGGCTCCCTAAATCCCAACTTTTCATGTGCTTCTCAGGGAAGACATGATTAGCTGCTATGCAACAGCCATCCATCCCTCAGCTCCCTAGTAACCTCTAGCCTGGGTTTGTGGCCAGACATGGTCTGGCAGTGTGCCCAGCCCTGGGGCACACCTCATGTGGGCTGTCCACATTATGGTAATGCTGACTCCTTTGCAGACACAGAAACGGAGGTGGCTCAGTTCTGGCCAATGAGATGCTCCTAGGACTAGGTTCAGCTACCAGTGACAATGACTTACCCCTTTCTTATGTGAAAGTACAGAGTCCTGTGGTTCAGACCAGGATGGGGGTTCTGCTTCCACAGTTCTTTGCACGGCCCCCTTGTTCTCCTTCTTCAAGATGATCTGTAAGGTATTCCAGGATGGAGAAAGGGATGAAGGCAGAGGGATCAAAGGGGTCAAAGCAGTAGACTCTTGAGGAAGGGTCTCTCAAGAAGGTTCTTGGATGGACACTTCCACTGATTTCCCTTTTACTAGTATTTAGTTATATGACCACATTTAGTTGCAAGGGAGGTTGGGAAATAAACCCTTTATTACGGGGGGGGGGGGCGTCTATTGCTCAGCTAAAATTCAATTGCCATGGAAAGAGGAGAATGAACTTGGGGGCACCATTAGCAGATTGTTAGCAAGAACAAAAGGGGTACTCTGCTGGAGGGCTGATGTGAGATTGTCCTTGATGAAGAGAATCCCAAACACATCTAGCCTCAGATTTTGGTTTCTAATGTTATTCTCCAATAGAAGGAAACAGGGCTCCTTGGAGAATGGCTGATTCTAGGACTGGGGCAAGAAACATTCAGGACGAGTCTGGCACATCTGGTAATGCCAGAAAGTTAGGAAGTACTCAAAAAGTAGGGGGAAAAAAAAGAAAGAAAAAAAGAAAATATCATAATGATAAGACCCTCAGAGGGTCACAGGAGCCAGTGGAGAGAGCTCCTAATGGCCAAATCTGGAACAATTTGAGCAAAAAAATAAATAATGTTATACTGGATTACAACCTAAAGTATAAAATAAACATCTGTGAGCCCATATTAATATAAATAAATGATTGAATAGGTAATAACTGAGGGAGAAGAGACACATTTTCCATGGAGAATTCCAAGGAATTTATGTAGATATTCTGCACTCTAGGAGGTGAAGCATAACTCTCCACTCCTTAGGTGGGAGCACAGTGATTTCATTTCAGAGAATACAACATGGAAGTTGGGGGCGGCGGGGGGGGGGAAGAATAGAGAAACCTGGAAGTGAGGCTTCAAACAGGCAATCAAGGTCAACCTCAACCTTCATAAATCATGTTGATGACAGGCTGTGATGAGAAGGGCACTTCACCCCTGTGATCTTCATCCCCAAATTCAAACCTTACTTTAATCATAAGAAACACATAAGACAAACCACAGTGGAGAAATATTCTACAAAATATCTGACCACTACTTCTCAGAACTGTGAAGGTCATCAAAAACAAGGGACATTGTAACCAAGCAGAGCCTAAGGAGAGAGGAGGACTAAGTGTAATGGGGGATCCTGGATGGCATTCTGACACAGAAAAGGGACATTAGGTAAAAATTATGGAAATCTGAATAAAGTATGGATTTTAGTTAATGATAAGGTATAATATTGGTTCCCTAATCTGAAAAATGTATCAAATATTAATAATTGGGGAAATTGGGTGGGGTATATCTGGGAGCTCTCTGTACTATCTGCTCAATCTGTCTGTAAATCTAAACCTGTTTCCAAAGTTTAAAGCTGAGAGAGAAAGAGGGAGAGAGAATATGAATCCTTTCCCTTTCCTGGTAGGAGGCCAAGATATTTGGAGGTGAGGGAGTCATCTTATGACTGTAGAGATGACAATCACAGCCATAACCAATTATGGACCACTCTATTGGGTTTTTGTTATATAAAAAAATAAACTTCACTGTTGAAGTGAGAGGGCTGTTCTTCCAAGCTTGTGCAGACTTGAGTCCTTCTGCCCGGAATGCCCATTCCTCCCTCCTCCATTCCAGCAAATAGCTACCCAGATGCAAGTTTCAGCTCACCGTGTGTGATGGGCAGGATTCTCCTATGTCCCTGAAGATCCACAGGTAAACATGGCCTGCGTGGTAAACATGGCCTGGTACTGTGACTATAACGAGCCGTACCCCTATGATTAGATTGATTTCTAAGAACAGATTATCTTGCAGGGCCTGCCCGAATCATATGAACTTTTAAAAAGCAGAGAGTTTTCTCTGGCTGGTAACAAAAGAGGAAGTCAGACAGAGATTCAACACGTGAGGGGGATTTGATTTTCAAGAAATTCTCTGTTGCTGGCGTTGAGGATGGAGGGGTCCCACGGCAAGGAATGCTGGTGGGCTCTAGAAGCTGATAGCAGGCCCTGGATGAATGCCTGGGAGGAAATGGGGACCTCAATCCCACAACCACAAGGAACTGACTTCTGACAACAAGAATGAAGATGGAAACAGGTCTTCCCCCAGAGCCTCCAGATAAGAACTCAGCCCAGCTGATATCCTGATTTCAGCCTCATGATACTGAACAGAGAACCCAGCCAGATGCTGTGCAAACTCTGACCTAGAGAGCTGTGAACTAATAGTAAATAGGTGCCACTAAGTCTGAGGCAGTTTATTATGCAGCAGTAGAAAACTAACACACCATGCCTCCTCTCTGAAGTCTTCCCTCATTCCTTATATACACCTGTGATGTCCTCCTCTCTGCTGCTGGGGCACCTCATACACAGCTCTGCTACAGGGCAAGTCACTAAGTATTATACTGATCCACTTAGGGGTCTGCCCTCATCACACAATTCCAGAGTTCCCGAGAAGTGGTGGAAACTACAACTTTATCACTGCAATCTCAGGCACAGAGCAGAAAGGCAAAAAATACTGATTAAATGAGGATTTCATCAAGAAAAAAACCCCCCAGGATCCCTAATTTGTAATCATATACACTAAAATTGCCAAAGGTACCAGAGATTTAATGTCTAAGCCAGAGAAAAACTCACCAATGTAAAGAGAGAATGGAGAAAAAAGGTTAATATTCATGTAGGGTGTTTCTAAGGAACCAGCTGTGAATGAAGTCCCCAGGTAAGTAGGTGAGGGAAGAAGTAAGCAGAAGTATGAGGAAAAATCTCTACATTATTAGTAAACAGGTATTTATTGAATGTCTGCTATGTGGTCAGGCCAGGAAGTGTGGAAAACAATACAGGATTTAAACCCTGCTCTCAAAAATACTGAAAGCCTCCTTTCTGTGGCATACCATGCTTAGAATGTTAGAACCAAAACGAATTTTAAAGACCTTGATTTTATGCATACTTAAGCTTAAAAATCCTCTACTTTTTTTTTAATGCTTATTTTTGAGAGGGGAGGGGGCAGAGAGAGAGAGGGAGACACAGAATCCTAAGCAGGCTCCAGGCTCTGAGCCATCAGCACAGAGCCCGACGCGGGGCTCCAACACAGGAACCATGAGATCATGACCTGAGCTGAAGTCTGACTGAGCCACCCAGGCGCCCCCAGAATCCTCTACTTTTTAAACAAGTGGGAGCAAATGGATTTTCTATTGAGCTCCGTAGTTTTGAGGTCTTTTGGTATTGGCCCTTCTTTGCGTTGGCTGCCTAATTCTCTGTAGGACAGACGAACCATTCATTATCAGCTTAGCCTGATAGTCATTTAGGTTGTTTGGAGATTTTCACTATTACAAACATCTGTCCAGTAGCAACTAAGCTCCCGCGCCTTTTACATCTCTGTGAAAGGGTCTATAATGACAATTCCAGGAAGGGGACCCAGATATTTTATGACACCACACCCTCTCCCGCAGTCCCTGCCCCACGGACGCAGGCTCCCTTGAGCAGCTAGGGCCTCCTGAGTTGGGGCAGTTGCCTACCTCTGGGCCTGGCGGGTGCAGCTCCCATCTCTCTCCGGGAGTGGAAATGTGGTCTGGAATAGGCAGGAAGGAGGTGGACTCCATAATGTACCCAGAAGCCAAGTAGATGCAGAGCGAGGTTAAAAAAAAAAAGGCACAGGAAGTTGTTAAGGGGTACTTGAGAAAGAAGAGAGGGGGTGCAAAAGATGCTTTCTGGTTCAGGGTGGCGTAGGCTAAAATCAGTTGGAATACATACAGGTTATTCACTCGCGATTAATTTGTTTTATCCCGTGGGCGATGGGGAAAGAGGGAAAGATTCAGTGAAAGAGAGTCAGGTTTCAGATTCTGCCACTTGATCTAGGGGTGAGTGTCAATTCATCTCTCTGGGTTGTTTCCACATCTGTTAAAACTGGGGAAGTAGTATTTGCTGGGCCGACCTAGAACGGTGACAGGAACTGAACAGAGAACAGCTGTAAAACTTAAAAGGCCGATCTCCGGGGAGGGGGTGGTGGTGGTGGTGGTTTACAGTTAGCTAACAAGCCGACAGTAATATCTAAAGTGCTTCAGAAAACAATTCTGCAGTGAAGTCCGAAAATTAAGAGGCAGATGGCTTTTCGCCTGCAAACGACATGTCACAGACTGAGTTGGTCGCAGCCTCTCCTTGCTCTGCTGCTCCGCGCCTGGCTCAAAGCCCACGCAGGAAACCCTCTCCCGGGTTTGCTTGGAAGTCTCGGGTGCCGAGGACTCCCGGAGGCGGAGGATGGCGGCGCGCGTGCGCGTGCGCGGCGCACCCCGCTAGGAGAAGTCGGCCGTGATCTAGGGGCGGGGCTGGCGCCGGGGCTGACCCGGACTGGGAATCCCCGCAATGCCTAACGGGTGGGGGCAGCGGAGCGTGCGTGGGCGCAGCCAGCCAGTGCGCAGGCGCGGGCACGCTCCCCTTGGCCTCCGCGCGGCGCTGTAGGCTGGGCGCGCGCCCGCGGCGGGTTCCGTTCCCGGCGGGCGGAGGGTTGTGCGCGCAGGAGCGAGCCGGCCGTGACGTGCGCCGCGCTACGCCCGACGTCACGGGTCCGTGTGTAGTGGCGGCCCGGCTGCCCTCAACGGCGGCGCCTGACGAAGGTGGTGCGGTCGCTGGGTGCGGCGTTCAGGGGTCGCGCGGCGTGCGGCGACAACCACGATTAGAACGACGATCGGGAGGCCGGGCACCTTCAGCCGCGGAGTCGCCGCTCCCGCCCCTTCTCCGGCCTCTGGCGGCGCCCGGCCCACGGCTTCCTCCTTTCCTGCCCAGCTTCGCGCGGGCCTCGGGGCCGCGGCGGCGAGAAGTACCTAAGGGCGCCGAGAGGCCCCGGCCGGCCGCGACGTTCCACGCGCCCGCCACCCCGCCCGGCGCGGGCTCCATGTGAAGGAGAGACTCGGTCCGCACTACACTCCTCGCGCGCCCCTCCGGCCCCCGGGGGCCCGCGGCCTCCCCCGACCGGGGGGGGGGGCGCGGTGACAGGCCGCGCGGGGGCGGAGGGGCGGGCTCGGAGGCAGCGGCGGCCCCTCCTCGGGCCTGCGGCTCCCTACGTCCCCGCGGAGCGGCCGGTACGTGCCTGTGTATGTGTGGGGCGGGGGCCGCGGGAAGGGGGCCGCAGCCCGCCTGTGCGCAGCTCCCCGGGCGGGGGTTTCGCTGGGTGGTGGTCCCGCTCCAGTTGCGCAGATCTCGGGGTCCCTGTATCCTGTCCTGGATCCCAGATCTGAGCGAAGTAGACTGCTGAGCTGGGTAGCTGTCAGACATGTACTCTGCAGGGATTTTAGAAGCAAGAGTGCATCTGGTCCCTTGGGAGAATCAGATATATGCAGTAAGCGAAAAAGTGCTTGCCTTTGCACTGTCACATTGTGATTCTCTTTTGATTGGGGTTGATTCTTCCTTCTCGCTTTAGCTAGCACTAACTGCGCCGGGCAGTTGTCTTGCATTGTCTGACTTGGTCTTCTCAGCACAATGAGGTTGGTAGTGTCTCTCCATTTTACAGATAAAATAATTGAGTCTCAGGGAGCTAGGGAATTTGCCCAAGGTCATGCAACTGGTAATCTGGGAAGCCTTGATTCCACTATGATGTCTTTTCCGTAGGAGTGTATTTTTGTGTCTTGAAAAAAAAAAATATGTGAGGAAAATGAGAGGAGCTGGAGAGTTTCTTCCTGGGAGTAATGTAGTTTACTTGCCCCTAACGTAGGCTGTTCGATGTGTTTTGCTGCAACCTAGCCAAATCATTTTATTGCTTTTAAATAATTACTTTTAAAAAGGCGCTGGGCACCTTCACCTTTTTTTGCGGTAGGATTGAACAGAAAACAAATTTCACTCTTCTTAAGAGGAAATACAGTGAAGACTATTTGATACATATTAGAAGATGATAATTAAAAAAAGAAAAATAATTGGTAACACTGCATATTTCTTGAAAAGTTACAATGTTACTTGTGCAGTTTGTTCTTGACAAATACGGGGAACTCGCACTTGGGTTATTAGCTTGAGATTTCCTTATTGCAAAACTTGTTGCTGAATTATGTGGCAATGGCTGAACATACTTAGTAATTGGTGCAGTCTTATGCAATATTTCTGAGTTGAGTGTCAAAATTCAGTGTGTAGAATATCATAGAAACTTGTAATGGTGTGATTTTTTCCCCCTTTCCTTTGTATGTGGTGACTGATCAATGTTTATAAACTAAAAATTCTCATTTTAGCCTTGGCCTGTATTATTTCTTTGATTATGGTTGGTGAATAAGAAAAGAGCCTTTACGTTTCTCTTTACAGAGCAAATATTGATAAATTCCTTTGAGTAGTTGAAGCTTCACGCACAGTTGCGAATGTTTGAGAAATGTACTGATGCCCAATTACAGTACTCTGTAATTTTATCCAGTGTATTTTCAGTTTGAAAAAATTTGTAGTTGAATGATTTTGTATTGTCTGTAGAGAAAAAGTTAAATTATAGAGTTGATAGTGGTTGGTTCACAGATTGAATTGTTGTTTGGTTAAAATATAAACTATGTTGAGTCCTGTTGAATTATGTTGAGTGTGAGATCATTATAGAATCGTTATCTAGCTGTGATATCCATATGTCTCTTTTGAAAGACTAGTTGTTAAAGGCTTATTTTTAAAAATTGGATTACATTATGTACTCAATCTTTTAAGCAGTGGTTTAGATGAATCTTTCATTTTTAGTTCACCTTACTGCTACCAAAGCGGTAAACTATTTAATAGTTGCTGTATTAAACTGCAGTCATGTTTGATTCTTGACAGTTGCCACAGCTTTGATTTCAGGTTGATCTTTTCTCCCCTTCTAGAATTGGAGTTCACCGGGCTCCTCAACACACTCCCCCAACTTTTTATTATGAAAGTTTCAAGCATATGAGAAATTGCTAATTGTGAACATCCATACCATGACCCTTTAGATTCAATATTTGTTGACATCTTGCTGTATTTGCTTTATCTATAAATATGTGTGTATTATTTTTGGCTCAGCCATTTGAAACTAAGCTGTAAACATTATGGCACTTTCCCCGTAAATATGTCAGCATACATTTCCAAAGATGGACATTTCCTTACATAGCCAAAATACTATTACTGTCACTTTTTTTAGTTCATATTTTCTAATCAATAATTAGTTGATAGTTTCTTATTGGTAGTTCCTTAATGTAATCTAACATCATCCATACTTAAATCTATTTATACCGACTGGTCTTTTATGGTGTTTTACACCTAGCCACACCAAACCAAGATCCTGTCAAGGTTTATTCACTGCATTTGGTTGTTAAGTCTCTTTGAGCTCTTCGAATCTAGAACAGTCTCACCTCTCCCTTTTATTTTTTTTTTTTTAAATTTTTTTCAACGTTTTTTATTTATTTTTGGGACAGAGAGAGACAGAGCATGAATGGGGGAGGGGCAGAGAGAGAGGGAGACACAGAATCGGAAACAGGCTCCAGGCTCCGAGCCATCAGCCCAGAGCCTGACGCGGGGCTCGAACTCACAGACCGCGAGATCGTGACCTGGCTGAAGTCGGACGCTTAACCGACTGCGCCACCCAGGCGCCCCTCACCTCTCCCTTTTAAAATGAGGTTGCTTTTTAAAAAGAGATCAAGCCAGTTGTCTTATAAAATGAGTCACATTTTCTTTGTCTGATTTTCCCCCCCTCTTATGGTGTCATTTAGTGTATTCAGTTTCCCTGTATTAGTTAACTGTAAGCTAGGTTTAAAGGCTTGATTAGTTTAAAATTAAATATTTTGGGCAAGAATAACCCCTCAGTGATGCCATGTACTGCATATTGCTTCCCATCAGGTCATATGTTGTCAGGTCCCATCATTTGTGATGCTGAGTTTGATCACTTGGTTATGGGGGTGAAGGTAAGGTCTATCTATTTTCCCCACTGCAGTTAGCAGTCTGTGTTTTAGCTTTTCTTAGCCAATATTTGTTGCACAGAGGTAGCAGAAATATAATAAAGGAAGAATGGATTTATTAAAAAACATTTTGAGGGGTGCCTGGATGGCTCAGTCGGGCATCTGACTTTGGCTCAGGTCATGGTCTCATGGTTTGTGAGTTCGAGCCCTGCGTCAGGCTCTGGGCTGACAGCTCACAGCCTCGAGTCTGCTTTGGATTCTGTGTCTCCTCTCTCTCTCTATCCCTCCCCTGCTCTTGCTCTGTCTTTCTCTCTGTCTCTCTCAAAAATAGAACACTGAAAAATATTTAAAAAAACATTTTGAGAAAACTGTCTATTTTTATGGTGTAAGGCAAGGAGCACTGGATTGTCAGAAGATCTAAATTCTAGTCCTAATACTACCACTATGTGAAGTTCAAGAATTATAATAGAATTATATGTTTTTTTTATTTAAAATTTTTTTTAACGTTTATTTATTTTTGAGACAGAGAGAGAGACAGAGCATGAACGGGGGAGGGGCAGAGAGAGAGGGAAACACAGAATCGAAAGCAGGCTCCAGGCTCTGAGCCATCAGCCCAGAGCCCGACGCGGGGCTCGAACTCACGGACCTTGAGATCGTGACCTGAGCCGAAGTCGGACGCCTAACTGACTGAGCCACCCGGGCGCCCCGAATTATATGTTTTTTTTAAACTTCACTCAGTGTTCTCATTTCATAATGATCAAGTTAGTAAACATTTGTGAATTTCTGTTTTTTTAATTGAAGTATAATTGACATAGTATCCTATTAGTTTTAGGTGTATACCATAGTTATTTGATATTTTTATACATTACAGAATGATCCCCACAATAAGTCTAGTTACCATCTGTCGCCTTACAAAGTTATATTATTGGCTGTACTCTCTATGCTGTATATTACATTTCTATGACTTACTTTATGAATACTGTAATTTCTGATAATAAGGAGTGTTGGTTACATTTAGAGGTGAACCTCATTTTAATTAAGCCAGGTAGAAATAAATCAAGTATATGTAATATGAAATTGAATTTATTTCCCAACTAATTGACATTTAGTGGGTTATTGGTTTATTTATTTTTAGGTTATTGTTTTAAAGAAGGTTTCATAATAGGATTTACTTAAGTAACACATTTTCTCATTAAAAATACGATTTAATTCATTAAACAGTTTATGTGAAGTTTTTCCACACGTAGGATGAACTATATATGGAAATAAAGAATCCTTTCCCTTATTCTCAAGGTGTTGTGTGAGGTATATCTCTGTATCTAGACACACATATACGTTTATAAGAAATTTGGCTGGGGGCACCTGGGTGGCTGGGTTTAGTGTCCGACTTCAGCTCAGGTCATGGTCTCACAGTTTGTGGGTTTGAGCCCCATATGGGGCTTTGTGCTGACCGCCCAGAGCCTGCTTCGGATTCTGTTTTCCTCTCTCTCTCTCTCTCTCTGCCCCTGCCCCGCTGTCTCTCAAAAACAAATAAACATTAAAAAAAAAAAAAAAAAAGAAAGAAATGTGGCTGTATAATTTTGTGGGTTTTTTTGCCTCTTATATCTCTGGGATTTATTGGGAACATTTGTTGACTGCATTTTTTTAAGGTGGTTAATCATGTATTTGCTTTGTAACATATCTTGTTGTCTTTATAGTTACTTAACCCTTAGATTATTGCTTAATTTTTTTTGTTTGTTAGTTTGTTACACTTTGTCTTCCCAACTAACAGGTAGAATCTTTGGGAGTCCTTCCTCTAACTAGCACACTGCCTTTCTTTAAAAAAATTTTTTTTTCAACGTTTTTTATTTATTTTTGGGACAGAGAGAAGAGCATGAACAGGGGAGGGGCAGAGAGAGAGAGAGGGAGACACAGAATCGGAAACAGGCTCCAGGCTCCGAGCCATCAGCCCAGAGCCTGACGCGGGGCTCGAACTCACGGACCGCGAGATCGTGACCTGGCTGAAGTCGGACGCTTAACCGACTGCGCCACCCAGGCGCCCCTGCCTTTCTTATAAGTGCTCAAGAGTGTTTTGTTTGAGATTCATAGTACCGTAAATTTTATAAGCACTATGTGGTTTATAAACTTCGGGAGTTTTTTCTAAAGGTAATTTTTCCCATTTGTGCAGTTAGTAATTTGTGTGGACTTTAGTAATTAATAATGACAAAGTAAAATAATTGTTTAAGATATGATTTTATCGGTATTCTTTGGATAATTCCCAGATTAGGTCCCCTCATCACTACTACTTCAGAATGCTTCTCAAGCCCACTGCACCTGCCTCTACCATCATACTCACCACATTGCTCTAGAATTATGTCTGTGTCCTCCACTGGGAAGTTAGCTCTTCAAGAACAGAGGCAGTGTTGTGTTGATTTTGGGGCACCTAGCACCATGCCTGGAGCCAAATATTTATTGAAAGAGAATTGACAGAAGGGACCTCCTTTTTCAGTGTCCTAAGATTCTTAAAAAGTGGTGCCTACCAAATCACTGATCATTTACAGAATGTTTCTTCTTTATTTATTGGTTGAGTTTTCTTTGTTCTCTTTTGTGGTATTGTTTATTTAGCAAACGTAAGCTATTTCTATATTCTATGCACTGATTTTACTTATTCCCTATTAACAACCTAAGGAAGTAGTTATTATGCCCATATTACAGATTAGGAAATTGAAGCACAGAGACAATAAGTAACTGCCCATATTCACACTTTTTGTGCATGGTGGAGCTGGAACTTGAATGCAGGTAGTCTGACTTCACAATCTGTGCTCTTAAGAATCGCACCATGCTGCCTCTCTGCTTTATCAGGGCAACCAGAAAATTGGAATTGCTTTACCAGAGTACTATCGGTACCATTCATGGAGACCCAACTGTGTATCAGGATGGGGAAGGCACTTCAGAAGGCCTTGAAGAGGAGGTAGTACTTGAACTAAGTTAACAAAATTGGTAAACTTTACAGGTAAACTGATTGTGATTATAATATATTGAAAAAAATTAAATATATAAAAGATAAGGAAGCAAAAATTAGTAATCAATTAAGAGTATATATTTGGGAGTCAGACCTGAATGGGAGTCCCAGCTGTGCTGTTCATCCTATCTATGCTTCACTTATCTGTAAAATAGCGAGAATAGTATGTAACTCATTGGTTTGTCATTAGGTTTAATGAAATAATATGTTTAGTACAGTGCTTTGCATATAAAAAGTGTTCAGTAAACATTGTCAGGTATTGTAAAAATTTCCCATAGTTCACTTGGGTTATGCCTATTTTGATGTTATAGAAGCCCTTCTATTTAATGTGATTAAGATTGGTGGTGGTCAGTTTAATTAAAAAAAAATTAATATAAGGGGAATTAAGTGACACATTATTTAATTTTTTTTTTTTTTGAACACAGAGATGTAAACTAGTCTGAGTTAAAGTGATCCATCTGGAGTTGTATGGTTATTTCTCCGAGTCTTACAGCTTGTTCACCTATGCCCACTTTAACAACACTTTCTTTTTTTTAAAACTAGCCTTTGAGTCTTTCTAAACACTCAACTTCATTCTCATAGAAACAGTTTTCTTTTCACATTCACAATTTCTTGGGTTATATCATATTTAAACTGTATAACGAGCGCGTAAACACATTTGATTCTTGGTAAATTGATGGGTGCAGAAATGTACTGGTTTGGTAAAAGATAAATTTAACATTGCATGTTCAACATTTCATCCGAAGGCTTTATTTATTTATTTATTTATTTTCGGAGGGAGCAAGCCAGGGAGGGTCAGAGAGAGAGAAATCCCAAGCAGGTTCCGCACTGTCAGCACAGAGCCCGACATGGAGGCTCGAACTCACATTGTGAGATCATGACCTGAGCTGAAACCAAGAGTCGGATGTTTGACCGAGCCACCCAGGCGCCCCTTATCAAAAGGTTTTATCGGGAGAGTGGAGTGTTGGTTAATTTGCCAAGTTGGTTTGTTAAGGAGGTTAGATAAGAGAAATTATTGATACATTGCCTTCTGAGTTTATGGATGTAGGTATTATGTAGATATTTAAACAAATAGCGAATGTAAATTGAGAGCTAAGAGTCATAATATCTCAATTTTATTTCAGTTCATTCTTTTTTTTTTTTATCCTTTGGTTTTTCTTTGTATTATGGTTCTTTGGCAATGTGTATAGTTTTTAGATTTCCATTCTCCATCTTACATATTTGTCATCATCTTTTAATGTTTTCATCTCTGTTATTTTACTTTGTGTTCCAGGAGAGCTGCTTGTGTTTGATCTCCATAGCCACATTGGCGGTTCTGCTCTTTTGCCCTCTACTGTGTTTTAAAAAAAATACTTTTCATCTCATGAATATTTTAATTCTGCGGTTGACTTCCCATTTCTTATTTTCCTCTTATCCTTGTTTTGCATTTCAGCCAGATCTCTCCTTTAGTTTTCTGTTTTTGTTTCATAAAGGTATATCTTCTGGCATTGAGGATATCACACATTAACTGTATCTTGGGAGGAAGAAGTAATATTTGAGTGTTTGTTACATGTCAGAAGCTTTACATACATTACTTTTACGTGACTGTGGTAGACCATAGTATCCTGGTTTTGAGCTAGGAAATTGAGGCCCTGAAGTATTAAGAGGCTTGTTGATACTCACATAGTATAGATGGGGATTTTAAATGGCTCTTTTAGAGCAAGAGTTCCTTAACCTTCTCTCTGCCTCCACATTGTTTACATGAAGCCTTCTTGGAAATGTGTGCGCTGGAATCTTTTGGGGGTAGGGCCAACATGATTTTTGAAAAGTGCCCACAAATATAGATATTATTCTTATCTCTCATTCTTCGTAATTGTAGAGAATTAAATCAGAGAGTTCTGATAAATATTTGGGGAAACCTGAATGATTTCTGTGTTTGAAGTAAATACACTTTTCAGTGGAATGAGAATAACCTGGCCTATTTTAAGTAAATGGTATGGGAAGTATGTTAATTTTTCTGATATTTAGGAGAAGTGATAGGAGTGATTTTAATGTACTTGGTCAGAGAAGGGATAAAATTTCTTAAAATGATGGGGCACCTGGGTGGCTCAGTCAGTTGAGTGTCCAACTTCGGCTCAGGTCATGATCTTGCAGTCTGTGAGTTCGAGCCCCGCGTCGGGCTCTGTGCTGACAGCTCAGAGCCTGGAGCCTGTTTCAGATTCTGTGTCTCCCTTTTCTCTGCCCCTCCCCCGCTCATGCTCTGTCTCTCTCTCTCTCTCTGTCAAAAATAAACATAAAAAAAAATTAAAAAACAGTTCTTGAAATGAGTAGAATGAACACGAGGAATTTTTAGTGTGATTTTTAAAATTAAATTTTAGACTATCATCCTGAATAGGCTATGAACAATAAGTCTCCAACTCAGGGCCTTAAAACAACAAAGATTTAGTTTTTGCTCATGCTATGTATTCATTGAGGGTCAGTTGACGTGCTTCTGCTCAACATTGTCATTCTTACTCTGAATCCCACTTTGGGACCTCCCTTGGGAGCAGTCATTATCTGGAACATTACTGGCTGCCATAGGTAAAAGAAAAAAAACACTCTAGGTTTTTCTTTTGTATTGTGCTTTCTGGGAAGGAAAATTTTTTTCTTTACCCTTCTTGGTTATTTGGTAGATTGACTTAAGATTGATAAACAGGAGAAAAACAAATTTAATTATATATGTACAGAAGCCCCGCAAGGATGGGAGACCCACAGGCAGACTGGCAATTGAGGCTTATATGCCATCCTGAGCAGAGAAAGGGTAGGTTTTTGGGACTTCAAAGGGAGGGGAGGAAGACAGTTTATGGGAAGATGGGAAGAACAAATGTTTGGTAAACATGTTTGCCATGTTTTGTGGAGAAGGTGGGACACTGAGGAATTTGATCTCCAGGCCCTGTCAGCTTCCTCCACCCAGTTTACCATGCTTACCCCATATTCTTTGTAGTTATTTTTGGTGATAGTTCAGATAGACCAGACCTCTCTAAATTCTTTTTTTTTTTTTTTCTATGTTTATATTTGAGGGAGAGAGCGCGAGCAGGGGAGGAGCAGAGAGAGAGGGAGACACAGAATCTGAAGCAGGCTCCAGGCTCTGAGCTGTCAGCACAGAGCCCGATTGGTGCAGGGCTTGGAACTCTGGAGCCTTGAGATCATGACTTCAGCTGAAGTCTGATGCTTAAGTGCGATTGAGCCACCCAGGCACCCTCCCCCTCACCCCAATCTAAATTCTTTAGGCTGTTAAAGGGGAGATAAAAAGCTCTTCCTGAGTCTTTTGGACCTTGATTGACTTCAGTTCAAAGTAATCTATAAGCCAAAGTGGCATATTTAAAGGAGGCTCATTCTGAACCTCTTCACACTCAATACTTTTGACACTTCTGATCACCAAATATGTATGTGTGGGAGGCATTTCCATACCTTAAACAATTTTGTGATAGCAGCCAGACATAAGGTCATATCCCACAGGTTAAGAGCTCCGTTCCAGGGGACTGTCTACCCTTCAGGCTCAGTGGCATGGTAGGTAGTTGCCTGTGCTTCAGACCAGTTGGCTGTAAATCAGAGGTTCCCATTCTTTGGGAATCTTTAGGTTCAGTTAATTTGCTAGAGCAACTCCCAGAATTCTGGAAAACACTTTACTTACTAGATTACTGGTTTGTTATAAAAGGACATAACCCAGGAACAGGCAGGTGGAAGAGATGCATAGGGCAAGGTTTGGGGAAAGGAAGTGGCTGTGGAGTTTCCATGCTCTCTCCCAGTGTACCACTCTTCCAGCACCTCCAGGTGTCTGCCACCCCAGAAGCTCCCCAGGACCCATCTTCTTGGGTTTTAAATGGAGGTTTCTTACCTAGGCATGACTGATTAAATCATTGGCCATTGGTGGTTGGGCTTAATCTCTAGCCCTTCTCCCCTCCCTAAAAGCCATGGGAAGGAGCTCAAAGTTCCAACCCTCTAATCACATGGTTCCCTCGATCAGTGCTTTTCAAAAGTCATCCATTAACATAAACTGAGGTGTGGCTTAAAGAGATTCCTTATGAATAACAAAAGACACTTACTTGTCCTAGCTACACCTGTGATGAGCATATCATAAAGTGTAAACTTGTTGAATCACTATATTGTACACCTGAAACCAAGGTAACGTTCTGTGTCAACTATACTTCAATTAAAAAAAGAAAAAAGACACCTGGTTTTTCTGAGCTCTTTGCCAGAAATGAGGACAAAGAGCAGATATGTGTTTATTATAAATCATACTCTCACACCAGGATAGAATGAAAATAGAATGTGTGAAAGTACACTCAGACTTTTAAAGCTTTTACCTGGAAGAAATATTCACCACTTCTATCCATGTGTATTGGCTGGAGGAAGTCTCATGGTTGTAACTAAATTGAACAGGGTGGGGAAGTTCAGTATTTCCAAATACCAGAAGAAGAACATCAAGTATTTGTGAACAGCCCTATGACCAAAGCAATGCTGTGGAAAACTGTTTGAAAATTATTATTTAAAAAAATTTTTTTTTAATGTTTATTTATTATTGAGAGACACAGAGAGAGCATGAGCTTGGGAGGGGCAGAGAGGAGGAGACACAGAATCTGAAGCAGGTCCCAGGCACCAAGCTGTTAGCACAGAGCCCGACGTGGGGCTTGAACTCACAAGCCACGAGATCATGGCCTAAGCCGAAGTTGGACACTTAACCAACTGAGCCACCCAGGCAACCCGAAAATTATTTTTGAAAATTAATAGGAGCCAATGAGAAAAATGTGAATCGATACTTTATAAGTCACTGGGAACAGATCTATAGCCTAAAGAAGTTAGTTTGTAATTGTTTTTGTGCTATTACTATCTCTAATTGTTTTCAAGTCATATTTTAGATTTGATATAAAAGTGCTTATTTCTCATTATTTGATGAGTTTGTGATTATTCTAATTAGGTTTGACTTGCTACATTCTAATGGTATTTGTGGAGTTTTAAGACAAAATGTTTTTGTTTTTTGTTTTAATACAGTAAGGTAATGAGATTAATGTCCGTGATTTAATTTAAGGAGAGATTGTCATGATTTATGTGATGGCTTTAATGTATTTTAAATCAGTTTAGGCATTTAAACATAGCCTGTTGATTCCCTTTTAAAATTACTAATATTGTGTAATATGACCAGTATGTCAAACTATATATAAAATTTCTGAGTTGTTTAGACACTATAAGGAAACAAAAGATGTAGAAGTAGCTCTGCCTTACTGTTGATAAAAATCTACTTTGAGAGATGGTATATTAACCATCTAGTCTGTAAATAGTAGATGACCACATTCTAATGGCTTTACCCCCAAACCACCATGTCTCTGCTTATATAAACTTGTCTCATGATTTGGGAAAGGGTAGATTAGTGATGTGGTCTGAGATCATGTAATCCATGTTATTAATCAGCATTGCAGTTAATGTCTCGTAGCCATGAACTATTGCATACTTCTTACTGTTGAGAGTTTTACTTAGGGATGTGCCAGGGGGATTTCTTGCCTAGAGTTTTCCTCAAGAGAGTATCACAAACTGTATTCCATTCTGTTTGTTTAATATTGATGGTAGGTAGGAAAGCCTGAGTTCAGTCTTAAATCTGACATTAATTAGAAATAGACTGTGACAGAGGGACTTCAACATTTCTGAATTTGAAAAAGTTGCCCCAGGTGATTTCTTAAGGACTAGCCTGTCTAGTCTGTGATTCTGTGAGACCCACAACATAACAGAATATAGTAAAGACTCAAAAGAAATGGAAGTTTTCTTCCTTGGGGGGTTGAGATGACAGTAGTCCAGGGAATATTTGTTATAGGGCAGCATTTGGAAGATAAATAGCTGTGTTTAAGTGTGACTAATTTGTTAGAATGACATCTCTTAAAGGTATTTCATAACCAGATACTTTGCATTGTGCTTGACATGTAGACTTTCAGTAAAATGCTTGTTGAAAGAGTAACTTCAGAATAATGTGATAGAAACCAGAATCATCTGTGGACAGTTTAGTGATAAAATCCAGTAAACATTGAGCCCTAGAAAATAACAGAACTGAATTATTCTCATGTTATGAATGAGGAACCAATACTAGTGGAATGTGTTTTTGGAAATACTTTCACCAAAAAGAGAGGGAAGATCTTTTTGGAAAAAGGTGAAAGGTATTGGAAAAATTGTACATACACTCTTTTATGTCCACTAGAAAATTTTAAATAATGTAGGGATATGCTTGGATAAGCCCAAAATGATTACATAAAAAAATGAAGCTTCTGGGGCACCTGGGTGGCTCAGTGGGTTAAGCGTCCAACTCTTGATTTCAGTGTGGGTCATAATCTTGCAGTCGTGAGATCGAGTCCCGCATTAGACTCCATACTGAGCATGGTGCCTGCTTTAGATTCTCTCTCTCCTCCTGTCTCTCTCCCCTTCCCCCATTCACTCTACCTCCACCCCCTCAAAATAAATAAACTTAAAAAAAATGAAGCTACCCTATTTCGCAGTGGACAAACCACACATCAGCAAATATTTTTCTTCTCAGAATCCTTCTATATCCTTGTTTTTTGTTCTTCCATCTTCACATGTCAAAACAGAGCATGGAAGTGCCCGAAGCGTTCTTAGCTTACTTTGTTCTTAGTTAATAAATTAATATTGACATGCTAATCTGATGCCCGATCTAGTGCTTTCTGTCACTTAAATCTTCCTTTTTTGGAAACAGGAGGATCAAGTAGGGAGATACGGTTTCTTTAGAATAAGGGACACTTCAGCCTGTTTGGAAGCAAGGATAGGCTGTGCAGAACTATAAAAGAAGGCTTGAATGGAGGCTATGAAAGGACCAAGTGGCCTAGATTTGGTTTTGCAGGAAGATCTCAGAAGGAAGGTTTGCAGAGATTTATTGGTCATTAGATTGGGAGGAGGCTTGAGTAGTTACATTAGTTAGGGTTCAATTAGGGAAGGAGAAGTGCTGTGATATTATGGGATAAGGAATTTATGTAAGGTGTAAGAGCTTCTACAGTTGTGGGAGAAACTCGGAAATCAGAGTCTGTAAGGGGGAATTGGCAGATCAAAGTCAGTAATCAGCCTTCCTGAAACAGTGGTACTTTGGGCCGAAGTTTGTAGATAAATCTGAGGAGTCTGGTATGCCCAGCTGCTGGAGTAGAATCACACAGTAGAGCTGGTAGAAGGTCTATGGAAAGCTGTTCCCTCTGCATAGCCTCTGCTGTGGTTTCTAGTCAAGCGTTTGGTGGTAGCCCTGAGGTTGCTGTTTTGTCAGCAAGGTGCAATCAGGAAAAGGCTGTATGCACAAGGGGAGAGCAGAGACATGGAATTTGTTGGCAACTGCACCTGTCTATCTAACCCTGATCTTCGGAGTTATTTCCTCCTTTGGCTAACTCTAACCTGGAACCATATGGGAAGAGGATTCTGGGAAATGTAGTTTAAACTCAATCAAGTTGACATAGTACAGACTGGCACAGTAGGTGAGCGTGGGGTGGGTGGGGAACTACAGATGTGATTGTGATGAGAATGGTATTTTATAGATCTAGGTTCATTCTGTGAGAGAGCATGTCTTTAAATTCAAGGCTTTTCCCACTTCTCTGAGATGGGGAGATAATATCTTCCATATGGGAGTGTTCTGAAGATTAAATAAAATGTTTGTAAAGCATTTAGCAGAGTATAAGCACGGTGCAAGCTGTTATAAATAGTAGCTTTATTAATAGTAGTAATTAGTAGTAATGAGAAAGGAAGAGTACATATTTTGAAAGGGGAGGAGAGAAGTGTACGGAAGAGAGATGGATAATGAGAGGAACAAAGTAGAAGGCATGGTTCCTAATATGTGAGAATGCTGTGGTCTACCTGCAGGGAACACATGTAAACATAGAATGGGAAGCTAGTGTAGGAGGTAATATCTTTTAAGAAAGGTGATTCTTTGTCATGGTGAGTGGAGAGACAGTATGTGCTGTCATTCTAGTGTAATTAAGGTTAAGTGGTAGTGTATGTGAAATGCCTTAGCACGCTGGCAGTGCACAGTGGATAGTTATTTTCTACTTCTGTCAGTTACCCTCATGACCAGGTGAGGGGAATAGGGAAAGCTTAAGCCAAGTCCTTTTTTTTTAATTAAAAAAATTTTTTTTAAATTTTACATTTATTTATTTTTGAGAAACAGAGTGAGACAAAGCGTGAGCGAGGGAGGGACAGAGAGAGAAGGAGACACAGAATCTGAAGCAGGCTCTAGGCTCTAAGCAAGCAGTCAGCACAGAGCCTGATGTGGGGCTCGAACCCACAAACTGTGAGATCATGACCTGAGCTGAACAAAGTCAGATGCTCAATGGACTGAGCCACCCAGATGCCCCTAAGCCAGGTCCTTAAAAGGTGGTTTGGTCAAGTAGCAAAAAGAGAGGAAGCCTTTCAGACATAGAGAAGAAATAAAAGGTAGGCATCAGCAAGACACGTAGCACTTGATTAGTACAGCTCAGTACCTATTGATTCCTCCTCTTTGCTTTTGGTTATCTATTTGTAATTTCTAGAGATTGTCTGTGTTTGCTTCTGCTTGGGTCACTTGCCTACCTCTGGGCCATCAGTATGGCGAGGGATGTGGGACCACACTGTGCTAGTTTGGTGATATTAGGTAATCAAGTGGGTGGTTGGAGGTGGGGATGGTCAAAGGAACATATTTCCAGAAGAAGGCCACTATAGGTGAATAACTTTAATCACTCCCTTTGTTATAGTTGTTCAGTTTTGTAATTCTACCTTGTTCTTTTCAGTTCCTTGAATTAAGCATTTTTTTTTTTAGCATTTATTTAAAACGTTTTTTAATTTAAAAGCTGAAGTCAGATGCTTAGCCAACTGAACCACCCAGGTGCCCCTCGAATTAAGCATTTTAATCTTGTTTCATACAATTAATATTTGTTTAGGTTTATCATGTTTGCCAGGTTTTTGCTAACATTTGTTCTCCTGGAATCACTTTCCTTTTTCTTTCTTTCTTTTTTTTTTTTTGAGAGCAGGAGTGTGCAAGTAAGCGAGGGGCAGAGGGGTGGTGAGAGAGAGTGAATCCCACAAGGGGTGGGGGGAGGGCAGAGAGAGAGGAGAGAGGGAGAGAAGGAGGGAGGGAGGACTTGAACTCAGGAACCATGAGATCATGACCTGAGTTGAGCTCAGAGGGGCCACGCAAGCGGTCCTCACTTTCCTTTTTCTTGAAGTATATCCTTCAGAAGTTTCTCAATTAAGGGTCTTTGGTGATAAATTACAATTTTTATTTGTTGGAAATCTTTAGCTCTTTTTTTTTTTTTTAAGTTTATTTATTTATTTTGAGAGAGAGAGAGAGAGAGAGAGCATGAACAAGAGAGGGGGAGAAAGAGGGAGAGACAGAGAATCCCAAGCAGGCTTCTCACTGTCTATGCAGAGCCAGCTTCAGTCTCTAACTCATAAACCGTGAGACCATGGCCCAAGCTGAAATCAAGAGTTGGACGTTTGACTGAGCTACCCCGGTGTCTCATTGTTTTTTTTTGTTTTTGTTTTTTTAAGTTTATTTATTTGTTTATTTGAAAGAGAGAGGAGTGCCTGTGTGGCTAGTTGGTTAAGCGTCTGCCTTCGGCTCAGGTCATGATCTCATGGTTCTTGAGTTTAAGCCCTGCATTGGGCTCTCTGCTGTCCACGCAGAGCCCACTTCAGATCCTCTGTCACCCTCTCTCTCTGTTCCTCCCCCACTTGTGTGTATGCATTCTCTCTTTCTCTCTCAATAAATAAACAAATAACTTTGAAAGAGAGAGAGTGTGCAACATGCCAGGGAGGGCAGAGAGAGGAGAGAGAAAATTCCAAGCAGGCTCCATGCTGTCAGCGCAGAACCTAATGCAGGACTCGAACTGACAAGCCCTGAGATCATACCTAAGCTAAAATCAAGGGCTGACACTTAACTGACTGAGCTATCCAGGCACCGCTAGCTTTTGTTCTTGAATGATATTTTAGTTGCAAGTGAAAATCTACATTGGCAGTATTTTTCCCTCAGCATTTCAAAGATATTATTCCATTCAGTTTTCTGCCATATAATCAGATATAAAGGGCTATGTGGATGTTTTATAAATGATGATGTGTTTTATTGTGCCGTTAGTATATAATTAAGCTTTTGAATGGAAATACTCATATTGGTTTTTATTTTAATTTTAAAATTCAGTGAATATTTATTGAAAACCTTAGGAATGTCAGAGGGAATGAGTAAAATAGGCCTTTAAAAAATCTAATACATTTTAGTTGTTCACATGCACAATATTTCTAAAATGTTTAATTACCTTTTCTGCATTACCACTGAAGATAAACAGATAAACTGGTCATTCTTTTTTTTTAAGTTTATTTATTCTGAGAGAGCGAGTGGGGGAGGGGCAGAGAGTGAGGGAGAGAAGAGTCGCAAGCAGGCTCTGCACTACCAGGACAGAGCCCCGTGCGGGGCTAGAACTCCCAAACCATGAGGTCATGACCTGAGCCAAAGTCAAGAGTTGGTTGGATGCTTAACTGACTGAGCCATCCAGGCTCCCCAGCTGGTCATTATTTCTATAATTATAAAACTTCATTCTGGTGAAAGGGAGAGAGACACATTAGGGTGACTGTATAATTTATTACCCAGAGTGGGCTACTTTGGAGAGTGGAAGGAGACTGTCTTAATAATTATCCTGGGTCAACAAAAATAAACTGGTAGTGTGCTTCGTAAACTGGGACATATGGTTACCCTTCCTATGTGCATATGAGTATATTACAGTAAAATATGTACAAAGTACCATGGGCACATTATAAGTAATATAAAATTGACTACAAAAGTATAAGTAGTATATGTAAATATCCAAATACTGAAGCTATATTTAATTAGCGATAGTAATACTTTGATTTACTAGGAATGAAACATACCTAGATGTCAGCTTAACCTAATGAAAATATGTCAGAAACCACATTTGGCAAAAAAGCTTAAGAAATCTACAAATTGGATACCCAGAAATGGGGAAAATTGTGTGCATAGTGCTCGTAGTGGCAATTTAGTTAACTGGAGAAGGTTTTCTGAATAAGTTGTTCTGATATGGATGTTAAGAGTAAGAATTCCTAACGAGGAGGGAGAGATGAGCATTCAAAGGACAGGCAGAAGTCAAGGACCAGGAGGTGGGATCTGTTAAGTCCTTTGGGAAAGGCAGGTGGGTTGGATTGACTAAACAGATGTGTGCTGTGTAATGTTGTGGTTGTAAGGAGACTCAGATTTGAAATGGCTTTATTTTAAGGTATTTGTTAATGGACTTGCCAGGTACAATTGGGTGCTGTGGGATATATGAGTATGGGCGTCGAGGTGGCCTAGTTGGTTAAGTGTCGGACTTCAGCTCAGGTCATGATCTCATGGTTTGTGAGTTCAGGTCCCACATCTGGCTCTGTGCTGACAGCGTGGAGCCTGCTTGGGATTCTCTCCCTTTCTCCCTGTCCCTCTCCCACTCCCATTCTTTCTCTCTCTCTCAAAAAAACAAACATTAAAAAAAAAAAAGATATGTAAGTAATACTTCTTGTCCTCAAGGAGCTTACAATAATGAAGACACAGCCAGGTGCCCATATACAACCTTTTTACAAAGCATGAAATGAAAGGGTTTATGGGAATTGGTTTGATGAAAATGGCTAGCCTTGGGGTTTTATGTTGGAGTTTGAGATTCTGACAATGTATACTGACTTCAGAATTCTGACGGAGGAGTACTGTGTTTGATATTATTTGGGAGTTTTGATTTATGTGATAAGCAACAGAAAGTGTTCAGCTCCTACCAGCAGAATGAGTATATTCAATATAATCCTGTTTTGACCATAAACCTGGTCATGATTTTATTATACCAGTATTAAAGTATAAGTATTTGCCTTTCTAAGCTTTGGAAAGACTTTAGAATTTTAAAAGACATTATTAGTATTATATAATTTGGTATTTCATCATTTAAAAAGTTCAGGTGACTAGTGAGGGGAGCATACACAATAGGCAGGTGTTACATGTTGATGGAACAGATAAACAAATGAGAGTATAATGTAGACTGTAAGAGTGGATGCTGAACAGGATTGTCTGGGCTCCGATGCTGAACTTAGTAAATGTTAGTTGCTATTTTTTGAGTATTCACTAAGCTCTAGTATTCTAATAAGTGCTTTACAAATACTTGATTCAAACGTTATAATAATCATACGAAGTGGGTACTGTACCCATTTTACATTATAAGGAAATGGGCACTGAGAGCCATTATTATTATTATTATCAGTGAACCATTGACTAATGTTTTTGGCAAACCAATTACAATCTTTTATTTCTAGTGGCTGATAGAAATACCAGGGAATGATAACCAGGGTGCACATATCATATCTACACCAGCCTACAGTGATTTGAGAGTTTTTGAAAAGCTTAGATTCGTTAGAGTATTGATTTAGGAGCTACCCTCTTCTTCAGGATAATCTAATTCAGGAAAAAGTTAAGATTCATACACATTTAAAATAGATTTCCTAGTATTCTCAGTATGGTTTAAGAGTAAGAAAAAAAACCCCGTAAGTATATCAAATTAATTTTAACAAACATTTGTATAATTATTATTGTATGCCAGGCTCCTTCGAAGCACTTTATAAACATTAACTTGTTTAATTCCCATGGCAGTCCAGTGATGGTATTACATCTAATACACCAATAAAAATCTTTGTATTACAGATAAGGAAACTAAGACAAAGAGAGATTGCATTATTTGCCTAACATCACACAACTAGTGAGTGGCGGATGTGGATTTCAAACCCAGGCAGTTTGGCTGCACAGTTTGAGTGTTAGCCACTGTGCTTGCTGTTTTTCTGTTTGTTGTTGTTGTTGTTTAGTTTCAAGTTTTTATAAATAACAAAGTGTAATATTAGTTTCAGGAGTAGAATTTAATGATTCATCACTTACATACAACACCCAGTGCTCGCACAAGTGCCTACCTTGATATCCACCAAACATTTAACCCATCCCCTGACCCGCCCTCCTAGCATCTTTGTTTGTTCTCTATAGTTAAGAGTCTGTTTCATGGTTTGTCTCCTTTTCCCCCCTATGTTCATCTGTTTTGTTTCTTAAATTCCACATAACTGTGAAATCATATGGTGTGTGTTTCTCTCTGACTGACTTCACTCAGCATAGTACTTTCTAGCTTCATCCATGTCATTGCAAATGGCAAGATTTCATTCTTTTTTATGGCTGAGTAATACTCCATTTGTGTGTTGTGTGTGTGTGTGTGTGTGTGTGTGTGTGTGTGTATGTGTGTGTGTGTGTATACATCTCCTTTATTCATTCATCAGTTGCTGGACATTTGGACTCTTTCCATAATTTGGCTATTGTTGATAATATTGCTATAAACATTGGGGTGCATGTATCCTTTTGAATCAGTATTTTTGTATCCTTTGGATAAATAAATAGTAGTGCAATTGCTGGACTCTAGAGTAGTTCTATTCTTTTTTTTTTTTTAATTTTTTTTTTAACGTTTATTTATTTTTGAGACAGAGAGAGACAGAGCATGAAAGGGGGGAGGGTCAGAGAGAGAGGGAGACACAGGATCGGAAGCAGGCTCCAGGCTCCAAGCTGTCAGCACAGAGCCCGATGCCGGGCTTGAACTCATGAACCACAAGATCGTGACCTGAGCCGAAGTCGGACACTTAACCTACTGAGCCACCCAGGTGCCCCTAGAGTAGTTCTATTCTTAACTTCCATACTGTTCATACTGTTTTCCACCGTGGAAATGCAGTTTGCATTCCCACTAACAGTGTAAGAGGGTTCCACTTTCTTCATATCCTCGCTAGCATCTTTTGTTTTTTGTGTTGTTAATTTTAGCCATTCTGACAGGTGTGAGGGTGATATCTCATTGTAGTTTTGATTTGTATTTCCCTGATGTTGAGCATCTTTTCATGTGTCTATTAGCCATCTATATGTCTTCTTTGGAAAAATGTCTTTTCATGTGTTCTGCCCATTTTTAAACTGGATTATTTGTTTTTTGGGTATTGTGTTTGGTAAGTTCTTTATAGATTTTGGATGCTAACCCTTTATCAGATATGTCATTTGCAGATATCTTCTCCCATTCTGAAGGTGGCCTTTTAGTTTTGTTGATTGTTTCCTTTGCTGTGCAGAAGCTTTTTATCTTGATGATGTCCCAACAGTTCATTTTTGCTTTTGTTCCTCTTATTTCCAGAGATGTATCTAGTAAGAAGTTGCTATGGACAGCCTCAAAGAGGTTATTGCCTGTGTTCTCTAGGATATTGATGGTTTCCTGCCTCACATTTAGGTCTTTAGTCCATTTTGATTTTATTTTTGTGTATTGTGTAAGAACCATTTCATTCTTTTGCATTGGTTCGATTTCACTCTTTTACAGTATTGCTGTCCAGTTTTCAAAATACCATTTGTTGAAGAGACTGTCTTTTTTTCCATTGGGTATTCTTTCCTGCTATGTTGAAGATTAGTTGACCATATAGTTGTGGGTCCACTTTTTGGTTTTCTATTCTATTCCATTGATCTATGCTGGTTTTTTTGTTTGTTTGTTTGTTTGTTTGCTTCCAAATGTTTGTTTAGTTTTGAGAGAGAGAGAGCAAGCAGGGAGGGACAGAGAGAGAGGGAGACAGAGGATCCGAAGTGGGCTCTGCGCTGAGAGTAGGAGCCCAATGCAGGGTTGAACCCACAAACTGTGAGATCATGACCTGAGCCAAAGTCGGACACTCAAATGACTGAGTCCCCTGATCTATGCTGTTTTTATTTTTGTAGGGAACATAACCCACTGAGAGATAAAATGTGAGTGTGAAGTAATGTTACAGATGATAAATACATTCGGTTTCTGTATAATACTTTAAAAGAAAAATCAGAATTTACTAATTTCATAAAAATGGACGCTCTGCATTTAGAATGGTCAGATTTTGAATTCAGATCCCTCTATGACTCTAAAACATTCTATGATCATATTCTGCTTCCCAAGGAAATGTGAAAACTCAAATTTGGTTTGCCAAATAAAGCACATATTCTTTTGAAATATCAATCAAGAAATGATAAAACATTTTAACTAAAAAATCTTTTAGGACTTAATAGGAGGAAGGCAGCAAATCCTAAATAATGATGATTATCGTGTCAACAGGGACCACTTGATGGACATTAGACTTTGTCTTCTAAGTATGTGCAAGCCTGTTTACAAATGATTACCAGTTTATATGAGGTGTGATCATTCAACCAATTTGAAATAACTATGAGTTGTGACTAATAAGTTATTAAGAATTAACCAAATTTATTGCATCTAGGTAAACATTTAATCATTCTGGGAGGCTGTATATTGTCTTTATTTGTATTATTACTTAAAATGTTTTGGGAACAGTTTTAAAATTCTCTTTAAATTTGAATTTTGTATGGTTTTGAGTAGATAATATGGTACAAAGCTCAAAAAGTATGGAAAGATACACAATGAAAGTCTTCCTCTCCAGCCATCCAGTTCTTCTTAACCAGAGGTGACTGATATTATTAGAGAAAATTCTTCTTTGAAATCATCTTCAGAATTTTTGAATACTTGCAATTAGGATATATCTGACCAACAATGGCAAATTTTATTTTTTAGAATCCGAGTTCATTTACAGTCTGGCAAATTAAAGGGGCTACCAGCTGAGTAATATTTTTAAAAATCAAAGGAGGGGTGTCTGTAAGGTAGTGAGATTTGTGGTGTGACATAAATTGGCTTAGTCATGGTCATAGTCACAGTGCTTGTAGTGTTATGGAATAAAATTTTTGTAGCTTGACTGAAATATTGACATAAACTCACATTTAAAAATGGAATTCGGTAAATTTGGACATATGTATATACCTGTGAAATTGTCACCCTTATTAAGATTATGAAGATTAAGATCCATCACCCCCAAAAGTTTCTTCATGCCTTTTTGTAATCCAATCACTATCTTGCTTCTATCCATTGTCGCTAGGTAACCAGAGATCTGATTTTTGTCACTTGTTGGTAGACATTTGAAGTTCCAATTTCAGGCTATTACACATAAAGCTGCTGCGAACGTTTGTATACAAGTATTTACGTAGACAGTGCATTCATTTTTCTTGAGTAAATACAATTTCTTGAGTGGAATGGGTGGGACTAAAGTCTGTAGTTTGTATTAGCGTTCACTCTTTGTGTTGATTATTATGTGGGTCTTGACAAGTGTATAATGTACCTACCGTTATACAATATCATGTCGCAATGTGAACAGTTTCACTGCCCTGAAAATCTCCTGTGGTCCACCTATTTATCCCTCCCTCCCTCCTTCCTGAAACTCTGGCTGCCACTGACCTTTTTACTGTCTCTGTAGTTTTGCCTTTTTCAGAATGTCATATTCTTGAAATCAGTCACCCTCATTGGCTTCTTTCACTTAGCAATATGCGTTTGAGGTTCCTCCATGTCTTTTTGTGGTTTGATAGTTCTTTTCTTTTCTTTCACTTTTTCTTTTTCTTTTTAAAATCACTAAATAATTTTCCATTGTTTGGAGATGCCACAGTTTGTTTATCCATGTACCTATTGAGGGACATCTTGGTTGCTTCCAGGTTTTGGCAATTATGAATCAAGTTGCTGTAAACGTCCATGTGCAGGTTTTTGTGTGAACATAATTTTCAGCTCCTTTGGGTAAACACCAAGAAGCATGATTACTCGATAATATGGTAAGAGTATGTTTACTTTTGTAAGAAACTGCCGGACTGTTTCCAAAGTGATTTTACCATTTGATGTTCTCAACAGCAGTGTTGTGAGCATTGTAGTTGCACAGCATCTTTGCCAACACCTCACATGGCCAGTTTTAGGAATCTCATTGTGGTTTTGATTTGTATTTCTATAATGACTAATGATTTGGAGCGTCTTTCATGTGTTTATTTGCCATATTTCTGTCTTTTTTGGTGAAATGTTATGTCCTGATCTCCAGTTGTTTCTGCATTTAGTTGTTTGTGTTTCTTTAATGGGTTGTAAGAGTATTTTACGTATTCTAGATACAAATCCTCTGTTGGGTATGTTTTGCACATATATTCTCTTAGTCTGTGTCTTGCACTTTCATTTTCTTCATGTCTTTTGAAGATCAGGGGTTTCTAATTTTGATTAAGTTTAGTGCATTTTTTCCTTTAAAATTTGTACTGGGGATACCTGGGTGGCTGAGTTGGTTAAGTGTCTGACTCTTGATTTTGGTTGAGGTCATGATCTCATGATTTGTCAGTTTGAGTCTCATGTCTGCACTGTCAGTGCAGAGCCTGCTTGGGATTCTCTGTCTCCCTCTCTCTCTCTGCCCCTCCCCTGCTCATGCTCCCCCTCTCTTTCTCTTTCCCTCTTTCTTAAAAATAAGTTAGAAAACTTTAAAATTGTACTGTTGCTCTTCAAAAGATACTATTAAGAAAATGAAATCTTTGCCAAACTCAAGGTCACAAAGTTTTTTTTCTAATAGTTTTGTAGTTTTAGCTCTTATATTTCAGATATATGATCCATTCTGAGTTAATTTTTGTATATGAGATAACGGCTGAGATACCCTATTTGTTCTGCCACCATTTATGGAGATTTTTCTTTGCGTGTAGCATCTTGTCATTGGCCTGTAATTCACATATACAATACACCCGTTAGTAATATTTACAGAGCTGTGCAACCAGCATTGCAATGAATTTTAGAACATTTTCTTCACAACAAAAAGATACTCTGTACCCTTTCACCATTTTCCCCAATCTTCCCTTCTTCTCAGCCCTCAGCAACCACTGGTTTACTTTGTGACTCTATAGATTTGCCTATTCTGGGCATTTCATCATAAGTGAAATCATACAATTTGTGTTTTTTTGTGATTGGTTTTTTCACTCAGCATAATGTTTTCAAGATTCATCCATGTTGTCTGATGTATCAGTACTCCATTTCTTCTTATGGCTGTATAATACTCCATTTTGTGGATATACTATATTTGTTTACTCGTCAGTGATAGGCATTTGGGATGGAACATTTCTGTACACATTTTTGTATGGATATATGTTTTTAGTTCTCTTGGGTAGTAGAATTGCTGGGCTCTATGTTTAACCTCTCAAGCAACTGTCAGTCTGTTTTCCAAAGTGATTGCACCTATTTAGCAATTCTTCCAGAAGTGTGTGAAGGTTCCAGTTTTTTCACATCCTTGTCGACACTTGTATTGATTTTTATTATAACCATCCTAGGGTATGTGAAGTGGCATCTCATTGCATTTTTGATTTACACTTCCCCGATACTTAGTGATGTTGAGCATGTTCTCATATATTTATTGTTCATATCTGTATCTTCTTTAAAGAAATACCTATTTAGATCCTTTGCACATTAAAAACATGGGTTGTCTTTTTATTAATGAATTATAAGTGTTCTTTATATATTTTAAATACAAGTTATTTACTAGGTGCTTTGCAAAAATTTTTTTAAGTCCTTTGTAAAATTTTTGTCCTATTCTTTGGATTTTGTTTTTACTTTATTTTATGTTTTTAATTTTTAAAAGTTTATTTTGAGAGAGAGAGTGTATGCAAACAGGGGAGAGGAGGGGGGGGGGGAGAGAGAATTCTAAGAGAGAATCCCAAGCAGGCTCTATGCTGTCAGAGCTTGACACTGGGCTTGATCCCACAAACTGTGAGATCATGACTGAGCTGAAATCAAAGAGTAGGAGGTTTAGCTGACTGAGCCACCCGGTGGCTTTTTACTTTACTTTACAAAAAATTGTTTATTTTTACTTTACAAAAAATTGTTTATTTTAGGTGTTTCAGAGGAGAGTTACAAGTGTCCTAATTTACGTTTTCAGTAAGAGAAGTTTATTTAGAATGTTAGGCCAGTTTGGGGACACCTTTCTCTCTCTCTCTCTCTCTCTGTCTCTCTCTCTGTCTCTCTTTCTCTCTGTTTCTCTCTCAAGTAAGTAAACTTTTAAAAGAAGAGCAAGCTTTAAAAAATAATGTTATGCCAGTTTTAATCAAATGCATTAACTCTATGGTAAAAGTTTAAGTTTTATTAATAGGTTAGATAAGCATTTTCAAAATATGTCTGTAGGAGATGGTATAGCATTGTAATAAAGGATAAGGATGTATTGTGGGGTTTGATTTCAATTTCCCCACTGATAGCTGCAGGACCCCAGGCACATATCTTAACTTTTATACATTGCTGTTTTCTTTTCCTTGTTTTTTATATTATTTTTAACTGAGATATAATGGACATATACCATTATATTAGTTTCAGATATACAACTTAATTTAATGATTTGATATTTGTAAATATTGTGAAATGATCACCAGAAAATCTAGTTAACATCCATAAACACACAGTTACACATATTTTTTTCTTGTGATGCGCACTTAATGTTTAGAGAGAGAGAGAGAGAGAGAGAAAGTGTGAGTGCGAGCAGAGAGAGGGAGAGAGAGAATTCTAAGCAGGCTCTGCACTGACAGTGGGGCTTGATCTCACCAACCATGAATCATGACCTAAGTCAAAATCAAGAGTTGGACACTTAAGTGACTGAGCCGCCTAGGCACCCCTTGTGATGAGCACTTTTAAGATCCATTCTCAACAACTTCCTAATATACAATACAGTATTATTAATTGTGGTCACCATGCTATATATTACATCCCCAAGACTTATTTGGGGATGGGATCCCCAATAAGTGGGGAATTCCCCACTGGAATTTTATACTTTTTGACCATTTTTACCCATTTCACTTACCCTTCAACTTCCAACCTCTGGCATCTACTGATTTGTTTTCTGTATTTATGAGTTTGGTTTGTTTGTTTGTTGGATTTTTTAGATTCCACATATAGGTAAGGTCATATGTATTTGTCTTTCTCTGACCTGTTTAATATAGGATAATGCCCTCAAGGTCCATTCATGTTGTTGCAAATGGCAAGATTTCATTCTTAATGGATGAGTAATTTGTGTGTATGTGTGTGTGTGTGTGTGTGTGTGTGTGTGCGCGCGCATTTGCATGCATCACATTTTCTTTATTCGTTCATCTGTGGGCACTTAGGTTGCTTCTGTATCTTGGCTATTACAAGTAAGTAATGCTGCATTAAACAAAAGAATGCATATATCTTTTCAAATTAGGGTTTTTATTTTCTTCAAGTAAATTCCTGGAAGCAGAATTACTGGATCATATGGTATTTCTAACTTTGTGTTTTTCAAAGAACTTTCATATTGTTTCCCATAGTGGCTACACCAGTTTTGCATTCTCATCAACAGTGCACCAGTGTTCCCTTTTCTCCACATCCTTGCCAACACTGTTATACCTTGTCTTTTTTTTTTCTTTAAGTTTATTTTAAGAGAGGGAGAGAGAAAGAAAACTCCAGCGGGGGGAGAGGGGGCAGAGAGAGAGAGAGAGAGAGAGAGAGAGAGAGAGAGAGAGAGAGAGAAAGGGGGAGAGAGAGAATCCCAAGGAGGCTCTTTGCCACCAGTGCAGAGCCCAGTGGGGGCTTGAACCCATGAACTGCAAGATCATGTCCTGAGCCGAAACCAAGAGTCAGATGCTTAACTGACTGAACCACCTAGGCACCCCTATTTCTTGTCTTTTTGATGATACCCATTGTAACAGGTGTGAGTTGATATCTCACTGTGGTTTTGATTTGCATTTTCCTGCTAATTAGTAATGTTGAACATCTTTTCATGTGTCAGTTGGTAATCTGTATTTCTTTGGAAAAATGTCCACTCAGGTTTTGGATATTAATCTCTTACCAGTATATGATTTGCAAATATTTTCTCTCATTTGGTAGTTTGCCTTTTCATTTTATTGGCTTCCTTTGCTGTGCATCTTTTCACTTACCTGAGGTATCCACTGGAGCTCAAACGTTTTTACTTTTGATAACTTATTTATCTAGTTTTTCATTTGTAGATTGTGCTTTTGGTGTCATATCTAAGAAACCTTTACTCAGCCCAAGGTCATAAAAATTTATTGCTATGTTTTTTTTAATGAGAATTTTCCTGGTTTAGCTCTTATGTTTATGTCTTTGATCCATCTGGGGTTAATTTTTGTGTTTGGTAATGCAGGGACTCAACTTCATTCTTTTGTATGTGGCTGTCCAGTTGTCCCAGCACCATGTGTTGAAAAGACTATTCTTTTCTCATTGAGTCGTTTAGGTACCTTTGTCATTTGCCTTTTTTTTTTTTTGATCTTGAAGAAAGCATTCAGTCTTTCATCAGTGAAAAAAAACGGCTGTTTTTCCTAGATGCCTTTATCAAGTTGAGGATGGTTACTTCTATTCTTTGCTAGGACTCTTTTTTTTTTTTTTTTTTTAAATCAGAAATGGATGTTCAGTGTTGTCAAATGCATTTTTCTGTGTCTTTTGAGATGATTGTATGTTTTTCCCCCTTAGTTTGCTAATATAATGAATTACATTAGTTTATTTTCCAGTTTAAACCAACTCTGCATTCCTGCAATAAATACTACTTGTCTTTTTTTTTTTTTTTATAAGTAATGTCTACACCCAATGTGGGGCTTGAACCCACAATCAAGAGTCTCATGCTCTTCTGACTGAACCATCTAGGAGCCCCAAATACTACTTGTCTTGATATAGTATTGTTTTCAAAAGTTCTTGGATCCAATTTGCTAAAATTGATTTATCTATTTTTGCAACTATGATAGTGTGGCATATCAGTGTTAGGGTTGTTTTGTTTTTGTTTTGTTTCTTTATTATGTCTTTGATTTTAGGTTAGATCAGATGCTGTCTTCACAGGATGGGTTGGGAAATACTTCCTCCTCTTTAATATCCTGCAAAGGAGGGGTGCCTAGGTGGCTCAGTAAGTTAAGCATCTGACTTAATTTCAGCTTAGGTCATGATCGAATCCCGTTTTGGGCTCTGCACTGATGGTGCAGAGCCTGCTTGGGAATTTCTCTCTCCCTCTGTCTCTGTCTCTGTCTCTCGGAATAAATAAACTTAAAAAAAAAAAGATTGAAAAAGTATTCTGCAAAGGTGCATGTAAAGTTGATATTATTTCATCCTTAATTATTTGTAGACTTCACCAGTGAAGCCTTGTTGGCCTGAAGTTGTCTTTGTTAGAAAATTTTTAACTACAGATTAAGTCTCTTTAATGGCTACAGTACCATTCAGGTTATCTTTTTGAATGAGTTTTGGTTGTTTGCTGTTTTTAAGAAATGTATCCATTTCATCTAAGTTGTTTTAATTTATTGATATAAATATCATAGTATTTTGTTATTTTAATATTTGTAGAATCTATCTATAGTTTAGTCACCTCTCTTCTGATAATTGGAATTGTGTCTTCTTTTTTAAATGTTTATTTATTTTGAGAAAGAGAGAGAGTGAGCATATACAAGCAGGGGAGGGGCAGAGAGAGAGAGAGAGAGAGAGAGAGGGAGAGAGAAGGAGAGAGAGGGAGAATCCAAAGCAGGTTTCACACTGTCAGCACGGAGCCTGATGCAGGACTCTATCTCACGAACTGGAAGATCATGACCTGAGCCGTTATCAAGAGTTGGACGCTTAACCAATTGAGCCACCCAGGCATCCCTCTTCTTTTTTTTAACTGATCATTCTGACCAGTAGTTTAAGAATTTTATTGATCTTTTCAAATAACCAACTGTTTTATTTCCTTTCCCTTATGTCTTTCTGTACTGTTTCATTTATTTGCACTCTGATTTTTATTTATTCTCTTATTTTGGCTTTAATTTACTATTCTTTTAAAAATCTATTTAGCTATAAACAGAGGTCATTTAGACCTTTCTTTTCTCTAATATAGGAAATTTTTGTGCTAAAAGTTTTCTTCTAAGAATTGCTTTAGGTGCAGTCTCCAAGTTTTCATTTATAAAATTTTCTAGAAAGCTCAAAATACTTTCTTTTTAATGTTTATTTTTGAGAGAAAGGGAGAGACAGCGTGAACATGAGAGGAGCAGAGAGATAGGGAGACAGAATCAGAAGCAGGCTCCAGGCTCCAAGCTGTCAGCACAGAGCCCAATGAGGGGCTCGAACTCACAAGCCGAGAGATCACGACCTGAGCCAAAGTTGGACACTTAACCGGCTGAGCCACCCAGGCGCTCCTGTTCTGAATACTTTCTAATTTTCTTTTTGATTTTTTTCCCTGACCCATGGGTTAATTTGAATGTATGTTAGTGTCCAGATACTTGGGATTTTCCTGGTCTTCGATTAATTTTATTTGTGGTCAGAGAACATACTTTGTCCTATGTTAAAGAAATTATATCAAGATATTTAGTAAATTATAGTATCTGTCATGATAAAATTATTTTATTAATGTTTTAACTATATTGAGACTTGTTTCATGACCCAGACATAGGTCTGTCTTGTTAAATCTTCCATGTAAACTTGAAAAGGAATGTTCTAAAAATATCAAGTTGGTTAATAGTGCTCTTCAGGTCTTCTATAGCCTTATTAATTTTTGTCTGTTCTATCAATATTTAGAGAGGGATGTTAAAAATTTCCCACTATAATTATGGAATTGTCTGTTTTCCCTTTTATTTCTTTTGGATTTGAATTCATGTATTTTGAAGCTCTTTTAAATTCACAGTTGTGTAGTATTGTTATATTCTCTTGGTAAATTGACTCCTTCGTAATAAATGCCTTTATTCCTGCTAATATTCATTGCTCTAAGATCCATTTTGGTATTAACATAGCCATTTCAGCTTTATTTTGTTTGTGTGTTTTTTTTACTTTCATTTTACTTCTAACCAACTTTCATCATTATATTTGAAGTCAGTATCTTGTCATCAACAATTGAATCTTGCTTTCTTTAGAAGCCAGTTTGACAACCTCTGTCTTTTAATTCTGGTATTTAGACTATTTAAATGAGATTATCGCTATGGTTGAGATTTAACCCACTATTTTGCAGTTTTGTTTGTGTTTATGTGTGTGTGTACTATTGGTTCTTTTTTTTCTCTTTTTTTGAGTTGTTTTGGAATGAATTTTTTTTTTGTTGCATTTTATCTTTTTTGTTGACGAATCAGCTTTAACTTTTTAAAACTGTTCTAGTGTTTGACCTGGAGTTTATGGTATATATATTTAAATGATCATAGTCTGCCTTTAAGAAATACATATCATTTAATGTAGACTGTAAGAAACTTATAGTAGTATACTTCCATTGTCCACTCCCCTCCTTTTCTAGCTTTTGTTCTACTGTTGTGATGCCTTTAATTTACCTTTTTGTTTTTTAAGTAGGCTCCATGCCCAGTGTGGGGCTTGAACTCAACAACCCTGAGATCAAGAGTCACATATACAGACTGAGCCAACTAGGCACCCCACACACTTACGGTTTTTGTTTTTGTTTTTAAAGTTTATGTATTTATTTTGAGAGAGAGAGAATGAACGGAAGGGGCAGAGAGAGAGAGAGGAAGAGAGGGAGAATCCCAAGCAGGCTCTGTGCTGTCAGTGTAGAGCTTGATGCGGGCCTTGATCTCACAAACTGTGGAATCATGACCTGAGCCAAAATCAAGAGTCAGACACTTAACCAACTGAGCCACACAGGTGCTCCCACATTTACCTTTTTAAAGAGAAAGGAAAAAAATTTCTTTTATGTATATCTACAAATTTACCATTTCTTGTGCTCTTCATTTCTTTGTGTTATGCCTAACTTACATTCGATGGCATTTTCCTTCTTTCTGAATGACTTCCATTAACATTTTTTTTGTCTTTTGGAGCAGTCTTGGGATGATTTCCTTCTGATTTTTTTTTTTTTTATTTAATATCTGCAAATGTCTTTTTTTCTCTTTTATTTTTGAAAGATATGTTTTGGGTTCTAGAATTCTAGTTGACAGTTTTTTTTTTTTTTCCTTTCAGTACAGATCGTCCCTAACTTAGGATATTTTGGCTTTTGGGTGGTTTGAAAATGATACACATTCAGTAGAAACTGTAGTTTGATATTTGAATTGTCATGTTTTCCCAGGCTAGCTATATGCGGTACGATACTCTCTTGATACCAGGCAGCGAGCCACAACTCCTGGTCAGCCACACGACTATGAGAGAAAACAACTGAAATGCTTACAACCATTGTGTACGCATAAAGCCATCTGGTTTTTACTTTCAGTACATTATTTAATAAATTACCTGAGATATGGAACACTTTAATATAAAATAGGCTTTGTGTTAGATGATTTTATCCAGCTGTGGCTAATGTAAGTATTCTGAGCATATTTAAGGTACACCAGACTAAGCTTTGATGTTCAGTAGGTTAGGTACAGTAAATGCATTTTTGACTTACAATATTTTCAACTTACAATGGATTTATAGGAATGTAACCCCATTGTAAGTTGAGTATGATCTGTATTTTAAAGATGTTGTTCCCTTGTCTTCTGGGCTTACATTTTTCTTGATAAGAAGCCTGCTGTCATCCTTCTTGTTTCCATGTATATATATAATGTGTCTTTTAAGTAATTTGTGATTTACTTTCATATAGTACTCTTCATATTTCTTGTGCTTGGAGTTCTTCGGGATTTATGGAACTGTAGGTTTATAGTTTCTATTAAATTTGGAACAATTTTGGTATTTCTTCAAATATACTTTCTGTCTTGCCTTGTTCTCATCTGAGGATATCAGTTACATGTTTATTAAGCTGCTTCAAATTTTCTTATCATTGATTGATGATATGTTCATTTTTTACCCACTCTTTTTACTCTTTCATTAATTAAATCATCTTTTGGTTATGTGTTTACCAATTTTTTCTCCATTGTTTGATTTACTGTTGTTAATCTTATCCAGTATATTTTTTGTCTTAGACATTGTATATTTTTTATCTGTAAAAAATCCATTAAAAAAGTATCTTCCTTGTGTCTACTTAACATCTGTCCTCTACTTCCTTGAACATATGGTATGTAACTATGACAGCTGTATTAATGAGTTTATCATAGTGTTGTTTCTGTGTCTGTTTGTATTGACTGATTGAGTTATGTTTTTCTCCTTTTCATACCTGGTACTTTTGGATTTGATACCACATATTATGAATTTTACATTCTTGGGCCCTGCATTTTTGTGTTTCTGTAAATACTCTTTGTTCTGGGATTTAGGTAAGTTACTTGGAAACAGATTCTTTTGTGTTTTGTTTTTAATTTTAAGCTTTGTTAGGTGGAACCAGAGCAGCAATTAGTCTATCACAAAACTTTTTCCACTGTTGAGGCCAAACCCTTCAAAATGGTTTGTCCAATGCCGTGTGAATTATGAGCTTTTCCAATCTGACAGTTTTATGAGGGAATCCCATATATAAAAGATAAAATCAGGGAATGATTGCTGAGAGCTTCATCTTCTCAGTATCTCACTATATCAGGGAATATATTTGGCTTTGTGTAATAAATACGAGAGGTTATCAAATTAATTTTTTCATATAATCAGTCTAGAGACTGAAGGAAGTAATCATGTGCCCATTTTAGCTTATTGCTTTGCGATCCTTAGCATGTGGCCCTGGATGGAAATTTGAGATTATTTTCTGTAATTTGAAATGTGGAGGTGAGCTACAGACTGAATGTATAGATTTGAGGGTTATCAATTAGCTTGTAGGTAGTGGTGGTTATAATCATAGGAAAATTTGCTCTTGCTCCAAATGAGCCAATAGAATAAGAGCAGTAGTGTAAGAATGGAACCTCAAAAAACACCATTTTTAACATCCAGATAGTAGAGGAAGGGATTCTAAAGAAGATAGGTGAAATGTGTGGGATGGGGGAGGGGATGGAGATCATGAGAGTGCATTACTGTGGATGTTTGTGTTTTAGTTACCAGCATCTAAACAGCCTTCTTTTTGGAGAGGAATCATCCAGCAGTGTCATCCCCTCCCCCCACCCCCAGTATAACCTTTAATATAACATAATGTCAAGAAGTAGGGAAGTTACTTATATCTCAATAAAACCAGGGTGGGGGGGGTGCAGATTAGGAAGACAAGGTTATATATGGACATGTAAGCCTTGGCAAGGACATGTAAGCCTTGGCAAACTTGGCAAGCCTTGAGTTTATTCAATGTTTGATGGAAAACTACCAAAAAGTTCTGAGCAAAGAAAGAATTAACATGGTCTGACTTTATTTTTCCCTCTGTTTTTTTTTTTAAATTAGTTAGCATATAGTGCAACAATACTTTCAGAGGTAGATTCCTTAATGCCCCGTAGCCCATCTCCCCTCCCAAAACCCTTCCAGCAACCCTCTGTTTTCTATATTTAAGAGTCTCTTATGTTTGTCCTTCTCCCTGTTTTTATATTACTTTTGCTTCCCTTCCCTTATGTGCATCTGTTTTATATCTTAAAGTCCTCATATGAGTGAAGTCATATATTTGTCTTTCTCTGACTAATTTTGCTTAGCATAATACCCTCTAGTTCCATCCACGTAGTTGCAAATGGCAAGATTTCATTCTTTTTGATTGCCGAGTAATACTCCATTGTATATGTATAGCACATCTTCTTTATCCATTCATCCATCAATGGACCATACTTTATATGGACTTTTCCATACTTTGGCTATTGTCAGTAGCTCTGCTATAAACATTGGGGTGCACTTGCCCCTTCGAAACAGCACACCTGTGTCCCTTGGATAAATACCTAGTAGTGCAATTGCTGGGATGTAGGGTAGTTCTATTTTTAATTTTTTGAGGAACCTCCATACTGTTTTCCAGAGTGGCTGACCAGTTTGCATTCCCACCAGCGGTGCAAAAGAGAGCCTCTTTCTCCACATCCTCACCAACATCTGTTGTTGCCTGAGTCATTAATGTTAGCCATTCTGACAGGTGTGAGGTGGTATCTCATTGTGGTTTTGATTTGTATTTCCCTAATGATGAGTGATGTGGAGCATTTTTTCATGTGTCAGTTGGCCATCTGGATGTCTTCTTTAGAGAAGTGTCTATTCATGTCTTTTGCCTATTTCCTCACTGGATTATTTGTTCTTTGGGTGTTGAGTTTGGTAAGTTCTTTATAGATTTTGGATGCTAACCCTTTATCTGCTATGTCATTTGCAAATATCTTCTCCCATTCTGTCAGTTGCCTTTTAGTTTTGCTGATTATTTCCTTTGCTGTGCAGAAGCTTTTTATTTTGATGAAGTCCCAATAGTTCATTGTTGCTTTTGTTTCCCTTGTGTCTGGAGACATGTTGAGTAAGAAGTTGCTGTGGCCAGAGTCAAAGAGGTTTTTACCTGTTTTCTCCTTGAGGATTTTGATAGCTTCCTGTCTGACATTTAGGTCTTTCATCCATTTTGAGTTTATTTTTGTGTATGGTGTAAGAAAGTGGTCCAGGTTCATTTTTCTGCATGTCACTGTCCAGTTTTCCCAACACCACTTGCTGAAGAGACTGTTTTTATTCCATTGGATATTCTTTCCTGCTTTGTGAAAGGTTAGCTGGCCATACATTTGTGAGTCCATTTCTGGGTTCTGCATTCTGTTCCATTGACCTGAATGTCTGTTTTTGTGTCATGATTTGGTTTTTAATTAAGGCTTTTTTTTTTCTTAGACCAGTTTTAGCCTCATAGCCAAATTGAAGAGAATTTGCATATTCTATGCCCTATGCATAGAATGTTCCTTCTATGCCCTATGCATATTCTCTTCCATTATCAACATCTCCGACCGCTGTGGTGTATTTGTTATAATTGATGAACTTAGATTGATACATTATAATCACCCATGTTCATACTTCACTTTAGGTTTCACTCATATTGTACATTCTGTGGATTTGCACAAATGTATAATGACATGTATCCATTATGATGGCTCTTCATACACATCCCTATCCCTCCCCCTGCCCAACCCTGGCAACCACTCATCGTTTTTTTTTGTTGTTGTTTTTTTGTTTTTTTGTTTTTTTTGCTGCCACTAATTTAAAGAAAGATTGTTTTAAGTTTATTTATTTTGAGAGAGAGAGAGAGAGAGAGAGAGGCAACAAGCAGGGGAGGGACAGAGAGAAGGAAAGACAGAATCCCAAGCAATCTCCTGCACCATCAGCATAGAGCCTGATACAGGGCTCAAACCCACGAACCGTGAGATCATGACCTGAGCCAAGATCAAGAGTCAGATGCTCAACCAACTGAGCCACTCAGGCGCCCCATGCTACCACTAATTTTTCTCAAAAAAAAAAAAAATTTTTTTTTTTTTTTACTGTCTTCAGAGTTCTGCCTTTTTCAGAATATCGTATAGTTGTACTCACGCAATAGCCTTTCAGATTGGCTTCTTTTAGTTAGTAATGTAAGTCTAAGGTTCCTTCATGTCTTTTCATGGCTTGATTGCTTATTTCTTTTAGGACTGAATAATATTCCATTGTCTGAATGTATTACATTGGGTTTTTACAAAGGGTAACTCTCATTGCTGTATGGAAAATAAATTGTATGAATGATTCAAATGAAAACATTTTGGGTTGATAGGAAGCTTTTGCAGTAGTCTGTGCAAGAGATGATCATGCCAATTCATTGGAATGAAGTGGTAGTGACAGAGATATATTTTTAAGAAAAAGCTAACAGGATTTGGAATGTAGAGTGAGAGAATGAAAAGAATCAAGGATACTCCAAAATTTTTGTTTTGAGCAATTGGAAAAATAGTTTAGTTTTGTTTTTCCTGTTTTTGATGAGATGGAAAAGACTGGGAAGGAATAGGTAATGTTTATGTTTTTTCAACTTTTTTCTCATTTTGAATTTTTTTTTCTTTAGAAATAACTTTAAGTTCCAGAAGTTACAAAAATGGTTCTAAAGAAGTTTCTGATCAATTAAGAGTGTGTTGCCAACATGAGGCCCCATCACCTCAGAGTACTAATTTGTAATTGTTGTCAACAAGGACATTTTCTTACATATCCAGAATACAACCATCAAAAGTTAACATTGATAGAATAGCGTCATCTAATCCACCGTAGCCATTCAAAGTTGGGTGGTCTCAGTAATATTCTTTTTAGCAAGATAATTCAATCTAGGGTCATATTTGTATTTTGTTGTTGTGACTAGTGTTTTTTCATCTGGAACAATTCCTCCATGATTCCTTGACTTTCATGATCTTGACAGTTTTTTTTTTTTTTTTTTATAAATTTTTTTTTAACGTTTATTTATTTTTGAGACAGAGACAGAGCATGAACAGGGGAGGGACAGAGAGAGAGGGAGACACAGAATCCGAAGCAGGCTCCAGGCTCTGAGCTGTCAGCACAGAGCCTGACGTGGGTCTTGAACTCATGGACTGTGAGATCATGACCTGAGCCGAAGTCAGACACTCAACCGACTGAGCCACCCAGGTGCCCCCATGATCTTGACAGTTTTGAAGTTTATAGAGCAGTTAACTTTTAGAATATTTCTCAGTTGGAGTTTGTCTAATGATGCTTCCCCATGTTTCAGTTTATTTTATTTTGGCAGAAACATCACAAAGGTGATGTGATATTTTTCTCAGTGCATCCTGTCAGGTGGTGAATGATTTTAATTCCCCCATTACTGGTGATCTTAATATTGATCAGTTGACTAAGCTTTCTGACAAGTTGCTATGCTAATAAAAAAGGTAGTTTTTTTTTTCTTTATAGTTGATGAATATTGGGGGGGAAGGTATTTTGAGACTATTTTATTCATTCTTCATCACATTTTTACATATGAGTTTTAGCACTTACTGATTTTTCTTGGCTGAATTACTATTAATGGTGCCAAATGGTGATTTCATAATTTTATTAAATTATTATAATTTATGAGTGCTAAAAAAACCTTCTTTTCCCATTTATTGACTTATTTTTAAAATAATGTGTCTGGGGGCGCCTGGGTGGCTCGGTCGGTTAAGCGTCCGACTTCGGCTCAGGTCATGATCTCACAGTCTGTGAGTTCGAGCCCTGCGTCGGGCTCTGTGCTGACAGCTTGGAGCCTGGAGCCTGTTTCGGATTCTGTGTCTCCCTCTCTCTCTGCCCCTCCCCTGTTCATGCTCTGTCTCTCTCTGTCTCAAAAATAAATAAACATTAAAAAAAATTAAAAAAAAATAAAATAATGTGTCTGTGGACTCATAGATTCCTTTTTTTATTCAGTGGTTGTAATCTGTCATTTATTTTGATGCTCAAACTGTCTCATATTTGGCTAATGAGAGTCCCTTCTGTCTGGTTCCTGTGTCCTTTTGACATGTTTCGTGACTTTTTGTGTCCTTTCTAACACAGTAAGATGTTCCAGGCTCATCTTGCAGTTACCTGATTCATACCTGGAAATAACTCATATTTTCAAGGAGTCTTGGTACTTCTTAGTGGAGATTAGAATCTTCTTAATGGAGATTAGAAACCAACATCTAGCAGGTGTACTCATTGTGAGTAGGATGTCACTGCTCCTAGATTGCAGTAGACAAAACTATAACATGTATATATAGGTACAACCATGTTTGTGTTCATGTGTGTGCATACATATACACAAACATGCATATACATCTGTATTTACATCTGTTTCTTTATCTGTACATATTTAGAACAGAAACATTATTTCATAATGAAACTTCCAATCCCAGCCCAGCACCATAGGGTTCGTTCCTGCTTTTACCTGTTTGCATATTTGCAAGAGCCCAAAGGATATTAGGTAGGGCATCTGTTGGGAGAAGGGGGTGTGGTGCAGTAGCAGTGCAGCATGATACTGTAATTTTTCCCCTACATAGTTTTACATGTTTTAGTTCCATTTAATTCTATATGTTAAAAAAACTATTTGAGAATTTGTGTCTTAGCTGTTGATTATTTTGAAGTATGTTGTTTTATTTGCAGATGTTTGGAGATTTTCCTGTTGCCTTTCTTTTGTTTCTGTATTGCTTATATTGTGATGAGAAAACATAGTTTGTATAATTTCAGTTCTTTCTTTTTTTTTTTTTTAACATTTGTTTTTGAGACAGAGAGAGACAGAGCATGAACGGGGGAGTGTCAGAGAGAGAGGGAGACAAGAATCTGAAGCAGGCTCCAGGCTCTGAGTGGGCTCGAACTCATGGACCGTGAGATCATGACCTGAGCCGCAGTCAGATGCTTAACCGACTGAGCCACCTGGCACCCCTAATTTCAGTTCTTTCAAATGTGCTGAGACTTATTTTGTGGCCAGGATATGGCCCAGGTCCATCTTGGTGAATGTTCTGTGGGTGCTTTAAAAGGATATATATTTTTTTATTGGGTGGAATGGCATGTGGCTGTGTGTTAGCTTTATATAGTCATGTTTTTTTAAGAAGCTTAAGAGAAGAAAAAAATGTTAATAATTTTTTAAACATTTTTATTTAGCATTTCTAGTGTTTTTCATTTTGTCTGTTGGATTTGACCTTACCCCATCTGATGTCACTTCTTCTCAGTCTAAAGACTTTCCTTAATATTCTGTCAGCCTTTGTTTATCAAGGAATGTGAGTTTTTTGTTTTTGTTTTTTGTTTTTTTAACTTTTGAGAGGGACAGAGAGAGGGAAGGGGACAGAGAATCCAAAGTGGGCTGTGTTGACAGCAGAGAGCCCAATGTGGGGCTTGAACTCATGAACCATGAGATCATGACCTGAGCCAAAGTCAGATGCTTAATCGACTGAGCCACCCAGGCACGCAGAATGCGTTTTTTTAAAACTTAAAAAAAATTTTTTTAAGTCTATTTATTTTGAGAGAGAAAGAGACAGAGCGAGAGGGGAAGGGGCAGAGAGAGAGGGAGAGAGAGAATCCCAGGCAGGCTCTATTCTGTCAGTGTGGAGCCCAATGCACAGGGCTCGAACCCACAAGCCATGAGATCATGACCTGAGCTGAAACCAGGAGTTGGTCACTCAGCCACCCCAAGAATGTTTAATTCACCTTGCTATTTTGTAAAGCACAGTCTTGGTGAATATCTGATTCATGCTCTACATTTTTGGGTTTTGGGTTTTTTTTTTTTTTTTGTCATTTAATAAGTCACTTCACCTTCTGCTTCTGTTATTTCTCTTAGAAGTCAGTTAATTGTATTGTTCTCTTATACAAGAGAGATCTTTTCTCTTTCTGCTTTTAAGATTTTTTTTAGCTTTCTGCAGTTTGAGAATGATATGTCTAGTTGTAGATCTCTTGTATTCATTGTATTTAGGGATTATTGAGCTTCTTAGATTTGTAGATTGATGTTTTTTGTGAAATTTGGGAAGCTTTTAGCCTGTTTCTTCAAATATTTTTCAGGCCCATTTTTCTTTTCCTCTCCTTTTGAGACACCCATTAAAAAATTTAGCTTGCTTAATGTCTCACAGGCCTCTGAGACTTTTTTCATTTTCTTTCAGTCTTTTTTCCCCCCTGTGTTCTTCAGATTCTTTCACTTGATCTTTTTGTTTAGTTCTTCTGCAGTCTTAGATTGAGTTCATCTAATACATTTTATATTTGGATATTGTACTTTTCAAGTCCAGAATTTCCACTTTAGTTCTTTTTTTTGAGTTTCTGTTTTTTGTTGAGATTTCCTGTTTGTGGAATAATTTTCATCAGATTTTCCTTTAATTCTGCTGTTTATTTAATTTAAATTGCTGGTTTGAAGTGTTGGCTAATTCCAACATTAGGGCCTACCCAGAGTCAGTTTCTATTTTTTTTTTTTAACATTTATTTAATTTTGAGAGAGAGAGAGTGTGTGTGCGTGAGTGGGGGAGGAGAGCAGAAAGAGAGGGAGACACATAATCTGAAGCAGGCTCCAGCCTCTGAGCTATTGGCACAGAGTCCGACACGGGGCTTGAACCCATGAACTGTGAGATCATGACCTGAGCTGAAGTTGGAAGCTCAACCGACTAAGCCATCCAGGTGCCCCATGAGTCAGTTTCTATTGACTGTTCTTTATCTTGAGTATGGGTCACACTTTACTCTGTTTGCATGCCTTGTAATTTTGTGTGTGTGTGTGTTTGTTTTATTGTTTTTTGAGAACTAGACATATCATATAATGTAGCAACTCTGGAATCAGATTTTTTTTTAATTTTTAAAAAATTAAAAAAAATTTTTTTTAGTGTTTTATTTATTCTTAGCGCGCGCGCACACGTGCACAAGTTGGGGAGGGGCAGAGAGAGAGGGAGACAGAACGGGAAGCAGCCTCCAGGCTCCGAGCTGTCAGCACAGAGCCCGATGTGACAGCACAGAGCCCGATGTGGGGCTTGAACTCACGAACCGTGAGACCATGACCTGAGCTGAAGTTGGACGCTTAACCGACTGAGCCACCCAGGCGCCCCCTTTCTGATTTTTTCTTTTCTCTAGCTTACTTTATTATAAGAATATAACATATAGTGTATGTAACATACAAAATATGTGTTAATCTGTTCATGTTATTGGTAAGGCTTCTCTAGTCAACAGTAGGCTATTAGTAGTTTTTAGGGAGCCAAAAGTTATAACACAGATTTTTGACTGCATGGGGAGGGGTCAGTGCCCATAGCCCCATGTTGTTCAAGGGTCAGCTGTAGATCACGTAAAGGACAAAGTGAAGAACACCTGTATTTTAAAAGTAAATGGTTGCACTTGAAGTAAAGCACAGTGTAGTGTCGGTAAATTCTAGATTTGTCTTGTTTGGATTTTGCAAAAAGTGAGGGTTTTTTTTTTTTTTGTATTTTTAGAATTGTTATAAAATTTACCATTTTAATTATTTTTAAGTGCACAGTTAAGTGACATTAAGTACATTTGCATTGTCATGCAGTTATCACCATTAGCCATCTCCTGACCTCTTCTTATATTGTAAAGCTACAACTGCATATCCATTAAGCAACAACTCCTCCTTTTTCCCCAGTCCCTGGCAACCACCTTCTACTTTGTCTCTATGAATTGGACTTTTCTAGGTACCTTTTATAAGTAGAATTATACTTTTTGTTGGCTGGATTATTTCACTTAGCAAAATGTCCTTAAATTTCATCCAAGTTATAGCATATGTCAAAATCTTTTTTTAAACTGCTGAATCATATTCCTTGTATGTATATACCATGTTTTATTTATCCATTCATCTGCCTCTAGACACTTGAGTTGCTTTTACTTTTTGCCTCATGTGAATAATGCTCTTATGTGAACGTGGGTGTACAAATACCTGTTTGAGTCCCCACTTTCAATTCTTTTGGGCATATACCCAGAAGTTAATTTCTGGATTTGTGGGAGTGAAATTGCTAAATAATATGGTAACTTAATTTTTAAATTCTTTTAAGTTTATTTACTTATTTTTTTTAGTTTATATCCAAGTTAGTTAGAATATAGTGCAATAATGATTTAAGGAGTAGACTCCAGTGATTAATCCCCTATGTATAACACCCACTGCTCATTCCAAGTGTCTTCCTTAATGCCCCTTATCCATTTATTCCATCCCCCTACCCACAACCCCTCCAGCAACCCTCAGTTTGTTCTCTGTATTTAAGAGTCTCTTATGTTTTGTTCCCCTCCTTGTTTTTTATATTATTTTTGTTTCCCTTCCCTTATGTTCATCTGTTTTGTCTCTTAAAGTCCTCATTTGAGTGAAGTCATATGATATTTGTCCTTTTCTGACTGACCGACTTCGCTTAGCATTAATACCCTCTAGTTCCATCCATGTTGTTGCAAATGGCAAGATTTCATTCTTTTTGATTGCCAAGTAATACTCCATTGTATGTATATACCACATCTTTATCCATTCATCCATCGATGGACATTTGGGCTCTTTCCATACTTTGGCTATTATTGATAGTGCTGCTATAAACATTGGGGTGCATGTGTCCTTTTGTAGCAGCATACCTGTATCCCTTGGATAAATAACCTAGTAGTGCAGTTGCTGGGTCGTAGGGTAGTTCTATTTTTAATTTTTTGAGGAACCTCCATACTGTTGTCCAGAGTGATTGCACCAGTTTGCATTCCCACCAGCAGTGGGAAAGAGAGCCTCTTTCTCTGCATCCTCGCCAACATCTGTTGTTGCCTGAGTTGTTAATGTTAGCCATTCTGACAGGTGTAAGGTGGTATCTCATTGTGGTTTTGATGTGTATTTCCCTGATGATGAGTGATGTTGAGCATTTTCATATGCCTGTTGGCCATCTGGATGTCTTCTTTGGAGAAGTGTCTATTCATGTCTTTTGCCCGTTTCTTCACTGGATTATTTGTTTTTTGGGTGTTGAGTTTGATAAGTTCTTTTTTTTTTTTATGTTTATTTATCTTTGAGACAGAGACAGACAGAACATGAATGGGGGAGGGTCAGAGAGAGAGGGAGACACAGAATCCGAAGCAGGCTTCAGGCTCTGAGCTGTCAGCACAGAGCCCAACACGGGGCTTGAACCCACGAACCATGAGATCATGACCTGAGCCAAAGTTGGAGGCTCAACTGACTGAGCCACCTAGGCACCCCTGATAAGTTCTTTGTAGATTTTGGATACTAACCCTTTATCTGATATGTTGTTTGCAAATATCTTCTCCCATTCTGTCAGTTGCCTTTTAGTTTTGCTGATTGTTTCCTTTGCTGTGCAGAAGCTTTTTATTTTTGATGAGGTCCCAGTAGTTCATTTTTGCTTTTGTTTCTCTTGCCTCCAGAGATGTGTTGAGTAAGAAGTTGCTGTGGCCAAGATCAAAGAGGTTTTGTCTGCTTTCCCCTAGGGATTTTGATGGCTTCCTGTCTTACATTTAGGTCTTTCATACATTTTGAGTTTATTTTTGTGTATGGTGTAAGAAAGTGGTCCAGATTCGTTTTTCTGTGTGTCGCTGTCCAGTTTTCCCAGCACCACTTGCTGAAGAGACTGTTTTTATTCCATTGGATATTCTTTCCTGTTTTGTGAAAGATTAGCTGCCCATATGTTTGTGGGTCCATTTCTGGATTCTCTATTCTGTTCCATTGATGTGAGTGTCTGTTCTTCTGCCAGTGCCATACTGTGTCGATCATTACAGCTTTGTAATACATCTTGAGGTCCAGGATGGTGATGCCCCCAGCTTTAGTTTTCTTTCTCAGGATTGCTTTGGCTATTCAGAGTCTTTTCTGGTTCCATACAAATTTTAGGATTGTTCTAGCTCTGTGAAGAATGCTGGTGTTATTTTGATAGGGAAGTTGATTTATTTTTGAGAGAGTGAAGGAGGGAGAGAGGGAGAGGGAGAGGGAAGGAAGGGAGAGAGAGAGAGAGAGAGAGTGAGTGAGCGAGAGAGAATGAATCCCAAGCAGGATCTGCTCTATCAGCACAGAGCCCGATGTGGAGCTCATCGTCACGAACTGTGAGATCATGACCTGAGCCAAAATCCAGATTTGGATGCTGAATTGACTGAGCCACCTAGGTGCCCCTTAATTTTTTATTTTTTGAGGAACTGCCATAATGTTTTTCTAAGTGACTGCACCATTTTACATTCCCACCAGTAGTGCAGAAGAGTTTCAATTACTTCACATCTTTGCCAACCTTTATTATGTTTTGCTTTAAGTTTATTTATTTTGAGGAGAAAGAATATGTGCACCACATCCACATGCAAGCAGAGGAGGGACAGAGAGAGAGGGAGAGAGCAAATCCTAAGCAGGGTCTGCACTGTCAGCCCAGAGGCAGATGCGGGTCTTGACTTGATCCTGTGGCCTCATGACTCTGGGATCATGACCTGCACCAAAATCAAGAGTTGGATGCTGAACTAACTGAGCCAGCCAGGTGCCCCTTGATAGTAGTTATTGTAATGGGTGTGATATGGTATTTCATTATGGTTTTAGTTGGAATTTATTTCCCTAATGATTTGTGATGTTAAGCATCTTTTCATATTCTATTGGCCATTTGTATATCATCTTTGGAGAAATGTCTATTCAAGTCTTGTGCTTATTTTTTATTATTTATTTATTTAGTGTTTATTTTTGAGACAGAGACAGCATGAGCAGGGGAGGGGCAAAGAGAGAGGGAGACAGAATCTGAAGCAGGCTCCAGGCTCTGAGCCGTCAGCACAGAGCCTGACATGGGGCTTGAATTCACAAACCGCAAGATCATGACCTGAGCAAAGTCAGACACTTAACCGACTGAGCCACCCAGGCACCCTGTTGTGCTCATATTTTAATCACATTATTTGTTTTTTGTTGTTGAATTGTGAGAATTTATTCTGGACATTAACCTCTTCTCAGATCAATGATTTTTAAATATTTTCTCCCATTGTCTGGATTGCTTTTTAATTGTTGACTGTGTCTTTTGATGCACAGAAGTTTTAAAAATTTTTAACTGCTTTAATGAGGTATAATTGATATAAAAAAAACTATCTGTTTGGTGTTGTATAATTTTATTAGTTTGGACATATACAGGTACCCATGCTGCTACCACAGTTCAGGTGATAGACATATCCAGCACTTTCCAAAGATTCCGTATGTCTCTTCTTTCTTTGGTAGTGGAAGGAATATTTAAGGGTATTTACCTTCTTAACAAACGTTTAGGTACATAATACCATATCATTAGCTATAGGAACTGTGTTGTACGACAGATCTCTAGAACGTACGCGTGTAGGATAACTGACACTTTATACCCATTAAATAACAACTTCCCATTTTTCCCACCTATCAGTCGTTGGAAACCACTCTGCTTCCACTCTGCTTATTCTCTGCTTCTATGAATTTGACTGTTTTAGATACCTTATAAAAATAGAATCATGTGGTATTCTACATGACTGGATTATGTCACTTAACATAATACCTTCCAGGTTCATCCATGAGAAGTTTTAAATTTTGATGAACTCCAATTAATCTATCTTTTTGTTGACAGTGCTTTTGGTGTCACATCTAAGGCATTGTTGCAAAAATTCTGTCATGAAGCTTCTCCTTTCTATTTTCTTTGAAGAGTTTTATGGTTTTCACTATTACATTTAGGTTTGTGATCTATTTTGAGGTAATTTTTGTGTTTGGTGTAAGGTTCAGTCTACATTTTTTTTGCATAAGGATATCCAGTTTTCCCATCACCATATGTTTACAAAACTGTCCTTCTCTATTAAATAGTCTTGTCATCCTTGTCAAAAATCATTTGACCATATATATGCAAGGGATTAATTCTGGACTCTTTTTCATTGATCTGTGTGTCTTTTACACCAGTACCACACTGTTTTAATTACTGTAACTTTGTAGTAAGTTTTGAAATCAGAAAGTGTACATTCTCTGGTTTGTTCTTTTTCAGGATTGCTTTGGTTATTTGGAGTCCCTTGAGATTTCTATATGAGCTTTTGGGTGGATTTTTCTTTTCTGCAAAAAATGTCATGGAGATTTTGATACGGATTGCATTGAATCTGTAGGTCACTTTGGTAGTATCGACATATTAATGGTGTTAAGTCTTCTAATCCATGAGCATGGGATATGTTTCCATTTATTTATATATTTTAAATTTCTTTTGGCAGCGTTTCTGGCAGTGTATCATTGTACAGGTTTTTCACCTCTTTGGTTAGGTTAATTCTGAGATATCTTACTCTTTTTGATGCTGTTGTAAGTGGAATTATTTTCTTAATTTCACTTTCAGATTATTCATTATGTAATGAGATGTAACTGATTTTTGTGTATTGATTTTGTATCCTGCAACTTTGGTGAATTTGTTTGTATGTGTGTAATCTTTAGACATTTCTATATATAAGATCGTGTCATCTCAAACAGAGATATTTTACTTCTTTCATTCCTATCTGGATGCTTATCATTTATTTTCTTGCCTAATTGCTCTCACTGGAACTTCCAGTATTGTGTTGAACTGAGGTGGCAAAGTGGGCATTTATGTCTTGTTCCTAATCTGAAGATGGTAAATCTTAGAGGAAAAGTCTTTCATCAGTAAGTGTGATGTTAGGTGTAGGCTTTTCTTATATATATGCTCTTTATTGCGTTTAGGAAGTTTCCTCCTATTGGTAGTTTGTTGAGTGTTTTTTATCATGAAAGGGTATTGAATTTTGTCAGATGCTTTTTCTGCATCAATTGAGTGTATCTTGTGTTTTTTGCCCTCTTCATTATGTTAATGTGACCTGTTACATTGATTTTTTCATATATTGAACTATCTTTGCCTTTCAGCAATAAATCCCACTGTGTTATGGTGTATAATCCCTTTAATATGCTGCTGAATTTGGTCTGCTAGTACTTTGTTGAGGAACTTTGCATCAATATTCATAAGAGATAATTGTCCAATAGTTTTCTTTTAAATGTCTTTGTTTGGCTTTGGTATTAGGGTAATGTTGTCCTCGTCCAATGAATTAGGAAATGCTCCTTACTCTTCAATTTTTTTGGAATGTTTCAGAATTTGGAAGAATTGTTTCAGAAGAAACCATGTGTCAATGTTTGATAAAATTCATTAGTGCAACCATCTGGTCCTGGGCTTTTCTTGTCAGGAACTTTATGATTACTGGTTCATTATCTTTACTAATCATAGGTCTGTTTAGATTTCCTAATCATTATTCATTCTTGGTAGGTTTTATGTTTCTAGAAATTTTTCCATTTCACCTCTGTTATACAGTTTTTCATATGCAGTTGTTCATGCTGCTCTGATATGGTCCTTTTTATTCCTGTAATGTTCTCTTTCTGATTTTAATTTATTTGAATCTTTTCTGTTTTTCTTATTCTAACTAATGGTTTATCTTTTCAAAGAACCAGCTCTTGGTCTTATTGATTTTCTTTATTGTTTTTCTCTTCTCTCTTTAATCTCTGGTCTAACCTTTATTATTTCTTTCCTTCTGTAAGCTTTTGGCTTAGTTTGTTTTTGCTTTACTAATTAAGATATAGAGTTAGGTTGTTTTGAAATCTTTTTTGACATAAATATTTATAGCTCTAAATTTCTCTTAGCATTGTTTTTGCCGTATCCTATGAGTTTTGGTGTGTTGTGTTTTCATTTTCATCTTTTTCAAGATATTTTCTAATTTCCCTTGTGATTTCTTCTTTGAAACATTGGTTAAGAATTTACTGTATGATTGCCACATCTTTATGACTTTTCCAGTTTTCCTTTTGCTGTTAATTTCTAGTTTCATTCCACTATGATTGGAAAAATACTTTGTCTGATTTTAATCTTATTAAATTATTAAGATTTTTTTTTGTGTGTGGCCTAACATATGGTCTATTCAGAAAAATGTTCCATGTGGACTTGAGAAGACTATGTATTGTACTGTTTTTGGATTGAGTGTTCTGTATCCATCTGGTAGGTCCAGTTGGCCTATAGTGTTCAAGTCCTGTATTTCCTTACTGATCTGAATGGTTGCTCTGTTACTGAAAGTGGGGTATTGAGTTTTCTATTGTTACTGTGTAGGTATGTATTTGTCTTTTTTAATTCTGTTCATGCTTCATATATTTTGGAGCTCTGCTGTTTGGTGTATGTATGTTTATAATTGTTATATCTTCTTAATGAATTGACCATTTTCTCAATATTTAATGTCTTTTTTGTGTCTTATAACAGTTTTGACTTCTAGTCTGTTTTGTCTGATATTAGTGTAGCCATTCTAGCTCTCTCCTGGTTACTATTTGCATGGGATATCTTTCTGTCCTTTTACTTTTAGCCTATCATGTCCTTAGATCTTATAGACACTGTATAATAGGATCATGCTTTTATAAATTCATTATGCCATTCTGAAATGATACTCAACATTATTGACCATGAGGTAAGTATAAATTAAAACTAGTGAGATATTACATAGTCACCAGAATGACTAATAGGGTTGGTGAGAAGGTGGAAGAACTGGAACTCTCATACGTTGCTGGTGGGAGGATATAGATTGACAGCTACTCTAAGAAAGTGGCCATATATGCTAAAGTTAACTATGTGTGTGTCTTAGTGACCTAGCAATTCCTTCTGTTGGTATATATCCAACAGAAATATGTGTTTATGTTCACTAAAAGTTATGTTCAAGGAGGTTTGTAAAGCCTATGTTTGTAATAGTCAAAAACTGGAAACTTTTATGTCCACTAGTAGAGTAGGTGAATTAATTGAGATATAGTCACATAATGGAGTATTACACAGCAATGAAAATGAGCAAAATACTCATACAGATGATGTGGAAGAATCTCAGAGCTGTAACAGATATTGAATGAAAATAAATACAAAAGCGTATGTCTTCTGTGAGTTAATATGAAAAGCTGGCAAAATCAGTCTATGGTAATAAATGTCAAAATGACAAAAATTAAAATAGGTTGTAGATAAGAACTTTCAGGTACAGATGTGATTCACCTTTGTTTAGCTTTTCCTACTCACTTGTACCTTTAATTTTATATATTTTGATGTTTTTGCCAATTTCAACCTCAGAATATTGGTAAAAGTACCGAACTGTTTGTTTATTTATTGACTGTTTTATTTATTTGGGAGAGAGAGTGTGAGCAAGGGAGGGGTAGAGAGAGAGAGAGGGAGAGAAAGAATCCCAAGTAGGCTCCTCGCTGTCAGTGCAGAGCCTGAAGCAGGGCTTGAACCCACAAACCATGAGATCATGACTTGAGCAGAAATTAAGAGTAGGATGCTTAACAGACTGAGCCACCCAGGCATCCCCATAGTTGTTTTTATAAATGCAGCCTTGAACTGCTTTTCCATTAGACTGATGCCTTTTTTATTTAATTTGTGGTTTGGGGAATTAACTGTTTTTCCTGAAAGAGATGTTATTGATTTAAATGGAAAAATTTTGTGTTCAGAATACTTTATTTTGGAGGTTAGTCAAGATTTGTCTTCAACATTTTAATTTAAAAATTGAAAAAGGCAGTTGAGAATTTAAATTTGTAGAAAGACAATATACTGAATAAATTCTTCTCGACCATTTTGTGACATTCTCTGTGTCTATACGTATGGTAGGAGAATTTCCTATGCTAGCCATTTTCTTGAAAGGTGAACTGGAGTGACACATAGTATTCTAGAAAGTTTAAGTGAGAAATAAGAAGTGGGTATTCGGGTCCTAACTTTGCCCAGCTTTATGATCTTGAGTAAACTATATTATCTTTTTGTCTCTTCTAAGTAATGCTGCATTGAATATTAGTGTAAACGTTTTTGTGTGGTTATATGTTTTTAGTATTCTTGGATATATACCTAAGAATTGAAATAATGATTCATATAGTTTCAGTGTTTCCACATTTTCACCAACACTTGTCATTGTCTGTTATTTTGGTTATAGCCATACTACTGGGTATGAATTAGTAGGATGCCATTGTGGTTTTGATTTGCATTTCCCTGATGACTGTTAATATTAAGCATCTTCTCAAGTGCTTATTGGCCATTTTATATCTGGGAGAAATGTCTTTTGAAATCTGTTGCCCATTTTATAATTGGGTTAGTTGTTTTATTATTGAGACCTTATATATTTTGTATCCTAGACCCTTATCAAGTATATAATTAGCAAATATTTTCTCCCAGTCTGTGAGTTGTCTTTTCACTATCTTGAGAGTGTCCTTTGATGCACAAAAATGTTTAATTTTGAGGAAGTCCATTTGTTGCTTGTGCTTGTAGGGTCACATTTAAGAAACTATTGCCTAATCCAAGGTCATGAAAATTTATACCTTTGTTCCCTTCTGAGAGTTTTTTTTGGATTTAGCTTTTACATTTATGTATTTGATCGATTGTGAATTAATTTTTTGCATACTATATGAGGTGGGAGTCCAACTTAAGGCTTTGGCATGTGGATATCCAGTTGTTCAGTGCCAGTGAACTGCCAGAACTGGGTGGCTCAGTCAGTTGAGCGCCCGACTTTGGCTCAGGTCGTGATCTTGCGGTCTGTGAGTTTGAGCCCCGCATTGGGCTCTGTGCTGACAGCTCAGAGCCTGGAGCCTGCTTCGGATTCTGTGTCTCCCTCTCTCTCTGCCCCTCCCCCGCTCATGCTCTGTCTCTCTCTCTCTTTCTGTCAAAAATAAACATTAAAAAAATTTTTTTTATAAAGACTGTTCTTTCACTGTTATCTTGGCAACCTTGTCAAAAATCATTTGACTGTAGATGTTGGGGTTTATTTCTGGATTCAGTTCTGTTCCACCAGTCTCTATTCTTACGTCAGTATTCCCATTGTTTTGATTGCTATAGCTTTGTAGTAAGCCTTCAAATCAGGGTGTGTGAATATTCTAACTTTATTTTTCTTTTGCAATATTGTTTTGGCTCTTCAGGGCCTCTTGTACTTCCAAATTTAAGGATCAGCTTTTCTGGGGATTGTACAAATTTAAGGATCAGCTTTTCTGGGGGCGCCTGGGTGGCTCAGTTAAGTGTCTGACTTCCGCTCTGGTAACGATCTTGCAGTTTGTGAGTTCAAGTCCCATGTTGGGCTCTGTGCTGACAGCTCAGAGCCTGAAGCCTGCTTTGGATTCTGTGTCTGCCTCTCTCTCTGCCCTTCCCCTTCTCACCCTCTGTCTGTCTCTCTCTCTCAAAAATAAATAAACATTAAAAAAATTTTTTTTTAAAGAATTAGCTTTTCTATTTCTGCAAAAAAAAAAAAAAAAAGGCCACTGGAATTTTGATACAGATTGCGTGGAATCTGTAGATCACTTTGGGAATATTCCCATCTTAACAATATTGTCTTTCATCCATGAACATGGGATGCCTTTCCATACATTTAGATCTTCAATTTTTTTCAATAATGTTTTATAGTTTTCAGTGTATACAAGACTTATTTTTCTTAAGTATATTCCCAAGTAATTTATTCTTTTTGATACTATAAATTGAATTTATTTTATTTTTTTATGTGACTTTTAAAAAATCTTATTTAAGTTCCAGTATAGTTAACATGCAGTGTTAAATGAGTTTCAGGTGTACAGTGTAATGATTGAACAATTCTGTATATTTCTTTGCTTTTCAAGAGAAGTATACTCTTGGGGTGCCTTGGTGGCTCATTTGCTTAAGCATCTGACTCTTGATTTCCGCTCAGATCATGATCTCACAGTTTGTGAGTTCAAGCCCCATGTCTGGCTCTGTGCTGATAGTGCAGAGCCTGCTGGGGATTCTCTCTCTCCCTCTTTCCCTGTCCCTCCCCCACTTGCACACTCTCTCAAAAACAAATAAATAAACATTAGAAAAAAGAATTTAAAGTGTACTCTTAGTTCCCTTCACCTATTTCATCCATCCCCTCCCACTTCCCCTCTGGTAACCATCTGTTTGTTCTCTGTAGTCTGTTTTTTCGTTTGTCTCTCTTTTTTTCCTTTGTTCATTTGTTTTGCTTATTAACTTCCACATATGAGTAAAATTATGTGTTATTTGTTTTTCTATAAAAACAGGAGTGCTTTTAGTCCTGTATCCAGTACAGTATTAAAAAGGAGTAGTAAGACTGGCCATCCGTTTCTAATCTTAAGGGGGCATGCATCTGGTCTTTCGCCATTAAGTATGATGTTAGCTGTGGGGTTTTTCATGGATGACCTTTATCACCTTGATGAAATTCCCTTATCTTTCTAGTCTTTCAAGTATTTAAGGTAGTTAGATTTTGGCAGATGCATTTTCTGTGTCTATTGAGATGATGTTTTGGTCCTTTTTTAATGTTCTTTATTACATTGATTTTTGTATGCTGAACCTACCTTTTGTGGAATATATCCCACATGTTTGCAGTGTGTAATACCCCCCCTTTTTTTTAATGTTCTGGATTAGGTTTGCTAGTATTTTCTTGAGGATTTTTATATCTGTTCACTTGGGGATCTAGTTGTCTTGTAATGTTTTTGTCTGGTTTATCAGTAATCAGTAATACTAGCTTCAGTTCTCTCTTTCTCTCTCTAGTTCTCTCTCTTTTAATAGTGGTAGTTTTTTCTTAAATGTTTGAAGGCATGTGGTTTGGACTTTTATTTGCAGAAAGGTTTTCATTTCTAATTCAATCTCATTAATTTTTATATTGAATTCAGATCCTTCTTGAGTTGGTTTAGGTAGTTTCTAGTAATTTGTGTCATCCAGGTTACCCAATTTATTGGAAATACAGTTGTTCATAGTATTATCTTATTCTTTTCATTTCTGTAAGGTTGGTAATAATGCTCTATCTTTAATACCTCAGTTTAGTTATTTGTGTCTTTTTTTTTCTTGGGTAGTCTAGCTAAATGTTTGCTAATTTTCCACTCTAATCCTTATTGTTTCTTCCTTCCGCTTGTTTGGGTTTCAAATGCTCTTCTTTCTCTAGGGTCTTAAGGTAGAAGTTTAGGTTACTAATTTGAGATCCTTCTCATTTTCAATATGAACATTTACAGTTAGAAATTTATCTCTAAGTTGTACTTTAGGAGCATCTAGTAAGTGTCAGTATATTTTGGTTTCATTTGCATTTATCTCAAAGCATTTTCTAATTTCCTTCATGATTTCTTTTTTGATCCATTGATTCTTAAGGAGTGTGGTGTTTTATTTTCACATATTTGTGAATTTCCCAAATTTCCTTCTGTTTCTGATTTCATTGCATTGTTGTCAGGGAACAGACTTCATATAACTTCAGTCCATTTATACTTACTGAGATTAGTTTTACTGACTAACATGGTGTGTTTTGGAAAATGTTCTGTGTGCATTTCTGAAGAATGTGTTTTGGGTTGAGTGTTCCGTGGAAGTTTTATAGTGTTATTCATATCTTGTTTTCTCACTGATTTTTCTGTTTATCTGTTGTTGAAAATTGGGCATTGAAATCTGTAGCAATTATTTTTGAATGATCTATTTCTTCTTTCAATTTCTGTAATTTTCTTCTTCCTGTATATTGAGTTTATTGTTACATGCATACATATTTATAGTATAGTATATACTATATTATAGTAATTATAATTGATGAGCTGGCCATGTTTTCATTATAAGTGTTCTCCTTTGTCTCTAACAATTTTTGTATTCTCTTTTGTCTTCTATTAGTATAGCACTGTAGATCTTTTCTGACTATTGCTTGCGTGGTATATCTTTTTCCATCTTTTTACTTTCAGTTTTGTCTTTGAATCTAAAGTTGTGGACAGCATATGGTTGGATCATGTTATTATTTTTTTTTAAGTTTATTTGTATGTTAGTGCTGATGGGGGAGGGGCAGAGAGAGAGGGAGAGAGAGAATCTCAAGCAAGCTCTGCACTGCCAGCACAGATCCCAACATGGGGTTCCAACTCACAAAACCATGAGATCATGACCTGAGCTGAAACCAGGAGTTGACACTTAACTGACTGAGCCACCCAGGCGCCCCGCCCCAATCATGTTTTTTCTCTTTTCTTTTCCTCTTCTCTTCTCTTTCCTTTTTAATTTTTTTAATGTTTGTTTATTTTAGAGAGAGAGACAGAGTACAAGCTGGGAGGGACAGAGAGAGAGGGAGACACAGAATCCGAAGCAGGCTTCAGCCTCTGAGCTGTCAGTACAGAGCCCGATGCAGGGCTCAAACTCACGAACTGTAAGATCATGACCTGAGCTGAAGTTAGATGCTCAACTGACTGAGCCACCCAGGCGTCGCACCTGATCATGTTTTTTTAATCTACTGTGCGAATCTCTATCCTTTAAATGGTTTGTTCATTCCACTTATATTTAATGTAATTACATATGGGTAGAATTACATCTGCTACTTTGTTTATATTTGTGTTTTATGTGTTGTATCCATTTTGTACCACATTTTTCTATTACTGCTTTCTTTTGTGTTAGATATTTTCTAGTATGCTAATTTAATTTTATTTCTTTTGCCGCTTTTATAAAGTTTATTTTTACCAGTTGCTCCGGATATTAAAATTAATAACTTAAAACAATGCAGTTTGGGGGCACCTGGGTAGCTCAGTGGATTAAGCATCTTATTCTTGATCTCAGTTTAGGTCAGGATCTCATAGTTCATGGGATTGAGCCTTATATCAGGCTGTGTGCTGACAGTGTGGAGCCTGCTTGGGATTCTCTCTCCCCACCCCCCCTGCCCTCCCCTGCCCTTGCATGCTTTCTCTCTCTCCTTCTCTCTCTCAAAATAAATGAACTTAAAAAAAAATAACAAAAACCAAAAAATCATTATAGTTTGAGTTGATACCATCTTAATTACTGTGGTATGCAAACACTTTTATATAACACCATTCTTCCCCTTTGTGCTGTTACTGTTATATAAGTTATATTATTGTATCTTGTGTGCCCAACAAAACACTTCATATTATTGCTTTGTGCAGTTTCTTTAAACCTGTGTATTTCTTGTTTTGCTTGTGGAGAAGAGTTAACATGGTAGGCCTCACTGCATATCCTTAGAAAGAACTGCTTAAAAGATCCACCCTTGGCTAGCATCTGAGAACTTACCAGGGTCCATACCTGCCTAACTGATAAGAATGCTCGCTGTGCCTAAACTGCTTATACAAACAGTATAGTTTGTGCTGAATAGCTGCTTTTCTTCTGGGAGTTAGGAATTTTGGTGTATGCTAGGCAGAGGGTATGTATTGATCAGTCCCTAATAAAAACCCTCAGTGCAGAGTTTCCAGTTTTTCCTGGTGTTGTCATAACTGACTTCTGGGGTTGGGGGGAATTAAAGGTCTCATATGAATTTATTAAAAAAAGATCCTTAGGAGCTAACCCTCACCTTCCCTGGTCTTTGCCCCGTTTGCCCTTTCCTTTAGCTTATTTTGCTTTGTACCCTTTTGCTATAGTAAATTATAGCTGTCAGTACGACTGTGTCACTGAGTCTGTTGAGTTCTCTAGCAAGCTCTTGAAACTGGGTGTTCCATTACATACTGCTATAATAGATTACCATAAATTTGGTGGCTTAAAACAACATAAATCATCTTATCATCTTACAGTTTGGGAAGTCAGAAGTCTAAAATGAGTCTAACTGGGCCAAAATCAAGGTGTCAGCATTGCTATGGTTCTTCTGGAGGCTGTAGAGAAAAATGCATTTTTCTTGCCTTTCCCACATCCTAGCAGCTGCCTGTATTCATTGGCTCATGGCTGTCCCATTCCGTCTTTAAAGCCAACAATGAGTGGTCAAGCTATTCTTTTGCAGTACCACTCTGACACTTTCCTGCTGATTGTTTATTTATAAGGATCCCTGTGATTATGTTAGGTCCAGCCAAATAACCCAGGATAATCCTCTTATCTTAAATTTGTTAATTTATCATATCTGCAGAGTTCCTTTTGCCATGTATATATATTTTTTTTTTAATGATTAAATGTGTTTATCTTTTTTTCTCCTCAGGCAGTAAAGAATGTTGATGGAAGAACCATTTTCCTAATTTTCAAATTGTTGAGCTGGTTGCCATGATGGGTGAGTTCAGACTAAAGGCAATTTTCATCTATAATTAAAGGATAAAATGGGGAAGAAAAATTTTTCTCTGTGTGTATGACCAAACATTTTTATAAAGAAGTTTTATGATGTAATAGACTTCTGTAATGTTTTGTATTTAATAGATTTTAGATTAAAGCACTTTTTCAGTTAACTTACATATTTGGAATGACCATTTCATGCAGGATATCCTAGTAGGGACATTCAAAATAAACTGCTAAAATGGATTGAGATTTGCTTAGAGTCTAATGGCCAGAGAGAATACTAGATAAGGAAACCTGACCTGTAAAGATTGAATAAATGCTGAAGAATGAATTGTTGTAACTACCCAACTATGTAATGTGGTATCATAATGTTAATGGCAAGGGAGGCTTTCCTAAAGTATGGGAGTGGGTTATAGGTTATTTACTTTTTTTTCCCACTTCTCCCCTTGTTGAAGTTTCCAACGTGAGGCAAGGATTGGACAGGGAAACACTAGAAATAAATGGACCAAATGGCACCCACCCCATCCTAAATGGGAAAAAATGGACTGAGTAGTTGGAAGCTAAGTTTTTAAATCTAGACTGATCCCATTTTCTTAATTCTGACATATTTTCATGTTTATCTTTGTCACATTTTTCTTATCACTTGTATAACGAACGTTATTATTCACTCTTACATGCATATATGTGACAGTATAGGCTAAAGAGCTTAAATTTGTCAATGTTCTTTAGTGGAGGGTCTGTACATTTTCAGTGTGTCTCCTTGTGGCAAGTGTGTAAGCCGAAGCTTCACCTTCCTGCTTTTTAAATTTCTCTTCATTTCTCTTTTTGTAACCATGTGTGTAGTTCCATCATGTGGCCCAAATTCTCCGCCCAGCTTCACCTCCAGTTCCAAATTGGATATCTTTTACTGAACTCCTATCATCTTTTCATTTTGGTTGTTCTCACTTGCAGTCTGAGCTGTGTATTAATCAAATCCAGTTGTACCATCCTTCTCAAATAACACTTCACTATAGTAAGCAACAACACAAGGAATAGTCATTGCTTAAAAACTTATACAAAGGTATTCACAGAAAACTGAATATTTAAAAGTATGAATCATAGGTATTTGAATTTTAGATTGCGGATGTTCTCCTGTAATTATTTTACAAGCATAATGAATAAGCATAGAAGGAATCTAAACCTTTCTGATAAAAGATTTTATTGAAATTATTTCCCAAATAATTTGTTTTTGTGTTCAGGTAAATGTCTTTTCAGCATGTCAGACACCCACTGCTTCATCTGTGTGCCTTTGGTCAGACTCTGGCCTCCTCCTGTAGGCATCCTCATTGCCTGTTTGATCAACTCATGATCTTTAAGAAATTTATAACCTGTCATATCTGCCTAGTACCAATGACCACCACAGAGATTCTTGATAGAGTAAAGCAGCCTAAGAAATGTTACAAGAGTGCTTATAGTGGATGTTCACCACTTTGCATGATCTTTTGTGAATTTGTTAGTTTACATCTTGTCAGCATCCTCAAAGTAAGTTTCTTATTGGGTACTTAGGTATATCATGTGATTCTTCTTCAAGCCGGAAAAAGAAGGAACTCAGTTAAATTGCCCTTTGTTTGCATGTCATCTCACTGAGAAGTTACTTTTATTAAAATGGTCCTCCTTACTTTTTTACATCTATGATAGGAAGCCGTACTTGTTTTTTTATTTTTTACTTCTTTTATTAAAAAAATTTTTTTTCTTAACGTTTATTCATTTTTTGGGAGACAGAGACAGTGCGAACGGAAGAGGGGGAGAGAGAGACACACATAATCCGAAGCAGGCCCCAAGCTCTGAGGTGCAGCACAGAGCCCGATGTGGGGCTCGAACTCACGAACTGTGAGATCATGACCTGAGTGAGCTGAAGTCAGATGTTTAACCAGCTGAGCCACTCAGGCACCCCCATACTCATTTTTTTTAAACAAGGAAATTAGTATATGTAAATATGATAAGAGATTTAAGCCAGGCATCTGTTCATTTTGGTACTGTGATATTAAACATGGGAAAATATCTAAATTCAAGTGTTTAAGTTTTCTCTAATGAAGAAAATAATTAGAACCTATATATGTACTTTTAACTTTTCGAGTTCTTCTCTCTCGAATACTTAAAAGTATTAAATACTTAAAAATCCAGTTAGGATTAAAGAGCTTACCTTTCTCGAGAAGGTTACATGAGAATATTTTATTCCAGTTGAGATCATTCTCAGCTTATTTTTTTCCTAAGGGCAGATTTATTTTTTATTATTATTATTATTTTTTTTTTTTTTAATTTTTTTTTTTCAACGTTTTTTAATTTATTTTTGGGACAGAGAGAGACAGAGCATGAACGGGGGAGGGGCAGAGAGAGAGGGAGACACAGAATCGGAAACAGGCTCCAGGCTCCGAGCCGTCAGCCCAGAGCCTGACACGGGGCTCGAACCCACGGACCGCGAGATCGTGACCTGGCTGAAGTCGGACGCTTAACCGACTGCGCCACCCAGGCGCCCCCAGATTTATTTTTATCAATAAATGACATGTTCTGGCTTGGACCTGTGGACAGAACACACTTTGTGATTACATTATACCTGGCTGGCTCAGTTGCTGTTTGGCTAAGGTGACGTGATGAAATTGTATTTTACAAAGAATATTTTGTGAAGGATTATAAAATTTTCTCTAAACCTTGAATTTACTGATTAAACCTTTGGCAGCATTAATTTTAATTTTAATTTTAATTTAATATGCAAGCAGTCTCATTATAGAGCAGAATATATTGAGTATTATAAAAAAATTAATACATTAGGAAAGTCAGCTATTTTGTGTGTTTGAAAGGCTGATGAAGCCATTGAATTGCCACATTCTTTTTAATGATTTCTCTTTACAGGGTAAAGCATGTTTTAATTATTACTACTCTGAAACATAAATTATTGCTCACCAAAATGGTTACATCTTAAAATGTAATCTGTAAAAGTCCTTCAATTCCTTTATTGATTATTTGCTGATTATCATTAGTAGAATTGGTTTAATTCTAGTGATTTACTAGTGAAAATCAATTAAATTATCTCCAAACTTTCCCAGAGAGCATATAATTGGTATTACTAGGAGACTCAGACTTACAGTCTTAGAAAGAAATTTTTGATTTATTTGGAAGAAATTAAAAGTTCATGATCCTTTCACTCAGTTTTATGGATTCACCCCCCCTTTTTTTTTTTTAAAGGAATGCATTTTTCTTACATTGTTACATTTTAAGTTGTTACTGGCTGAGATCCTTAAGCAGCCTATTAAATATAGTCTTGTTGAACTTTATGGTGAGGAAGTACTTACAAATATCAGTAGGTCATTTATTATTCACAGAATAAAGCCTTTTGTTTCTGACTTGAAATACTGATGAAAATCTCTAAAAGGAATTCTGTACTTTGAACATAAATGCCAAATAATGATGAAAGTCATTTATTTTTTCCCTACTAGCTTTAATTAAAATTTTAGCTATTCTATTGATGTTTTATTTAGGAATCACAGAAAGTAATTTGTCATGATGGGGCTGTTTTCACCCATACACTAGGATGTTACATTATTAGAAGAATCAGAATGAGTTTATCTTGCCTATAAATGTCTCATGTGTAAACATCTAGTATGATGCTAGTGCTTGAGTCTAGTGCAGTTTTAATGTTACTTGTATTCAGTTTTTAAATAATGGAAATTTTATTTCACCAAAATAATAGAAGTATAGGTATTGAAAATGTTCTAGATGCATTTTTGTGTTAAATTAACGCATTTTGCATTAAATTTCATGATCAAATTTGTGTTTGATGTCTATGATAAATACATATTGAAATTATGATTCTTTGCATCTATTATTTTAAAAATACCTAGATGATCAGCAAGCTTTGAACTCAATCATGCAAGATTTGGCTGTTCTTCATAAAGCCAGTAGACCAGCATTATCTTTACAGGAAACCAGAAAAACAAAATCGTCATCACCAAAAAAGCAGGTATTCTAATAAACGCATATTTTTTTTTTTTTAATTTTTTTTTTTCAACGTTTTTTATTTATTTTTGGGACAGAGAGAGACAGAGCATGAACGGGGGAGGGGCAGAGAGAGAGGGAGACACAGAATCGGAAACAGGCTCCAGGCTCCGAGCCATCAGCCCAGAGCCTGACGCGGGGCTCAAACTCACGGACCGCGAGATCGTGACCTGGCTGAAGTCGGACGCTTAACCGACTGCGCCACCCAGGCGCCCCAATGAACACATATTTTTATTGTATGAATTATTTGCCTTGAATATCCTAATCTTATAGAGGGTTTGTTTAAAGTGTTTGTCTTTTACATTTTTGAATCAAATATTTTTTGTCATACATTTTTCCTAATGGGTGTGCGTTTTTAAAAATGGTAGAGTTTTCATTGAATGTAGTAACTGCCCTCTAATACTGATATTTCATCCATTCTTAAAGCACTTAAGATAAACAAATTGTTTTTATTTAAAATAGTCTGTTCTGTTTACAAATGAGCATCATTTTGATTTTTGTAACTCAAATTTGTTTGAGATGTCCAACACGAAAAGTGGGAATCCAATGTTCTGTATTTCCCTCTCATAGGTTTAGCAAGGGTCTCATAGGCATGATCACTAAGAGATTTTGGTGCTCTTTGCTTTCAGCCCAGAGTCAGCAGCACAGTTCTCAACTCAGCTCTTTGACAGACATTATGAATTGATTGGAGTTCACACTGAAAATGAAACCTCCTTTCCCCCTGCTTTTTTTTTTTAAATGAGTGACTAAGGGGAAAAAAAAATGAGTGACTAAGAAAAAACTATCTAGAAATTGTAGAAATTTTATCTGATCTCTGAAATGATTTATCATTTCATTACAGAATGATGTGCGAGTCAAATTTGAACACAGAGGGGAGAAAAGGTAAGCAAAGAAACATTATATGCCAGTTTATTGATTTAATCAAATAAGTCATAAAACCATTAAAAGTTTTTTCTGGACTTTAGTGAAAGTTGATGGCTTACAAATTGAGAATGGAATAGTCCTTTGGTAATGTGTAACATGTACTTAGACTTATAATAGAGTGTCAAAATTTAGGCTAAAGTTTAGTAACAATTATTAATGTTTTTATTTTAGGAAATAAAAAAATCTTGGATAATACAGCCTTTAAATATTACTATTTCCTTTTATTTTTACTCAGTGGAAATCAAGTATATTTCTCCTTATCATAATTGTATTGTCCCTTCAGATATTATATAAAGCTTATGTACATGGATTTAACATTCATAATTTTGATTATTCTCAAGAGACCTCAGTCATATGACATATATTTGATTAGTAACATTGAGGAAGATGATTGGAATGGTGGCTGTAAATTAATTAGCAGAGGGATAAGCCTAGCCTTCCATTGGGTATCTGTATCTTAGTGCAGTGGTAGAGGTGGTGGTGGTGGTGGTGGTTGACAACAAAATTGTTAACAAGGCCTAATAGGAGATAGAGAAGATGGGATTTCACTTCTGTTATTGGTGTCTCATTAAATCCAGTTAGTGAAAAAGCATCCATTTTAAGGGCTTTAAATAGGCTCATGAGTCATATAACCTGAAGATGTAAAAATGTTTTATACAGAGATGTCAACAAAATTGGATATACCACATATACCATCCACTTGTCCAACGTGCTTTTTTTCCTATTATTCTTTTATGGATATTTTCTCAATTCTTTCCATTCATTGAGCATTATTTATTAAGTACTGTAAGTATTGGACCATAAAGGAATAAAGTGAGCAGAACAAACATGGTCCCTCCCGCATACTCCAGTCTAATATAGTAATTTCCAAGCTTAGGTGCTTGCTCCCAGGGTCAGCATAGGCTAATCTTTTGAGACATAGGAAGAAAATACTAGAATTAAAAATTTTTAATTTTATAAAAATACTTATTTTGGGGATATGCTTACATGATATATAGGTCCTCAGAAATTTTGAGTTGATAAAGGTACAGAAATCAAAATTTGAATCTCCAAAGAACAAACAACTTTATTCTTTTAATAGTTTTGTTGCATTCCATATCACATAGTTTAATTTTAATCACTTTTTTCAGTGAACATTTTACAGCTGCTCTTTAATAATCTTAAAATTCTGTCCACATAGAATCCTTCAGTTCCCCAGACCAGTTAAACTGGAAGATCTGAGATCTAAGGCTAAAACTGCCTTTGGACAGTCTATGGATCTCCATTATACCAACAATGAGGTAAACATGTACAGTTTAACTTTCAATAGCTCTTATTTTGGAAAGTAGTATGTTCATTTAAGAGATTGTTTTAGGAATATTTATTTAGAAGTTGATAAGGATATGGTATGCTAGAGAAACAAAACACGTAAATTTGTAAATTTTAACTAACTGAACTGTGTGTTTTCCATTGTGGAAAGATTTAAAGACACTACTGTGCAAGTAATTGAATGAGAACATATTGAGGGAGGAAACATACATATTACTTAGAAGTTTGCTGCTTATTTATGTTTTATTTTCACTCTGTGTACTTTTTTTTTTTTTAATTATCCTCAAGTTAACATACAGTATAGTGTTGGCTTCAGGAGTAGTAGAATTCAGTGATTCATCTCTTACATATGACACCCAGTGCTTAATCCTGAAGAGTGCCTTCCTTAATGCCCCCATCACCCATTTAACCCACTCCTCCCAACGCTCAGTTTGTTCTCTGTATTTAAGTCTCTTATGGTTTGTGTCCCTCTCCTATTTTTATCTTCTTTTTCCTTCTCTTCCCCTATGTTCATTGTTAAATTTTCTCAAATTCCACAATGAGTGGAATAGCTATAAACATTGAGGTACATGTGCCCCCTCAAGTCAACATTTTTGTATCTTTTAGATAAATTCCTAGTAGTGCAATTGTTGGGTTGTAGGGTAGTTCTGTTTTTAATTTTTTGAGGAACCTCCACACTTTTCCAGAGTGGCTGTAACAATTTGCATTCCCACCAACAGTGCAATAGGGTTCCTCTTTCTCCACATCCTCGCCAACATTTGTTGTTTCCTGAGTTGTTAATTTTAGCCATTCTGACAGGTTTGAGGTGGTATCTCATTGTGGTTTTGGTTTGCCTTTTCCTGATGAAGAGCGATGTTGAGTATCTTTTCATGTGTCTGTTTGCCATCTGGATGTCTTCTTTGGAAAATGTGTACACTCTACTTTTTGATGAACTGTCTTTTTTTCTCATACTCTACATTTGGGTGTATAGACAATAGGGCTTTGGTAGTCAGACAGTTTAGCTAAAACTTTAAAGGATTATTTTCAAGTTGCTTAGGACATGATTAGATCATTATGTTTGTGTGTCAGTACATGTGGTTTTAAGGGCTTCATCTGGCACTGAGGAGTTCTATGTTCTGGACCACCCCCCTTTTTTTAATGTTTATTTATTTTTGAGAGAGAGAGACAGAGAGACAGAGCACAAGCAGGGGAAGGCAGAAAGAGAGGGAGACAAAGAATGTGAAGCAGGCTCCATCCAGGCTCTGAGCTGTCAGCACAGAGCCCGATGCAGGGCTCAAACCCGTGAACTGTGAGATCACGACCTGAGCCGAAGTTGGACACTTAACTGACTGAACCATCCAGGCGCCCCTGGAAAATCCCCCTTTGAACCTTCTTTTTTTTTTTTTTTTTAAATTTTTTTTTTTTTTTTTCAACGTTTTTTATTTATTTTTTTTGGGACAGAGAGAGACAGAGCATGAACGGGGCAGGGGCAGAGAGAGAGGGAGACACAGAATCGGAAACAGGCTCCAGGCTCCGAGCCATCAGCCCAGAGCCTGACGCGGGGCTCGAACTCACGGACCGCGAGATCGTGACCTGGCTGAAGTCGGACGCTCAACCGACTGCGCCACCCAGGCGCCCCCCTTTGAACCTTCTTAAAATTCAGATTGGATTAGATAATCCCTGAGGTTTCTTTAAGATCCTATGCAATCTCAAGATCTTGAATCTTAAAAATTTCAGGGACAATTTAATTGGTTAATTTGTTGTTTTCTCAGAAAATACTTGCTGAATTTGCCAGGCATAATGCCATGATTCATGAATTGCAGTGCTTCATGGAGTTTATAGGCTTGTGTTTGTGGTAGAAGCAGACAACTAAATAATGAGTTGTTCAAATATATTAAGTTCTCTGAAGGACAGGCATAAAATATCATGGAAAACAATGAAGGCAAGGGCAGGCAGTACCTGTTCTGTTTAGATGGTACTAAGGAAGAACTAAGGTGGTAATATTTAATTACTGTCACTTGAAGTATGAAAAGCCAAACTTGCAAAAAGTTTGAGGGCAAGAACATTCTTGGTAGAGAGCCATTGAGAAGCATACCTACAGAGATCCTAAGATGGAAAAGACTAGTTATGTTTCAGGAATAGGAAAGTGCTAGTGCGAATGGAGTAATGGTGGAGAGCTTACTAAAAATTAACTTGAGAGAACATGTAAAAGTGCTTTGCAAATGTTAAAACATTGAGCAAAAAAAAATATTTGAAAATACTAGATTTTCAAATGAGTCATTATTAATTTAAAACAAAAACTATGTTAATGTAGTTTGTCTAAAGAAACCACTTACAACTGAATGCAGAACATATTTTGAGAAAGCAAAAATCCATATTCAAACAAGTAGTATCCCTGAACAAAGTGATGAGTATCATACTATAGTAATACCTTAATATTTTATTTTTTAATAATTTTTGGGTTTTCATTTAGCCACGAACACCTCTTGTTGCCTGGCCCTGTCTTGGCACTTACTATTTCTCTTTGTGCCAGCCTGATTTCCACCTGCCAGTCTGAGGGCTTTTTAGAGGTACAGCCATAGGGTCTAGGCAGAAATACAGATAGGGGTACCAGGGGGTGATGGGAGAATGAGACTCAAGGATGGTGTGGGAGGTGGGGATAGGTAGGTTCCACTTAACAACAATGGTAACTTGCTGGATAACACATCCTTTATAGGCCCCTTTCCTGTCTTCCCCATTCCTCTGTACCAGTGTTTCCTGGTACATTTTCCCACATACAAAGGCTTGAACTTGAGTCTTTATTTCGTGGTATGATTTTAGGGGAATCCAGATATATCTTTGTTTTTGATTTTAGGGGAATCCTGATATACCTTTGTTTTTGTTTGAACTAAAATTGTATGATGGAAAGCTTTCAAATGCCAAGATACATTAAGTCTACAATATTGTCTTGGTCTAGCAGTCTAGTAGGTATATCAAGAAAAATGAGGTCAGTTTGACATAATTGGCTCATATTGTACCTGTTCTAGGTCCTAGAATTGCTGTTAAATCCCCCTGAGTTCTCCAATTTGTTTATATAATTTTTTCTAGAGTTTTCTTAAGGATTGACACCAAGCTAACCTGTAGTTTCAAGAACCTTTTCCCTTTTTCTAAAAGTTGGAAAATTTCTCCCATTTTCAGTTTCTTTTTCTCATGCTTTCTGAGGATTTCTGTGAGTGGTTCTGCCATTATATCTGGGTGGCCTCTTGGCAGGAATGTGGTAGAAGAGACATTAAGTAGGGTAAGATCACGTTGTTTAAAATTTCTCACAACTAAGAGATTCTTTTGAGACTGTGATTCTATGAGTTAACCATGTCCTGATTCACATCATGACAAACCCAATGCATGCCCCTCAATACTGAGGGTACTAGGGAAAAGCTTATAAGGTCTATTAGTTTTGTGGACGTATGGACAAGCAAAAAAGTCATTTATACTGCTTGTTATTCCAGTTCTATAGATATTTTTTTTCTAGTATAAATCCCTGTGTTCTAAAAGAACCATTATTCTGTAAACTTCTAGTTTGCCAGACTCAAAACAATGAGATTTAAGCTGTGATTGGTTGGCTCTGTTAGTTGGGCTCCTCTTTATCTAATAGTGTCAAGCATGTGTGTTGTCATATGTGTGTGTGTGTGTGTGTGTGTGTGTGTGTGTGTGTGTGTATTGCCACGGGAGATAGATGTGAAGGTGTGCAGGCAAGGAAAGTGGATTTTCTAAGATCTTTCTCTCTCTCTTTTTTAAGTGTTTATTTTGAGAAAGTGCTGTGGAGGGGCAGAAAGAGAGAGTAGAGAGAGAATCCCAAGCAGGCTGTGCACTGCCAGTGCAGAGCCTGATGAGGGGCTCGATCTTGAACAAACCATGAGATCATGATCTGAGTTGAAATCAAGAGGCGGAAGCTTAACCAGCTGAGCCACCCATGTGCCCCAGATCTTTCCCATTTTAGATGGTTAGAGGAAGAAAACCTTTCTATGGACTATTATCATGTGTCACTGTGCAAAGTCAGGCAAATAAATCACTTCTTTTAAATTTAGGTTCTATTGCATGGGCTTCAGGACCTAATTTTGAGTTTTTGGGAAGGATTTACATTAACCCACAACTGATGTATCAGTATTAAGACAGAGGGAAGTAGATTTCATGACTGAGGCTGAAATGAATTCACTAAGCAGGAAAACATTGTGTAATGTATTTAATATAATTTAGATAAGCTGGGATTTGTTATTAACTCTTAGTCCTCATTTTAAAATTGGTAATAGGTGACTTTAGAACATACAAGGGATCACATGAGAACCATAGGCAGTAGCCCAAGCTGCCAATATATATATATACTCCTCCACAATGCCCAGATTTCACATTAGTAAACTGAAGAACAACAAAATCATTTATGTTAATATTTTGTTATTGTGATTTAAACTAGTGTCTTTTCTCCCCAGAAGCAACAGTGTCTTGGAGAAGTAAGCGATCCAATTATCAATAAATGTATAGTAAAAGTAAATATTCAGGTTTTCCCCTCAAATGAAAAACTGGAAAAAAAAATCATCTTTGCTTTAAAATGTTTTCTAGTGCTTAAAATATAATTAAAAAGAATACAAAAGATAGGAACAAGATGTACCAATATGGTTCATAATCAATAGGAAAATAAAAGGATATTCTTTTTCATTTATGCTTATTCTGTGATACCAAACAGTTAATATTCTTTTTTTATTAGAAAAAAAAATTCTCATAGAGGAAAAAAATGCCTGGTTATAGTAGGTAAGTTGGAATAGTACAAAACTACTAAAGTAGCTACAAACAGATATTGGGAATATAATTTCAAGTACCTATTAAGTAAATTTAAGCGGATTGTACGGTGGAAATCACGTTAGTCTGGAATCCACATTATTTGTGTTTGGAAGCCTTTATTAAAACAATGGCTTTTTTCCATGAAGAAATCTGCAGAGAGTGCACACCATGTCAGCTTGTGGGTTTGGGTACAGATGATGCTTTTGCCATATGATATGCATTAAACAGTATTTACCAAGTAGTTGCCATGCATTCTCTGTGTCAGTTATTAGTGCCTCTGTCCTCAAGGCATTCATACTGTAGAGGACCCCAAACTAACTAGGCCTTTACATTTGAATGGTTTCTATACTGTACTTAATTAGAGCAAGGTAACAAGTGTGCAATAGGTTCATTTATTTTTATTCTGTCCTTTCAGTGAAATGGAATATACTTTGAAGATTATTGACAGTTGTCCTAAGCGATTAAGTTTACATTTTTTTTTAAATTTTTTTTTTTTAAACATTTATTTATTTTTGAGACAGAGAGAGACAGAGCATGAACGGGGGAGGGTCAGAGAGAGAGGGAGACACAGAATCGGAAGCAGGCTCCAGGCTCTGAGCCATCAGCCCAGAGCCCAACGCAGGGCTCGAACTCACGGACCGTGAGATCGTGACCTGAGCCGAAGTCGGCCGCTCAACCGACTGAGCCACCCAGGCGCCCCAGTTTACATTTTTTTAAAAAAAGAAAAGAGTATTTGATTTTCTTAAGGTGTGTGAATCATGCTTTCTCATAGACCTTTCAGAGGCTTTTTGTCCTTTATAATGTCTGATCCATAAGAGGATCCAATCTGCTAATGAAAGCAGATTTCCACATTTAGAGTTTACTATGGATGGCTGACCCATTTAGCTGATTTATTGCTGGTGTAGTCACCAGGATCAGAGGGAGCCCGAGGTGGACTGTAGATTGCAGGTACATTGTTAGTGGACCCTCCATGGCAGCTGCTACAGATGCTCATTGTATTTGGGATGGTGATACTCACTGTAGGTATGCAAATCTGGAGAATGCAAATCCGTGGTAGTATGACTATAGAGAAAAACCTGAGAGTTTCATCAATGCAGATGAAGGATAGTATTGTATGTAGTTTTTGTGTGTGCTCCTTAATGCTGTTTTGGGGTAAAGATACTATACATTTTGCAACATTATGGAAATATCCTAGAAAATTAATCTTTAACCTTTAAATATGTTTTTTAGAAGAATTTAATGATGATTAAAGCAAAAAAATTTTTTGTCCATATTCAGTCTTATGATTTTAGTGGTGGCAGGATGGGAAGAGTGAAACAATTTAGATACATCTATTCATTCAGAATTTCATTATACTGACAAAGAGCCAGGGTATTTTGAAATTTATAATTCCATAGTAATGAAGATGGTCCTGAAAGGACTTCACCCAGTGAGATGGTTGCATGATTCATTATGTTCCCTTCTGTTCAGTTGGTAATTCCATTAACTACCCAAGATGACTTGGACAAAGCTGTGGAGCTGCTGGATCGTAGTATTCATATGAAGAGCCTCAAGATATTACTTGTAATAAACGGAAGTACACAGGTACGCATCGAGACATCTTTCAGTAAGGATTATAGGATTTGTGCCTGTGAAATATGAAACATAGTTACATTCTATAATCATTGATATATTTTCAATATAATGAAATGATGTAAACTTACATAATGTAATTGCTATAGTTTTATATCCTTGCTCCTCAAAACCATGTAGCCAAAATTATAAGTAAGTATAATATACTGTACATATGGAACTAATAGAAGTACTGAGAACTTGGGAAAATTTATGCTGGAAATAAAGTTTCAAAGAATAGATTTGATAAGACCTACAAACAGTGTAGAATATCTAGGTTGTATTTGGTGGGGGGAAGGATTCTGTTTAAAGCCCCAAAAGGGGAAGAATAGTATTAATCATCCCCTTTCCTTATAGGCTGCTAATTTAGAACCATTGCCATCACTAGAAGATTTGGATAACACAGTATTTGGAGCAGAGAGAAAAAAACGGCTTTCTATAATAGGTAAGAATGATAGTGTCCGAACCATAAAATGGACAATTTCTCAGTTTCTTCTTCATCCTTTAATGTAGGCCAGCACCTAAACATAACCCTGATAAATAGCAGCCTGTCCCTGTACTCTGTAATTTTTCCCAGGTACCTGTGTTCTAGTTTCTTATGTCCCTTCAAAAGTTACATCAAGTGTTGTAAGATTAGCAATCTCAAGCTTAAATATTTTTTCTTTATATACTTAGGATATTTTAATATTTAACAAATTTAAATAAAACCTCTAGTTATTTTAATTATAAAAATAACGAGAGAGAAGAAATTAAAAGAAGTAATTCCAATATATTAAAATTAATGGATGGACTAAGTTCATAAGCCTTTTTCTAAGTTTTAGTTATTGCAGTACGATCAAATGCAGTGCTAAGAGTTTCCAGATTGTTTTTTTTTTTAGTATTCATTATTCATCATTAATAATAGACTATTAAAATTAAGCTTGTGGTACAAAGCAGAATGGATCCCGTGTGCTGTTTGAAGGAGGCCTATTAGAGAGGCAAGGGTGAGGCAGAGGTGCTCTGAACTCCCCAGTTCTGTGGATCTCCTTCAGGTAGCATAAAACATTAATAATCTGCATTTTTATATGATAAAAGCATTACATTGCTCAAAAACCACTGGTATAAATATATTTTAACAGGGCAGTGAATGTGACAACATGAAAACATATGTGAGGTATGGACTTGAAAGGGAAAAGTAGAGGAGGAAGTGAAACAGATGAATGGAGAGGGAGGAAGCAGGAGGGTGGGACAAAATGAGAGATATGGTTGGGACTCCAAGACTGGTAACAGAAAAGGATCGTTAATAACACAAGAAGAGATTAAATTGGCATATGGGCCAACCCCCATATATCCGTTAGTGATCTTTTGTTTTGGCCCCCCAGAAGAAGCTACTTAACTACTTCCTTCTAAGTATCTGTCTTACATAAGTCCTACTTTTGGTTTCAGAAATGCTGGAAATGTGAGCAGCAGCGATGATATACAAGCAAAATAGAAATTGTTTATCTTTATTCAGATATATTTTTATATGGTTTAGAATTTGGGTGAAGGAACATTAGGAATACCTGAATTCAGATTCCATCTCTCTAACTTGAGACCAATAATGTTCTTCTCATCTTTAAATCATGGGATTCTTGTGGCAATAGGTTGAGAAAACACTTTTAAAGAACATTTTGCTTTTCAAACTAGAAAACATGACTGTTATTAAACCTACATTTCTTTCTTCATTCCCTTTTCTTATCACATTACAGTATGTATCATTTTAAAGTAAAAATTGCCAGTCACTGTAGTTGCATTAGAACAAGCTGAATGCTCTACTTAAATTAACATTTTAAGTTCATTTTGAATTAAAACTCTACTGAGTACCTCAATCTTGTCCTCCTAGTAAATATTCTTATTTGAGTTCAGTGCTAGCATAAGAAGAAGCTGGAAATTATAATGTAGAAAATTGTTCGTTTTTATTGGTACCTCTTTAAACCTAGAATAGCTTTGATAGATATGACCACCATCTTTTTTCCTTATTTATTGATAATTATTCTCTTTAATTATTTTCATAAAAGATAGCTAGAGGAAAAACTACCTTTGGGATGAGTATATTCTAGTGTGGAGGTCTCAACCAAGAGTGTGTTGGCATACCCATTACCAATAAAAGTTAAGAAAAAAGGGTTTTCTTTGGGTATAAATACCCAGTAGTGGAATTACTGGGTCATATGGTAGTTCTGTTTTTAATTTTTTTGCTGGACCTCCATACTGTTTCCAAGGTATCAATTTACATTTCCACTGACAGTTGATGAGGGTTCCTTTTTCTCCACATCCTCATCAATACCTCTTGTTTCTTAGGTTGTTGATTTAGCCATTCTGACAGGTATAAGGTAGTATGTCATCATGGTTTGATTTTCATTTCCCTGGTCATGAGTGATGTTGAGCATCTTTTCAGTGTCTGCTGGTAAAATGAAATTCAAAGAAATTTGAAGAAAAGCTAATTCAAAACAATATATGCATCCCTGTGTTTATTATACTAGTATTTACAAAGCCAAGATATGGCTGCAACCTAAGTGTCCATGGATAGATAAAGGATAAAGAAGATGTGGATATGTATATATAGAGTGCTGTATTACTCAGCCACCAAAAAGAATGAGATCACGCCATTTGTGAGAACACAGTGGACCTAGAGGGTGTTATGTTAAGTGAAATAACTTAGAGAAAGATACCATATGATTTCATTTATATGTAGAATCTGAAAAGCAGAGCAAATGAATAAACAAAAAACCAGACTCTTAAATACAGAGAACAAACTGGTGATTGTCAGGGGATTGGGAGGGTGGCCAAATAGGTGAAGGGGATTAAGAGGCACAAACTTGCAGTTATAAAATAGATAAGTCATGGAGATGAAAAGCCCAGTATGGAGAATATAGTCAATAATATTGTAATAATATATGGTGACAGATACTGACTATACTTAGAGTGGTGAGCATGAGAACTGTCAGATCATTATGTTGTACACCTGAAACTGTTACAACATTGTGTGTCAAGTAGACTTTAATAAAAATAAATAAATAAAAAGAAAAATGAATTATCTAGTAAGGAGATGAAGAGACTTTCATAGCATTTTTTTCTTCCCTATCTCCTTTTAGTAATGAGTATATTGATCTTTTATAAACAAGAGTATATGGAAGGAGTAAAAATATTAGGGATAATGTCATTGTACCTATTACAAAGCCTAAATAACCCTTGGCTCAAAGTTCAGTTGCTGATTATTTTAGAGTCAAGCAGAGAGTTATCTGTTCTGTTCAAATCTTTTGGTAATCACTTTGTTCTTTTTCTCCCTATCTCCTTGCTCACAAATGCTAGCATATACTTACAGTGACCCCTTTTTATAAGGCAAAGCCTTTTGCTTTCAATCTGACCAAAACTTAAATGCCCACATGACCTCCCCATATCTTTTTTTTTAATAGTTTAATTTCAGAATATTTGGAGGAAAAGAGAGCTGTGTTAATAAACATAGCATTATTTCTATAAAACCAGGTAAAAATAAAATGGATTATTGTCTCATAAGAAATGATATATTAGATTTTCTGCTTTTCTGAATTATGAAGAAATTTAAATGCCAGGAATATGGCTTGTGATAAAACCTAATTTTAAAGTACCTGAGAATAAAATTCAGGATTCTAATTTGAAAATAATATGGCCTAAGTGACTTAAGAAGTAATCTCACTTTAGGGTTTTAAAAATTAAGGAGAGGGAATGGAAAGAACATTATGGAACCAGATGTGCCTAGCACATACTCAGTGTGAATAATTTTATCATTACAACACCCTTGCAGAGGAGGGATTTTGTCTTTTTTTTTTTTTCTTTGTTTACCTTAAGTGCTGGCTTTATTCAGTTCTTTAACCTATTTTTAAAATTCAAGTATAATTAACATTCAGCAGTTCTCTGTGTTTCTTAGTGCTCATGAAGATAAGTGTACTCTTGACCCTCTTCACCTATTTCACCCATCCCTCTGCCCACCTCCCCTATGGCAACCACCAGTCTGTTCCCTAAGAGAGGAGGGATTTAGTCTTATGTTGACAGATGAGGAACCAGGTTTGTGGGGGTTGGATAATTTTACCAAAGACAATACAGTTGGTAAATAACTAGAACTGAGATTTTAAACTGAGGTATAAAGTCCACATTCTTTCCACGACATTATGATGCCTTCCATAAGTTATGTTAAAGGGTAACATATATCTAGGTACAAGTGACCCTTGGAAGTTCAGAAGCAATGGCATCTAAAAATCTTTATTATCAGCCCCATAGCGCAGTTGTCAGCAGTTAGAAGAACATACCATCTAATAAGAATAAATGAATATTACAGTGAGGTTAATAATTATAATAGGGTGGGAGTTTAGAAAGGTATAAAACATTTGAAGATTTATAGAAATGAATGTTCTTGTAAGTTTTAAAAACTGGATTTCAGTAGTTACTGAAATCCTGTATTTATATTTAATTGAAACAAAAATTAGTTCCCAGTTGATATTTATAAAATCATGTAACTTTTTTTCCTTTGAGGTCCCACTAGTAGGGATAGAAGCTCCCCTCCCCCAGGATACATTCCAGATGAATTACACCAGGTTGCCCGGAATGGGTCATTCACCAGTATCAACAGTGAAGGAGAATTCATTCCAGAGAGCATGGACCAAGTAAGCAAAAGTTGGATGTGGTTTGTCATTTCACTTAAAGGGATGTTGTCAGGATTTGTGTGGTTTGGCAGGTATCGTGTGTGTGTGTGTGTGTGTGTGTGTGTGTGTGTGTGTGTGTGTGAGAAAGAGAGAGAGAGAGACAGAGAGAGAGGGAGAGACAGAGAGGGAGGGAGAGACCTCTTCTCCCATGTCTTCCTTAAGTGAACAAAATAGTAAAAGAATATAGGATAATGCCCACTAACTTACATGTGCCTGTGTGCATTCATGTATAAACAAAGCTGGAATAAAGCTGGTTTTCTTATTTTGCCCATCCATAAATAAATGAATGCATTTGTTTGTAATCCTGGGATTGACATTCAGATTTTTAATTAACATTTGAAAGATATAGTGAAGGGTGCCTGGGTGGCTCAGTTAGTTAAGTGTCTGACTTCCAGCTCAGGTCACAATCTCACAGTTCATGAGTTCAAACCCTGTGTCAGGCTCTGTGCTGACAGCTCAGAGCCTGGATGGAGCCTGTTTCAGATTCTGTGTCTCCTTTTCTCTCTGTTCCTCCCCTGCTCATGCTCTGTCTCTCTCAAAAATAAACATAAAAAAAATTTAAAAAGAAGAAAAGAAAGATATAGTGAAACTAAAGATATTTAACTTTGTGAAGCTGAGGTTTGTCAACTTTTTAAAACATTGTAAATGTTTTAATAATGTAGCAGCCACAATGTCATTATTCTCAATTTGAGTGGGGCTTTAGTCAGTGTTCAGTAAGCAAAATTATGTGAAATCTTTTAGCTTTTTTATTTATTTAGCTAATAATCTTATAGAGAAAATATTTTTCCCTTAGGATATTTTGAAGTTGTAGCCTACCTACAAGGGACCACTACATTTAAAATATTAAAAAATTAGTAACTCTGGGGAGAGGTGACTGCTGTTGGATATGGGGTCTTCTTGTGGGTACTGAAAGTGTTCTGCGACAGTGGTGAGGGTTGCACAACTCTCAGTATACTGAAAACCATTAAATTGTACACTTTTAATAGGTGAATTTTATGTTACATGAATTATATCTCAATAAAACTGTTTAAAAACCCAGTAACTTCTGGTTGTACACATTGAATCATGGAGGAACTCTTTATTTTTCTAGATGCTGGACCCATTGTCTTTAAGCAGCCCTGAAAATTCTGGCTCTGGAAGTTGTCCATCACTTGATAGTCCTCTGGATGGGTAATATGGATTGTAGTTTTTATTTTTTAATGTATGTGGGTACATATGCATATATATAGCATGTCAGAGGAATGTAATTGATACTCGTCCATACTTAGGCCAAATGAATTTTTTCAGTTTGAACAAATCCCTTAACCTCATGGGGCTCAGTATCTTTATTGGGTAAAATGATACCTGATTATAATATTATCAGTATTTCTGCTTGCCAAAACTGTGTTTGAAGCTAAATGCAAACTTAGAATGTACATTTACTTACAAAACTATGTTGGTGAAACTTCTATCAAATTTCTCATTAATACCTTTGGTTTTGGAGGTTTCTTGAGTTGTTTTCATCTGTTTAGGATTATGTTCATTCTGGCACCAGGTTATAGATAACTTACTTTTTTGGTAATTGTGGCCCAGAATGTTGGCTGTCATTTAAAATTTAAGTAGTGTACATTTCTTTTGTGTGAAATGGCTGTTCAGAAATATAAGCTGGGTGAAGTTGCAACTGTGGATTTTTAGTTACAAGTGCTCCTTCTCTTCTGGTCTCAATAAGAGTGTTCATATGTAGCAGGCAAAGTCATCCTGTAGCACACAGTCTGTAAAATCTTTACCTATTTGATCTCCTCTGGGATTTCTTTTTAGAAGCAAATTCTGAAAATAATAATGAATACTGTATGGAAATACACATTTAATTTTCTTTTACCTGTATAAATAAAACCTTTGTGCCCATGTCTACCTCAAGATAGATATCTGAAATATTTAAGAAATTCAGGAAAATAGTAATGTGGAAGCTATATATTGAGCATTTAATATTTGAAAGACACTGTCCTAAGCAATATATGTACACACCATTGATGGGTTGGAAATTATCTCATTTTTATAGATGTGGAAAATCTCAGAAAGGTGATTTGCCAAGATTGCAATTGCTGATTAAATGGTAGAGCTACGATTAAAACACAGGTGTTTGCCAACATCTGTAATTCCAAAACTTACCATTTTTACTGCCATACCCTATAGGTTAATATATTTTTTAAATTTTTTTATGTTTATTTATTTCTGAGACAGAGACAGAGCATGAATGGGGGAGGGGCAGAGAGAGAGAGAGAGAGAGAGAGAGAGAGAGAGAGAGAGAGAGAATCCGAAGTAGGCTCCAGGCTCTGAGCTGTCAGCACAGAGCCTGATGCGGGGCTCAAACTCACAAACCATGAGATCATGACCTGAGCTGAAGTTGGTCGCTCAACTGACTGAGCCACCCAGGCTCCCCTATCGGTTAATTTTTAAAGCTAGGCTTTTGCCTCCCTGCACCAAGTAAGTGTTTAAAAAGAAGTCTCTCTTTTTCAGTTATGTTGACATTTCAGAGTGAGCTCCTTTATTCATACATTTATATATATATATATATATATATATATATATACACACCTCATATATATGTATAATTTGCACACATACTTACAGATACTGATATTGCATAAAGATATTTTAAATGTCTTATTTACATACTTTCTCTTCATTTAACATGACATTTTCTGTTTTTAGAGAGAGCTATCCAAAATCACGAATGCCTAGGGCACAGAGCTACCCAGATAATCATCAGGAATTTTCAGGTTAGACTCTCCGTATTCTAAATGTTTAAATATTTGTGTCATTAAACAATGCTTTGGCTGGGAGGGAGAGGGGAGTTGTTTTTTTTTTAAATGAATAAAAATGTGTAAATGTGTTTTTTATTATTAGAGATATTTGACTTTTTTATAACACATAACTTTCTTATGTCTCAATAGACTATGACAACCCTATCTTTGAGAAATTTGGAAAAGGAGGCACATACCCAAGAAGGTATCATGTTTCATATCACCATCAAGACTATAATGATGGTAAGCTTCTGTAACTAGACTACAAGAACAGCTTGTTAAAAATCTCAAAAATAATCAAAATCAAAATCACATTTTTAAAATCTCATATTTAAACCATTAGAGATAATTTTTTTCCTGAATCACTTAGTTTTTCTGCTTAAAACCATTTTTGAAGGGCACCTGGGTGACTCAGTTGAGCAGCTGACTGGCTCAGGTCACGATCTCATGGTTCATGAGTTTGAGCCCCGCCTCAGGCTCTGTGCTGACAGCTCAGAGCCTAGAGACTGGATCCTGCTTTGGATTCTGTGTCTCCCTCTGTCTCTGCCCCTCCCCCATTCTGTCTCTCTGTCTCTCTGTCTCTCTGTCTCTCTTTCTCTGTCTCTCTCAAAATAAACATTAAAAAAACCCAATTTTTGGTTTTTTCCCCCCAATATATGAAATTTATTGTCAAATTGGTTTCCATACAACACCCAGTGCTCATCCCAAAAGGTGCCCTCCTCAATACCCATCACCCACCCTCCCCTCCCTCCCACCCCCCCATCAACAAAAAAACCCCAATTTTTGAAAGAAATTAGGTAACTAAAACAATAACAGGTTTATGCCAGCTTACCACATAGTACTTATCTTTCCCTTAAAAGAAAAACTGTAATTAAAAAATGATATTGGGGGTGCCTGGGTGGCTCAGTTGGTTAAGCGTCCGACTCTCTTAGTTTCGGCTCAGGTCATGATCTCATGGTTTGTGGGATCAAGCCCTGTGTCAGGCTGCATGCTGACAGCACAGAGCCTGCTTGGGATTGTCTCTCCCTCTCTCTGCCCCTCCCCCACTCATACATGCACACATACTATGTCAAAATAAATAAACTTAAAAAAAATTGATATTAACTAGAAAATTATTCCTCGATGATGGAATTCATACTTGCATTGTCCTTTTCAAAGAAAAAAAAATACTACTTCTAAATTTTCTAACTTTTGTTCTTATAATTGGAAATGAGAATAAAGTACATTTTTTTTCTTTTTATCCAGAAATGAGAGAGTGCAGTGATTTTATGAATGTGGGGGGGATGTGTTTTTACAAAAGACATTGAATTTGTATTCAGATCCTGTTTTTGCCCCACTTTTCTCATTTCTGCTTTTTTCCCCCCCTTTTCTCTTGATTTTCATTTTTTACTTAATGATTCATTGTTGAAAAGGCTATTTCCTTGAACTTAAAAAAAAATACTACTCTTAAGTTTCAAACATGTAAACAAGGGGCACCTGGGTGGCTCAGTCAGTTAAGCATCTGACTTCAGCTGAGGTCATGATCTCCCAGTTCATGGGTTCGAGCTCCACATTGGGCTCTGTGCTGACTGCTTAGAGCCTTCAGAGCCTGGAGTCTGCTTTGGATTCTGTGTCTCCCTCTCTCTCTGCCCCTCCCCTGCTTGTGCTCACTCTCTCTCTCTCTCTCTCTCTCTCTCTCCCCCAAAAATAAACATTAAAAACAAAAGTTAAAAATGTAATCAAATAATCATTGCTATTTTAGTTTCTTAGCCTACTCACAGGACAGACTTCTATTCCTCATGTTACAAATTTTAAATACTTTGAATTACAGCATATGAATAAAAGTTGTAAGGTAATCCTGTTTTGATTTTGTAGGTCGTAAAACTTTTCCAAGAGCTAGAAGGACCCAGGGGACCAGCTTCCGGTCTCCTGTGAGTTTCAGTCCTACTGATCACTCTTTAAGCACTAGTAGTGGAAGCAGTATCTTTACCCCAGAATATGATGATAGTCGAGTAAGAAGAAGGGGAAGTGACATAGACAATCCTACTTTGACTGTAATGGACATCAGCCCACCCAGCCGTTGTAAGTAAAAGAAATTGGCACAGTGAATGTTTAGCAGAACCTTTGCAGAACTTTACAATATTAAAAGGAATAAATACCAAACGAGTCCTCAGGGTGAGACCCAACTTCCCAAAAAAAGGTAAAAAGGGTGTTTCTAAAAGTGGTTGGAATATAAGGTGTAACTACAGTGTTACTGCTAATTACTTTAGTTGATTCTTTCCTTCTCTCTAGTTAGTAAGATTGTTACCAGTCTGTCATTTATTCGTTCATTCCACATATCCTTGTTGAGTACCCAACTGAGATTCCAAATATGATCTCTAAAATGTAGTCTAATGGGGAGAATGTTGTGTGGAGAAATGATTATTGTATAGTACTTAATCTAGATCTTGAATGTGAGTAGGAATTCACTAGCTCGGAAGGTGATATGTGTAGGAGGTCATGGCATGCTCTGAGAATGGGGAATAGTTCATTTTTGGCTAAAGTGAAGGGTATCTTACTTGAAACAGTAGGAAAAGGACTAGAATGGTAACCAAGGCCAGATTGTGGAATATTTGGACTTTATCACATAAGCAGTGCATACCAAGATTTGTGCTCAAAGGTATTTATTACAGCAGCATTTGAATATTTCACATTCATCCCTTTTGTTCTAGTGTTGTCATATTTTACTTTTACATCTGTGACTTTACACTACATTGTTGCTATTTGTCCTTTAGACAGCTATTGTTTTTGAATTGATAAAAAATAAGAGAAGAATATCTTTCATATATCCATCACTTTATTTCTGTAAATCCAGGATTTTGTAGACTGTAGGTTATATAGATTCCAGATTCTGTTGGATATCACATTCCTTCTGCCTGAAGAATTGCTTTAAACCATTCTTGTAATGTAAGTCTGCTGGCAATGAATTCTTTCAGAGTTTGTTTGAAAAAGGTCTTTTCTCTCCTTTATTTCTGATATATATATACACATATACATATATATGTATGTATATATATGTATATACATATGTATATACATATATATGTATATGTATATACATATGTATATATATATGTGTATATATATATGTATATATATATGTATATGTATATATATGTATATGTATATATATATGTATATGTATATATATACATATATATATGTATATATATATTTCTTTTTTTTTTTTTTTTTTGATACAGGATGCTGGGCAGTTTTTTTCCTTTTAGCACTTTAAAGCTATTTTTTTCCATTGTCTTCTGACTTGTATACTTATTGAAGGAAGGTCTGCTGTCCTTCTTATCTTTAATCTTCTGTAGTATTCCCACCCTTGCTCCTGCTCCAGCTGCTTGCTGCTCTCAGGATTTTCTCTTGTTAGAATGAGAGTGATACTCTCTCCAGCTTTCTACATCGTAAGCAGGTGGAAGACTAATTACAAATATTGCTGCAATAAAGCTTAGGAATGGTGCATTTGACAGTCCACAGTACCTTAGATTGAGTGAAAGATACTATTATATTTTTAATTGAGGGAAAAATAATCTGTTTGGAAAACATAAGGCATGGGGATATATGAACCTTGTTTGGGTTTACAATCTTAGAAAATTGAGGAGAAAAATTTTCAAAGATGATCATTATGAATTTGGATGATAATGATTTTCCCTTATATCCACACATACTCAATTAAGGATGTCACTAATGCAGTTTACTCATTTAGTCCTTAACCATTTGTGTGCCATCTGGGTATTCCATTTTAAGAAAATATTCTTTTTTAGCACCTCGTGCTCCAACCAACTGGAGATTGGGCAAACTTCTTGGCCAGGGAGCATTTGGCAGGGTCTACCTCTGTTATGATGTCGATACAGGAAGAGAATTGGCTGTTAAGCAAGTTCAGTTTGACCCTGATAGCCCTGAGACCAGCAAGGTAAGAATCACTGCAAGCTACTTTGTCACATTTATAAGAAGCATTTTTACTAAATAAATGTAACGCAATAGAATATTTTGTTTTCCCTTAATACAAATTATTTGTGAAACAAATCAATAATTTATCTGCTTTGTAGTGTGAATTTTTTTTCTCTTTAGTACTCAGTTATATTCCCGATCAGATTTAGTGTTGCTTTAGTATACCTTCAAGGTCTATTACTGTTTAGAGACTTTAAAATGTTTATTCCTTGGGAAGTAAAATTTCAGAATGAAATCACCTTGATGGTCCATGAAGTTTGAATGTTTTGCTTTCACTAGCAATGCTGTAAAGACTTAACAGTGAGTTTTGTCTTTCAGGAAGTAAATGCACTTGAGTGTGAAATTCAGTTGTTGAAAAACTTGCTGCATGAGCGAATTGTTCAGTATTATGGCTGTTTGAGGGATCCCCAGGAAAAAACCCTTTCCATATTTATGGAATATATGCCAGGGGTAAGTTAGTACGTGTTTTGAAAATAAACATATTCTCTTTCAAGTCTTCAATGAGGAAAGAAAAACTAAAACTTTGATTATAATATGTTAAACTACTTTAGAAAATTTTGAAAGTTTTAAATTATTGCTGGGTAATGTAATTTTATTTTGTTTTCATTTATTAACTCATTTTTTTAGACAGTGTTGAGGTATACTAAAATAGGTTTACATACCATAGCAGTCCACACTCAGATTTCCCTAAATGATCTTAAAATAACCATAATAGCTGGTTTATACAAACCAGGATCCAGCCCAGGACTGCACATTACATTGAACTGTTATGCCCCTTACTTCTTTTTTAATCTAGAACATTTTTACATGGCATAGGTTTGACAAAGAGACTAGGTGCTCTGTTGACAGTCTCACCTCCTAGATTTCTCTAATTGCATCCGCATAGTGGTGTTTAATTTGTTCCTTTATCTTCTTATTTCCTGTAAGTTAGATTTAATATCTAAATTAGGTTTAAGATGTGGCATTTTTTATTAGAATGCATCATAGATGATACTGTGCATTTCATGTTGCATCCCATTAGGAGACCTACAATTTCTGGTTGTTCCTCTATTAATGGTGCTAAGATTGAGTGTTAGATTAGGATGATTGACATCCATATTTCTCTGGTGTAAGATTTTGTTTATTCCTGAAGACCAGAAAGTAACCTGAGCTATTAGCAATGGCGCATAAGAATATCCAGTTCCTGGGGTGCCTGGGTGGTTCAGTCAGTTGACTGTCCAACTCTTGGTTTCAGCTCAGGTCATGATCTCACAATTGGTGAGTGCAAGTCTCATGTAGGGCTCCTCAGTGCCTGTGCAGAGCCTGCTTGGGGATTCTATCTCTCTCTCCCTTTCTCTGTCCCTACCCCACTCGTGCTCATGTGCTCTCTCAAGATAAATAAACTAAAAAATAAAAATAAAAATAACATCCAGTTCCTTTTCAGTCATCTACCTAATGTTTTTAACATGGATTGGTAATCATTGCCTGAGTCAGTAGTTTCAATAGAAATTGCAAAATGTGACTTGCAAACTGTTATTCCTTGTATGTAATTTTTAATATTTGTAGGGTTGTAGGGCACATTTTAATATTAATGTTTTTCAAGATGGTGGTACATTTACTCTTTTAAAAATACATGCATTCAGGGCGCCTGGGTGGCTCAGTTAGTTCAGCGTCTGACTTTGGCTCAGGTAATGATCTCAGAGTTCATGGGTTTGAGCCCCGTGTTGGGCTCTGGGCTGACAGCTCAGAGCCTGGAACCTGCTTTGGATTCTGTATCTCCTTCTCTCTTTGCCCCTCCCCTGCTTGTGTTCTGTCTCTGTCTCTCTCAAAAATGAATAAACATTTAAAAAGTTTTTTTAAACACATGCTTTCGTGTACTTTAACAGGTAATATATATTAGGAAAAACATTTGATTTATGGGTCTCTAAGTGGATTGTTTATTAAAAGTGTATATGTTTAATGTACAAATTTACAGTTTGAGCTTATGGATCAGTAAAACTGTTGACCAGTATCTGATAGTAATGGTTTTAATCATCCTGTTTCACAAGAGCAGCAGTAAACTTTACTTTCTTATCATCATGAATAATTGTTTATAGAGACACTGTTGTTACTCATTGCTACTTTGTATTTTCAAAGATTCTGTTGATAGTATAAATTAGTTGGGTTTTTTTTTTAGTTCCTTTGGAAAACAAATTGGTGGGATGTATTTAAATGCCATAGAAATCTTCAGGACTTTGAAGACTTTTGGACTGGTAATTTCACAGAAATTCATTCTACAGAAGTAATCCAAAAGAAGGAAAAAGTTGTGTATATTTATTTTAGTATTGTCTGTGATGGAAAATGAGTGCCCACGGTAGAATTAAATTACGATGGTGCTGTCAAGAGAATATGTTAAAATTGTGAAGGCTATGTTGCAAAGTTGGAGGAAGTACTTACAGTAAGAGAGAAAAAGAATATAAAATACTTTTTAATAATGATGATGGTGTTTTAAAAGTACCTCTATTTGGACAAGGATAGGAGAAACTTAAAAAATGAAAATGTGTCATGTTGGAATTGTGATAGATTTTTCTCTTTTATTCACATTTCGATTGCTGTTTGTATAATAAGTATTTAAATTGGAAATAGAAAATAATTCTGAATAAGCATGAATAGAGGTCCTGATTGTTGAAGATAAGATTAAATGGTTGGGGCTCTTGGGTGGCTCAGCTGGTTGAGCGTCCGACTCTTGATTTCGGCTTAGGTCATGATCTTATGGTTCCTGAGCTTGAGCTCCAAGTCCGGCTCTGCACGACAGTGCAGACTTTCTGCCCCTCCCCCACACATGTGTTTGTGAGCACTCTCTCAGAATAGATAAACTTTAAATTAACCATTTAATTGGCTGGGACTGATTTACATCGCAAGTGGAGACAGGTGATCCTTATATGTTTAGCAATCTTAAGACTAAACCAGGACCATTCAGGAAGAGGTGTTAGATTCTGCTTCTCATTAACTTCACTTGGTTTTGTAAGGGCAGCTGTCTCTTCAAAGTATAGGTTGTCAGTGAAATCATGTTACCAAATTAATCATAGTTCATCAGCAATCTTGAATGAATTACACATATGCCAAGCCCATGGCATATAATGGGCTGGACATATATGATTTTATTAGACTTAACTGAATCTCCAAGTTTGTGAAAGATGCTATATAATTCTCTCATTAAATTTGCCATGATGATCTCTTTGTGTCCTCAATTCACACTTTGCCAAGATTGTCATCCCATTTTTCAGTTTTCCCAAATGTAGCCTTCTGTTTCTTAGTTGATCTAGAACTGCTTTTGGAATAGAACCATAACTTTATTCTCAGTATCTGGACTAGCAGCTAGCAGTTGATTTCTCTGTTACACACACATGCGTGCACACACACACACACACACACACACACACAGTTTTTAACTCACAGTACTTTGCAACTCATTCCACTTGTACACATCGAAGAAGATAACTGTGTTTTTGGTACACAGGAGTAAATAGACTACACTGATGGAGCTGTTAGCAGCTATAAGCTACTGGCCCAGCTGCCCAAGGCCCGGAAGAGCCTTAAGTCCGTCACTTGTTTGCAGCCTACAAGTAATTTGGGGGCTTATTATTTGGACAGCTCAGTTCTAGCTATGTTATTTTGGGTATTACTACAAGTAGAGACACAATAAGTAGACTGAACAAAAAGCCACGTTGACTTGTAGGTATAGGTACTTGGCTGCCTAAGGCTTTCCACAAATGTGTTTGCAAATTTGGGTCAGCAGAATTGCATCTTGCGGTCCCCCCAGATGTTGTTGATGAATAGTGGAAACAAGCAAATGGTTAAACTTGTAAAGTCTAAGAATCTATTTTCCTATGGCAAAGTATACCATTGGCCAAAACTCAAGGAAAGGCAGAAACATTTGGATATAGAATAGATTTTATCCTTCAAGAAACATTTTATTCCTATCTTTTAAAGTGGTGATTAGTCATCAAATTTGCACATTGGAATTAATCAGTAGGGAAGCTTTTTCAGAATTCAAGTGCCAGTGTCTCACCTCAGTGATTCAGCATTCTCAGAAATGGCACCTCATCTTGCTTTAAAAAACATATAAGAAAATTTGAAATTCTTCTTTAGTATATTTTCACATATTTTGAACTAGAATGTTGAGTATGTATACAAAAGAAAAACTTACCCATTCTTTCTCCTGAGAAGTAAATTAGCAGATATCAAACAAATAAGATTCAAGTAGAGCATATAGAAAAGAGCAAGTAAGAAGAACAAAAGTATATTCAGGGCAAAGAGTGCAAGATTTATTTATTTATTTATTTATTTATTTATTTATTTATTTATTGTTTTTAATTTAGAGCATGATTGGGGGAGGGAGAGAGAGAATCCCAAGAGGTTCTGCACAGTGAGTGCAGAGCCCAATGCAGGGCTCAATCCAGCAGACTGTGAGATCATGACCTGAGCTGAAATCAAGAGTCAGAAGCTTAACCAACTGAGTTAGCCAGGCACCCTGCCCTCCCAAAAAAGGAAGATTCTAAAAAACACAATTGCAAGAACAGTAGATCGTTAGAACCAACATAGTCATGGAAACAAGGGCATCAGTCAAAAAATACTGTTAAAAGGCTTCTTTCAGCTGTGACCATACTCTTCCAGGGTTTGAGTCAGGAAATGTAGTAGAATGTATGTTAATTAGATGGCATATAATGTCCTTAATGTACTCTCCAACTAAGGCCTCCTAGTCATGAACTAAAGATCCTTTTAAAAATATTTAATAGTGGTTTTCATTTCAAACCATACCATAGTTTTTTTTGTTTTTTTGTTTTTTCCCCTTTTAGGGTTCAATTAAGGACCAACTAAAAGCATATGGAGCTCTTACTGAGAATGTGACTAGGAAATACACCCGTCAGATTCTGGAGGGTGTACACTATTTGCACAGTAATATGATTGTTCATAGAGATATCAAAGGTAAGTGATGAAGTATTTTTTAAGCATACAGTTATTTTTTTGTGTGAATCTAAATGAAACAGGTGATATGATTTAAGAAATTTAACATTTAAATTAATACGTCTACCTTTAAAATATCTTAGGAAAGCAATTCTGCTTTTTCACTGACTCTGTCGATATTCTGACCGATGTTCAGGTCTTCACAAGTGGGTAGCTCATCTGTCATGGTTCCAGAATCAATAAAGTTCAAATGATCATAAAAATGAGACCTTTCATACAGAGGAACATACATATATAGAACATAGGCATTAGAGTATAGCAGTTGAGAGTAGGGGCTCTGACACCAGATGGCCTGGTGCAAATTTGGGCATCATTGTGACCTTGGTCAAGACATATAATCTCTCTGTGCCTTAGTTCCTCATTTTTAAGGAGGATAATAATAGTGTCCAACTCATAGGAATTTTGTAAGAATTATAAATGAGTTACTTTATATAATATGCTTAAGACGTATATTTAGGAAACACTCAAATTAGGTGTGATGGTGATATGCTTTATGTTGAGATCATATTTAAAGCCATCGGGGTAGGTGTCACTATCTAGGGAGAGCATAAGAAGAGGGAAGAAGAGAGCCCAAGATGAGCTTTGATAATCTGTAACTCTGTTAAACTCTCTTTTTAAAACTCAGAAACCCAACTGTTTTCAGGGAGCAGGTACGTAAAGGAAGTGCATGACGTGAGACAAAAGCAGTTGGCAGAGATGTTTCAAATTATGAGAGTGCCTACAACTTTGTACTGCATAGCGTATCCAGAGGTCTGATTCTGTAAACACTGGGTTGTGGCCCACATTTAAAGATCACTTTATTTAATCGGTCAGTAAGAAACACACACACATGTGCAGTTGATCCTTGAACAACACAGGTTTGAACTGTGTGGGTCCACCTATTCGTGAATTTCTTTTTATAAACTGTGGTACTGTGAATGTATTTTACTTATGATTTTCTTAACATTTTCTTTTCTGTAGTTTACTTTATTGTAAGAATACAGTATATAATACATTTAATATGCAGAATATGTGTTAACTCTTCATGTTATCAGTAAGGTTTCCAGTCAACAGTAGGCTGTTAGTAGTTAAATTTTGGAGGAATCAAAAGTTATACGTGGATTTTCAACTGTGCCGGGGCAAGGGGTGCCCCTAACCCTTGTGTAGTTCAAAGGTCAACTGTGAATAATAAAAACACATTTTTATTGGTTTTTCTGGGGACATTTTTGAGCTATCGGGTATTTAGTTTCTTTCTGGTATATGTTACATCATAAATATGGCCATATTCAGGCCAAACGGAACATTCCTAACACGTTTCTGGTGACAGAGTAGAATCTGCTTCAGAATGCCCGAGCCAGATCGCTGGTATGGAGTGGAGCTTGCTAGTGTGTCTGGGAGGACGAGTACCTGCCTACTGATCTAAAAAGAAATAGTCTTTCACCTCAGTTGTCAAGTACAAAACCTGATAGCTTCAAGAACCATGTAGGGAGATTCTTTGATTGCAAATTATTCTATTAGGAATCACTTCTATTCAAGCCAGTTTCTCTTTAGTTTTCATAATGAGGAAAGGTAGAGGACCTGAGGGCAGCTACCCCTCAGTGGGTCCTCTTCTAACCTTGCCATTCCGGTAAATGAGGAGGCTGGAAGCAAGCAGATTTAAAAGCATTACAGGGCAAATAGGTTGATAAGAGAAAAGCAAGATATAAAACTGGATATGCAATGTCATTTTAAGTTTGCAAGATTAAAGTACAACCCAGGAGAACAATTTCCATATAATTAACAGTGATTATTTCAAAATGGCAGGATGAGTGATAATTGTTTTCTTTTCATACGTTTTACTTTCTGTATTTCCCAAGTTTTTATAATGTGCAGTTTTTATTTTTACTTTTATTTTTTTTAATTGTGCAATTTTTAAATGATGAGGGAAAAGGAAAGATAGTTGGTTGCTTTTAAAGTTTAAATCCATGAGTTCATAATGAAACTTAGGATAAAAACGAATTGATCATTGTTGCTAGGAACCAGCTCATTATTTTATAATCGGGTTCCTTTATTCTGCTTTTCTGTTACAAACTGTACTACAGAGGACCAAATAGTGGATGAAAGGAAACATCTTTATAGAAGTGTGTTGGCTAACAAATGAGAAAAGAATAATAGAATAGTATCATTTTGCAACCACTTAGGAATTAATAGATGTAAGCACTAAATATGAACAGTTGCTGACATCACTAAAACAAAGCCAGTCCAGCATTATGTACTTCCTATTTGTAGAATAATACATCATCATCCATGTAGGTGGTTCTGCAAAACAAAAAGCAAAACTGAACCTGAATCTGATCAAGCCTCTTAGATTCAGCTACGAATTATAGAACACATATAGCACAGATGCATATGTAGAATGACTCCTTGGGATGGAGACAGCAAGATCTGGACCATAAGGAAGCTATAGGCAAACAGTTCAGATTGTTCATAAATTACAAAGAAAAAAAGGGATTAGAGGGAACTTTAGATTAGGAAAGACTTAAAAGATCAGTGAGTCTCAATGTATGGACCTTATTTGGATTGATTTTTTTTAATGTTAAAAATAGCATATATTTAATAATATTAAAGAGTTACTGTCCATCCTCTTAGGTGTGATGAGAGTTTATATTTTAAAGATAGGTACTAAACTATTTGTTGATCCTGGTGTGTTGAATTTGCTTCAGATAATATGAGGGGGAGTAGCTAGCAGTATACGTACTGGTGGGGAAAGATTGTGGGTACTATATTCTTGTGTATGCTTTTGTGTGTTTGAAAAGTCTCCTTAAAAGCCTACTTCAAATGTACTTAAAATTAGCTTTAAAAAGTTGCAAAGTTATTTTGGTAGCTTGGCTACACAGTTTCTCCTCAGCATTCATAAGAATGGACATTGGTTCGTCATTGGTGATTACTCCATGGCTTTCCCAGTCTGTGTCCATGGCTCCCCCAGTCTGTGACCTGCCTGGGATTGTTCTTCCCATCTCATTGACAGTAAAAGCTGGCTGGTTTGTTGTCCTTCCTCTGGCTAATCATTTTATAGGGAGTGGCTTTTTTGACAGAATGTCTCTGCAAGTTTTGAGTGGTGGGAGATGTTAAATAGGCAGTGTGCTGTTTTTGAGGATCACTGGTGTCCTTATAGCACGCTTAGTCTCATGGCATATAGAGAATGGATCCTGGACCCTCCCCTGGAGAGAGGCTCTGGGGAGTCATTGCTGACTAGCTGGGGAGTTTTCTGGAAGAACAGAAAGACAAGTACAGAAGTCCATGGTGGGGAATACACAGTTTACATTCTCTCTCTTCTATAATGCGTATTTTCTCTACTGTTCACTCTCCTTCTTAGAGGCCATTAAAAAAAAAGGATAAAAGGACAAATAAGGAGTTTTTTTTTAATATAAAATATAGTTAAGGTAATGGAAGACTTAAAAAATGAAAATTGAAGTAAAGCTTAAAGATTAGAACAGATATGTTAATACAATAAATTGCTTATTTAAGAACATGTTATGGGGGTGCCTGGGTGGCTCAGTCGGTTAAGTGTCTGACTTCAGCTCAGGTCATGATCTCACGGTTTGTTAGTTTGAGCCCCGCATCAGACCCTGTACTGACAGCTCAGATCCTAGAGCCTTCTTCAGATTCTGTGTCTCCCTCTCTCTCTGCCCCTTCTCTGCTCATGCTTTGTCTCTCTTTCTCTCTCAAAAATAAACGAACATTAAAAAAAAAAATTAACAACAAAAAAAGAACATGTGTATTGAAGAAGCTAAAAATGAGAATAGAAATAATTTATATAAGACAGAAACCAGATCTACAATCCCCGAAGAAAGATTGAATTTTAAAATGATAAAGGGAAGAATAAAGAATAAGAATAAATTAACATAGCACCTAGATCTTGATTTCTGATACCATTCTCCACTAAAAGGAACCAGGGCTCCTTGGAGGAATGACTGATTCTAGGACTGGTGCAGGAAATACACAAGTTGAGCCAGGAGCACCTTTTAGTGCCAGAAAGTAAGAAAATGCTTTTAAATACCCACAAAACCCAAAACAAACAAGAACAAGTGATTCAGGGTATGGCCAAGGGACACAGGAGCCAATACAAAGAGCTCCCAATGGTCAAAGCTGGAACAACTTGAGCAAAAACATGATGCCATATTTGAGTATAACTCAGAGTATAAAATAAATATGTGTATTTATACACAAAAGAAAATATGTGTATTTATATAAATGAAGGGTTGAATGAATAAATGGGAGAGAGGAGACAAATGTCCCTTGCAGAATAATTACAAATAATTTATGTAGCTGGTCAGCCTTGAGCACCTTAACTGGGGATTGTGCATAGTGAGCGTCTTCCAAAGAGTGCGGTATGGAAACGGGGGAAGAGTAACTTTCAGTGTGGAACTCAGCAAACACTATCTCATGCCCCTTGAGCAAGAGCAATTTATAGTAAATACAATTAGAAGTTTATTATAAAAGTGAAATTTTAAAACAGCTCAAAGCTAACTTAGAGAAACTGAGAAATAAAATTAGTATAAAACAAAACCCAGTAAGTACTAAGAAAAACTGTAAAATGTCAGACAACTAACATTAAATTATAGTAGTGGGGAAAGTGCTAGAAATTGTTGATTATGAAGGTCCCCCCAGGAAGTCCCTGAGGAGGAGCTAGCTCCTCAGGGAGAGAAGCTGTAGCATGGGCTTCTCGCTTTGTTTCAGAGAAACTGGGGCCAAAAGCCTGCTGTTGCTTTCTGCATCCTTCTCTGAGCTTCACATTCTTAACTCTTTCCCCCTTTTTCTTTGTCATCCTCGCCTCCCACACACTCCAGTCCTTTTCAGTGGGCGAAGCTTTTTAGTTCCTGAAGTGTACAGAGCTGACTCTAAAAATTCAGTGTTTGTGCAGTAAGTCCTTAATGAGCCCTGGCTGTGTGACTGGCATCATGCCAGGTACTGCTCAGAAGACGAAAAGCATTTGGAGACAGACTGAAGAGTCTACTAAGTAATTCTCTACCATTGTTTTTTAAAAAATTTTAGGGGCACCTAAGTGGCTCAGTCGGTTAAGTGTCCGACTTCGCCTCAGGTTATGACCTCACGGTTTGTGAGTTTGAGCCCCGCGTCCAGCTCTGGGCTGACAGCTCAGGGCCTGGAGCCCGTTTCGGATTCTGTGTCTCCCTCTGTCTGCCCCTCTGCTGCTTGCGCTCTGTCTCTCGCATTGTCTCAAAAATAAATAAACATTAAAAAAAAATGAAAAAAAATTTTTAAACAGCCAATAAAAATAATGAATTGAGGATGTTTTTGTATTTTTAGGTGCAAATATTCTGCGAGATTCAACAGGCAACGTCAAACTGGGAGATTTTGGGGCCAGCAAACGACTTCAAACCATTTGTCTTTCGGGGACAGGGATGAAGTCTGTCACAGGCACACCATACTGGATGAGCCCTGAAGTAATTAGTGGAGAAGGCTATGGCAGAAAAGCAGACATCTGGTAGGTTTTGATGCTAGTTTTGCCTGAAAACACTTACCTTCTTACATAATTCCACCTAAAATGGAAATTACTGAGCCAGACTTAGATAATCTTTTGTACTTTTAAATCAGATGTCAGGAAGGGTGCCTGGGTGACTCAGTCGTTAAGCTCTAGACTTCGGCTCAGGTCATGATCGCACTGTTTGTGGGTTCAAGCCCCACATCGGGCTCTGTGCTCACAGCTCAGAGCCTGGAACCTGCTTTGGATTCTGTGTCTCCCTCTCTCTTGGCCCCTCCCATGTTTATGCTCTGTCTCTGTCTCTCAATAATAAAGAAACGTTAACAATTTTTTTTAAAAATCAGATGTCAGGATTACAAGGATTACTATCATTTTCATTTTGCTTTTTTTTTTTTTAATGTTTATTTATTTTTGAAGGAGAGAGAGACAGAGTGTGAGCGGGGGAGGGGCAGAGAGAGAGAGAGGGAGACACAGAATCTGAAGCAGGCTCCAGGCTCTGGGCTGTCAGCACAGAGCCCAATGCGGGGGCTCAAACTCACAAGCTATGAGATCATGACCTGAGCTGAAGCTGGACGCCCAACTGACTGAGCCACCCAGGTGCCCCTTCATTTTGCTTCTTTGTGGCTTAATAATTAAACAAAAGGAGTTTTTGAACCTGTTTTCCTTTCTTTAGACAGGATTTCATCTAAAGCAGATTTCAGCATTAGAAAACTATCTTCATTTTATTTCCCTGAAGATCTTTGAAAGTTATTAACCTTTTTTGCTAGTATCTTGTAATTCAGTTAATCTTTAGTTTTTTAATAATTTTAAGTGAGAACATAAAATGGTTATTTTCTATTTCTCACTGAGAAAAGTAGTTTAATAGATTAATCATTTTAGGCACCTAAAGACAAATAGTTTCTTTTTTTTATTCTTTTTATTTTTATTAAAAAGATTTTTTTTAATGTATGTTTATTTTTGAGAGACAGAGCACAAGTGAGGGAGGGGCAGAGAGAGAGGGAGGCATGGAATCCAAAACAGGCTCCAGGCTCTGAGCTGTCAGCACAGAGTCTGATGTGGTGCTCAAACTCATGAACTGTGAGATCATGACCTGAAGTCCAGCGCTTAACCAACTGAGCCACCCAGGTGCCCCAAGGCAAACAGAATTTCTTTTTTTTTTTTCAACGTTTTTTTTTTTTTAATTTATTTTTGGGACAGAGAGAGACATAGCATGAACGGGGGAGGGGCAGAGAGAGAGGGAGACACAGAATCGGAAACAGGCTCCAGGCTCCGAGCCATCAGCCCAGAGCCTGACGCGGGGCTCGAACTCACGGACCGCGAGATCGTGACCTGGCTGAAGTCGGACGCTTAACCGACTGTGCCACCCAGGCGCCCCCAGAATTTCTAATGTTTGTGTCCTTTGTAAGACAAAAGTAATATTTAATAATCAGGTTAGAGAATTATATAATATCAAGCAAAAATTATAAAATTAATAATGTTCTCTGCCTAACCATTTGAATTAGCCCTTATTGTGGTTTATTTTCATTGATTTTACCTTTAAATTTTAGTTTTATATAATTATAATCCTTCAATGAAACTTTAAACTTGAAGTCAAGTTGTATTTAAATGTATATGGACTTCAGTCCTGTTTCTCGTGTCATTAAGTGACTTTCCTTCATGGTGATACTGTTTGTGTAATTTTTTTTTTCTAGGAGTGTGGGCTGTACTGTGGTGGAAATGCTAACTGAAAAGCCTCCTTGGGCAGAATTTGAAGCTATGGCTGCCATCTTTAAAATTGCCACTCAGCCAACAAACCCAAAGCTGCCACCTCATGTCTCAGACTATACTCGAGATTTCCTCAAACGGATCTTTATAGAGGCCAAACTGAGACCTTCAGCTGATGAACTATTAAGGCACATGTTTGTGCATTATCACTAGCAGCCGGTACCTCTACTGTGCCTCTACCCAGCTCCCATCAATTCATTCACCTTCTCTCTGACTGCACTTTTCTTTTTTATAAAAAAGAGAGATGGGGAGAAAAAGACAAGAGGGAAAGTATTTCTCTTGATTCTTGGTTAAGTTTGTTTAATAATAGTAACCTAAATTTTTTATATTTAATCTTTTTTTTCCCTTTCCAGAACTTGAAACTCCTTTTTTTTTTTTTAATTTTTTATAATGTACTGATGTGGTTCAGAGAGATAAAAGCACTTTAGTACATAGTCACTCTTTTTAGTACAAACAAATCATTTAAAATACCTAAAGATTGTAGAGTCTTTCCCTGCGTCACTGACCGATTGATTCGTGGTGATTGGGGAGACATGAAAAACAAGGAGAAGAAAATGATGTATGATTTGTAGTTTTTAGTGATAGTATTTAAAATAGATCCTCATTTGTGGGGTTGAGCCCTAAACTTGAGTTTAGGGTAGGTACTCAACTTAAAGAATATAGGTTCCTTCTTATATCTGTATTCTTTAGATCCTAACCTCTGTCTACCAAGCTTTTTGCTCAGTAGGAATCTCGATAGAAAATATGAATCTCTAAGAGGTATGTTTATTTGTTAATTCTAACCAGTATAATAAGCAAATACACTATAATAGATCCATGTTACTGGAATCTGTAAACCTTGAGGGATAGCTTTCTGCTTAAAAAAAAAACAAAAAAACAAAAAAAAAAACAAAAAAAAAAAACCCGGTACTATTTTAGTTTAAAGCAGATATGGGAAGTCAGTGAGCAAATCCAAATTAAACGGCAAAAAAAGATTGCTCTATATCAGCATGCGAGCGGATGAAACCACATTTGCCAGTCAAAAGAAATAAGGAAAAGAAGAACTAAATATTGTTTAGTATATTTGCAACTGTGTTCTTTATCAGAGGTAGACAGTCCCAAAATTAAGGGAAAAAAGAAATAATCAAAATCATGTATACTGTATTTCCCTGTTTCTAGCTCCTGATTCCCCATGGATAACATTCTTTGGGAACTAAGAATTTAACTTGGAGTATCATGTGTTACAGCTAGTGTCATGAGATAAAATCCTTGTTCTTGGGATCACAGAATACTAAAGCACCAAAAAATAGTTACCATGTAAAATAGTGGTTCTCACGTGTCAGATGAGGTTACTTTTGCTTTGCATTTGGCAGTGCCCAGAGATGATTTTTCCTGTCACAACTAGAAGGATGTTAGTGGCATCTGGTGTCCCAAAGCCAGGGACGCTGCCAAACAAACTACACTGTACAATACAAGTACAGCAACCCTGTTCCCCAAGTAAAGAACTATCCTGCCTAAAATGTTAAAAGTGCTGAAGTTGAGAACCCGGATGCAAAGACCAGCCCCAGTTATAAACTGAAAACAGCCATTTGCAGAGCAGGGTCCTTGCAAAAAGTAAATTTCAGAGAGAAAGTGATGCGCAGTGCATGATGAGGGTTTTACAAGAGCAGATGCCACTACTTTAAGTCAAGGGTGAGCAATCTCAACAAACATCAGATAGCAATTCTTTCCTTACCAGCTGCATATTACACCAAAACCAGTACCTTCCATTGTAGAAACAAAATGAATTTAAACACAGAACCTGTTAAACCCTGTATGTATTCTTTCCTCAAAAGTCAGTTCATAATTGTGAGAAAAGCAAAGCATATCAGAAAAGAGTATTAACTATTTTATGGGAAGGTTTAAGGTATTTCTAGTACAGCGTATCCCCTAAGAGCAAGGGCATCCAGTGGAAAGAGGCAGCTGGGAAACTCCCACTAGCTCTAATGGACTTATGCTACTGAAAAATATCAATAACATCAGTAATTTGGCTACTTGCGATTTTTTCAGCATATTAAAGCAAGTGCTAAGTGCTTTATTTTTAAAGGTTAGAAAATAGTCTTTCTGGAGGCCCTAAATGTGTTGCCTTTTATAGGGTTCATAAGGAGCTCTGGTATTTTATTCTCTGCTTAAAGGTATGCTCTTCTAGGGACTCTTTTAAATTACTTTGTTTCTGAAGATAGGTAGATCTTGGTTTCCTATATCAAGGTCCTATCTGGCCTTTTCTGTAGGAATATTTGAAATACCACTAGCTAGGCTGAGAAAAAAGTCAAAGCACAAATATGCTTGTCAAAGTTTCTCCCATACCCTCATAATCAAAGGAAGCAGCTTACAAAGAAGAATATGAATTAGTGGCCCTTCCCCTGGAAAATCAACTGCCAAATCTTGTGCTATAAACATAGTAACCAAGGATGTGGATCTATTATAATTTCTTTATCTTTTATGAGTGAAGGCATCTCTTCTGCTTGAGCAAGATGGTATCTGGACCAGTGGGCTTTTCCTTCATTCCTTTGTCTTGTGTAGTCTTGATTTCCTTTGGGCTCATTTTTGGTCTGTCAGGGTAACCAGCAGTGTAGAATATGAGACAGATGCTCTTTAGAGAGAAATCTTGGGGGACTGTGAAACCCAAAGCAAAATCATTTGCTTTCTTCAGTCTCTTTTTTCTTCTCTAAGTGCCATAGAAAATAAATTCACCTGAAAAGAATTACTGCTTTAACACTGCTGCAGAAGACCTTTGTTTTATAAGGAAAATGTGGGAAAGTATCGTTCTTTATGTAAAGACTTTAAAATAGACTAATAGTTTACAGAATTGCTATATAAAATGTGATGTGAATTTATTTCAAACAAGTTGTAAAGGTACCAAAACCACAATAAAAGTTAATATATTATACAAAAACTACTAGAACAAAAAAGCTTGAAGTGGGATGAGGTGTGAAAGACCAAAAGTAAATTAAAAAAAAAAAAAATTTAAAAGAACCTCGCCCCCCCCCATTAGGGGCAGTTAAATATAACACTCCAATTTTTTCTTTCTAATAATGGTATGGATCAACAAATGAAATTTGAACTTTTAAAGATGACTCAATGTATTTTGTTTTTTAAATGCACAACTGATTCTTCTATACTGTAATATTTCTTTGCTGAGGCTGGAAAATGGCCAGACTGCTGACTTTGTGCCTTTAAAATGTGTTCTGCTTTGATAGTGGCAGACTTTTTGGTGCTGGAGAAGATTCACTAGCAGTCTTATATGTGCTTTTCAGGAAATATCTTTCTACGTAGGCCTTGAGAGATTCAAAATGGCATGACTTAGGCTTGGACCAAATACAAGATCTTTTACATTGCAAACAAACTGTACTGAATAAAAGGGTTAAAAAACATCACAATGACTAATGGAAATTTTGATGGTAATTCTTTAAAATGTATTTAAAAGTATACAGACTTTGAAATTTTCAGTATGAATATCTTGAAAATTTTTCAATTTTTCTCATTTATAAAACATGTTTCTAACTTGAAAATGCCTTAGAAAGTTCTCAAAGGCAGTCAACCTTACATAATTTCTATGAGATTGGAATGTTAATGCATAGACAGAAATATAAAAGAAAATGAAAACTTGAATTGGCTTTCACATGAGGGAGGCTTTATTTTATTACCAATAGAAAGTACATGAAGAAGGTGGAATTATTTCGTTAATAGCTCTCTGCTGCTTTAGCTTTTATATATGTCAGGTGTGGTCTGTAGTACTTCTGAGATGGAATTGTTATAAGATATGTGAAGACACTAAGAAAATCAAATCTGAATAGTTTATAGGGATGACCAAGCTTGGGTGCAAAAGCCAAGATGTTCGTCAGATGCAGATTGACCCACAGAAGAGCTCTGTGCCAATGGTTTCATTTGGGGTCTAGAGACCAGTAGCTGGATACACAGTCACCTGGTGTCAATCAAATATAGGAATCTATCAATTTCTTTTAAAGAGGGTGAGTCTTTTTCACTTGCTTATTCAATAATTGTGGTTTATTATGTCAGGTACTAGATTAACTTATCCCTTAAGTAGGTCACAGTCTAGGAGGAAACATGGGCAAATGGATTCTTATTTTATGGCATACCCTAACTCTGAAAGTTTAGCACTGATTTTTTAAAATTCTTTTTTCTTTAAATGTTTACTTATTTATTTTGAGAGAGAGGGAGTGGGAGAGGGGCAGAGAGAGGAGAGAGCAAGCTTCCCAAGCGGGCTCCGCAGTGTCAGTGCGTAGCCCATCGTGGGGCTGGAACTCACAAACTATGAGATCATGGCCTGAGTTGAAATCGAATCGGAAATCAAGAGTTGGGCACTTTACCAGTTAACCTACCCAGGTGCCCCCAGCAGTGATGTTTTAAAATGCTGTTGTTTTTTATGAAATGAGGGGAAAGCAATTTTGGGTAATCTGGCTGTTACAAACTAAAATGTCATTAACAGAGATTAAAAGTATCCCCAAATTGGAGGGACCCTCTGGGGTCAGGCGGCCTCTTTCTCAGAACTCCCTCTTATATAAAAGTTCAGTACCTACTCAATTCCCGTGATGAGGGGCATAAATTCCATAGGTTTTTTTCCCTGCTTTTTCTTTCAAAGAGAAAATAAATTTTTTTTTTTAGTCTAAACTATTAAAATGCCCAAAACATTTGATAGAAATTGAATCCTGTCAACAGTGTTACATATGCCAGGATCAGGACAGTGTCTTGAGACCTCATTATTTTATATTAAGTTTGGCCTTTTTACAGATGTAATGTTCGTATTTATTTGAATTTTAAGATTGATTAACTGTTAACGAAAAGCAATTTAATTGTTCATTTTTGGTAGTGCCTTTTTCTCTGTATGCCTTAATTTTATTTTATATCAGTAATAATTCAAGTTACCCACCGAAATGAAGGTTTTTCCAAAATCAGTAGGCTTCAAGAGTTCATTTGGCCTTGGGACTGTATATTGACCCTTAAATCTTTCTTAATGCCTGCTTCCTCCTACCCTTTTCTACCTCTTTTTATTTTACATATATATATGTACATATTTTACATCTATATATGTTAGAAGAGAAACATTAGCGTTAGTCTATGATAGACAAAGTGCAGTCTCCACTAGACCTGAATGCCTACGATAAGGATAGAAAGAGGTATTCTAATTCTAAAGAGACATAGCAAATTTTTTTGCAGGTTGGTAACTTGACTGTCAGTCACATTGGCACTGTCCAAATTCTTTGTATATCATGGTTCAATGATGATTTTCATAGCAGGGCTAGAATGGTTAATTTTGCCCTAAAGAGGTGATTTAAATGGTTTACAAATGTTAAGGCAATGAGACTTAGGGCAATGCGCAAGGAATCCAGGGATAGCAGTTCTGATCCTTACTTTTAATTAACATTTTGACTAAAAACTCTTACTTTTCTGTGAAGAGAGAGACTGTGTGTGTGTGTGTGTGTGTGTGTGTGTGTGTGTGTGTCTGTGTGCACGTGGGAGTTGGGGCAGGGCTGGGAAGGAGGGAAAGGTATGAATGTTCAACTAGATTAGTCTCCGTTCTTAGAAGAACTGAAAAGTGTATGACCTACTGATGTGGGTGAGTGTAATTGTCTTCAGGTAGGAACGCCAGCATATTTTCCACAAGTAGCTAGTACAAGTGATTGTTTAATAAAGATATTTATTGTAAATTGCCAAGCTTTTGGTTGGTAAAAGTAGATTAAAATTGAATTTGTGTGTGTGTATAATAGCTTATATATAATTCTGAAATAGAAAATAATTGATTTTGCATAGTTCTTCATGAGCTCTTTGGAATAGAAATTCTTCCAGACATTATGAAAACAAGCTTCCTTAGCTTACCAAGTATTCAAAAGGAAATTGTCTTATACCTCTTTTTGGTTGGCTGAGAAGGCGTGCTGTGAAGCCACTGTTCCTACTTCTTAGTTGCTTTAGCTTTGCTTTGACTTCTGCCATGGTCTGGACAGTATGCCATAGTGGAGGTGGAAAGTATCAGGGCCAACCATCTCTCCATACTCACCTGTCAGAGCTGTAGATGGTGATGAGCTCTCAGGGGAGTCTAGAGAATCTTCTCTTGGTGATAGAGCAGACATGGTTCAGTCTCAGAAAGTTGAGGGAGGAGTCATAGCTAAAGAAAAGAATACATTTTTATTTGTTGCCTGTATACAGTCTCATGTAAGTCTTCATATTTTTCATAATTATGCATTTTAATTGATAGTAGTATGATACTTTAGTTTATAATGGCAAAGGCATCTAGTCAGTGAGTACTGTTATTCCCTATGCCTGATGACTCCTTGTTTGTATTCACAATCTGTATTATCAGAATCACTTTAAACCAAAGCTTTTATATTCCCTGCACACATAGCCAAAATGATGATCACTGTTACTTCTGCCCACCTGTAAGCTAATAGTATAATTGTGATAAAGCAGGTACTTGTAGAATTTGTATCTCAATCTATCCTTCAAGTAAAAAGACAGGTGCTCAGTATTTGCATTTAGACATACAGAACTTACTTCAACTATTATGGAACTATATAAACATTACAAACTTGAGCTTGTACATGTGCCAATCTTATTGTCATTTGACCATAGATGCATATACGTATACGTTGACATGTGATGCCTCAGGTTGGTGGCATACTTTCTTCCTTGTGTCTTAACATTTATGAACTTGTGTTTGACTTGAGGGGCTTTTAAGAAAGCTGTGAAGAAAAGTAGGTTATGGGCTGACGTCTGCTTTGTGCCATAGACATTTTGGAACATAAGGAAGAGCCTGCTCTCCAGTATACGTGCAGAATTCGTCCCCAGATAAGGATTTCTTAGTCCCTTTATGCCAGTCGAGAATGGTAAAGTTTGTGACTAAACTGAAAAGCACTTTTGTGTTCCTTTATATTTTTTTAGAATTAAAAAAAAAAAAGAAAAGAAAACATGTAACTAGTGGTGATTTTAGCGTATGTATTACTTGGAGGGGAGAGAGAAGTAACAGAGTCCCATCTTAAGCTCTATTAGATACTTAGGCTCCAAAATGGATTTGACATATTCTAATTTTTCCAAAGACTTTTCCACCTGGAATAGGAAGAGAGAGCTAGTGGAAACATTTGAGCTGGAAAGGCTTATGGGCAAAGGAAAGTGGGCCAAACCCTTGCAATATACCCTGTTCAAGTGCAAGTACAGTGTCTACAGATAAGAATACTTCTTTAAAAACAAACAGTTGTTTGTAATACAATCTTAATTAGTAAGTAAAAGGTTTACATTTTTTCTATTGCTATTGGTTTTAAAATTTGCTAGCCTGCATTCTGAAATATTATAAGAGTTAATACCAAAAATACTTTTAATGTCTGACATCTCTTACATTTCACATGGTTCTTTTTATTCAAGTATCATTGTAAATAAAAGTAAACTTGGATAAATTTGAGAATAAACTTTTAATTGTTGCAAACTATGATTATCAATTTGTAAATTTACCCTTTGACCTAATGTACATTTTTTAATGTAGCCATTAAATTGTCTATATTTAATCTATTAGTTTCTCTCTGTAAACGTTTTTAATCTCAGTTGAATGCTGGGCAGTTTATAATTATGTACAAAGGTGTTTTTTTCCTATCAAAGTTGACTTTTGCACATTTTTGGAAATGTTTAATTTGTACACTGATTTACTACTCTGACCAATAATTGTTGATGGGTGTATGAGTATCATGAATGCGTGCATTGAACTACTGTCTGTGTCTTTATGTTTTAACTTCTTTCAAGATGTAGCCATCAGTAACTGCACTGCTATTACTGACTTAAATGGACTTTCTTGCTTTTACAAAGTATACTTATCTATGGTTCTATCTTTGTTGGAGAACTCAGGAGTTCAACATCGCTTTCTGATTTTATATGTATTCTAAAATCATGACTAAGTTGAAAGTATGCTTGTAACTCTGTGTATCAGGGGATGTGTGTGTGGAGATGTCTTTTTCTGTCTGTAGGCACATGTATATATCCCAGTAATTTCTTATTTTCATTTTATTTCTACATTTTTATGAACTTGTTTTATATGCGTACTGTTTAGTTAGAATAATTAAATATATATAAAAGCTTTGTGAGAGATTATTTACTATATGAATATATTTTCAGCTGGCTGATCAAAAATATTTTTTTAATTTTGTTTTTAACCATTTAAAATGTATTTGTATTTCCAGAATTGGATGCAAATTTACTTAGATATCAATTAAAATACTCTTGCAAGGAAGGGAATTGAATTCTCCTGTGAGAATTCTTTGAAATGCAAATTAAGAGGAAAACTAGGTTTTAAAGCAGTAGCAAGAACACTGTCCACAAAATGGCCTTTGAATCCTCAAAGCTATGAAAAAATGTGAGAAACTAAATTGTCTTGAAGAGATGTCAAGATTTTTTATAGCTGCAGTTGCTGTTGGCCTGTCCTGTTGTTTTTGGGTATTTTCCTGTATTCTACCCTAAAGATTTAAACTTTTAGTTTTTCTCTTACTGGGCAAAATCAGACCGCATTTATAAAACAGTACATTGACATATTGTGATCCTCTGTAATTGACTATAAATTGGTTTAGAAAAGTTTGAACATACATTGTTGTGTCTTTAGTGTACTGTGTATTTTAAGTAACTGGCAGAAAAAGAATTGGAAATTAAATTTCCAATCTGACAATGTTATTGTACTTAAGGAAAGCCTTGTTTTTAATATGCGGTACCACGTAAAAATTATTTGTATTAGGAATAAAGTCCACTGTTGAAGTTGAATGTCACTAAACGTATTATGTTACAAGGAGCCGGTATGATTAGAAAAACCTACCAGAAGCCAGATACAGTGTGGTATGTGCCACATTTCATGCACATTTTGACTTTGTGTTGTTCATTCGAAATTGTGCTTGTAAAAATGTATAAAATTTCTGAGTTTTACAATTTTTATGTACTTATTTTTTCTTGCTGGTAAATAGCTTTTTTTTTGAAATCTAATGTGAAAGGAAACCATGTTTATATTTTGTTAGTGATCAATGACTTTGTTTATATGGAAATTTGTATATTGTTGGCTCACATCTTTGTTTAGATTTCTTGTGCATGAAGGCCTGCAATAATTAGCACAATGAAAATTGCTTTTTCTTACATGTTAGTTCATTTTTTTGAAAGATTGTGGTGCAAAGGCTTACTCTGAGTAACCTTCTGGACTTTGGAATGAATATAAATGAATGGCACTTTGAGTGTTAATAAAGCTGATATTTATTTCCACTGTGATTGATTGTCCAGATCTGTTCTTGACACAGTGTGTTCTCAATTGTCCCTCCTTTGCCTGAGTTGATCACTCTCTAGGACACCAACCACAGACTGACCTGGAAAACATTGCAATTAATCTTCCCCTGGATAGATCTGTAATGTCCTACCTAACATGCTCTGGCATGTCTTTTAATGGACACTTCAATTCTCGAAATCAGAAATTAACAGTGACTAAAAACAAAAACAAAGCTTACTACCAGAGTGTAAGGAATGGACACTCCCACAGTACTAAAGATCATTTACATTAATACCTTCATATAGAGGCAACTTAGTGATGCAAGTCAAAAACCTCAGAATCTTGTATATCCTCTCACCCAGCAATTTTCTAAGAATTAATCCTGTGGAAATGGTTGCAGATGGGCCAAGATTTGTCTATAAAAGCCCAAAACTGAGGCTTTACATGTCCCAACAATAGAGGCTATTGTAACAAAGTATCACAGAGTGGGTGACTTATAACAGATGTATTGTCTCAGCTCTGGAGGCTAGAAGCCTGGAATCAGGGTGTCAGCAGGACCGTTCTCCCTCTGAAACCTGTAGGGGAATCTTTCCTTGCTTCTCCCTAGCTTCTGGTAGCCCCAGGCATTCCTTGGCTTATGGCAACGTAACTAGTATCTTCATGTGATGTCCTCCCTGGGTGTATGTATGTTTCCCTCTTTTAGAAGGACACTGGTCCTGTTGGTTTAGGGTCCGCCCTAATGCCCTTATTTTAACTTGACTACCTTTTGTAAAGATCTGTTTCTGTATAAGGTCACATTTGGAGGTACTGGAGATTAGGAGTTCAACATATCTTTTTGTTGGGCGGGGGCAGGGGGTGTGGATGCAAACCCATTATAGTCTGCCCTGTGGCCCCTAAAAATGTATACCTGCCCCACATGCAAAATACATCCAGCCAATCCCAACATCCCCCAAAGTCTTCATCATTCTAGCATCACCTCTAAGCCCAGCATTTCATCTAAACACCACCAACTCAAATCTCATCATCTAAATCACCCGGATCAGTTATGGAGAAGACCCCAGGTAAGGGTTCATGCTGGAGCAAGATTCCTTTCCATGTGTGAACCTCTCTGAAACCAGACTAGTGATCTGCTTTCAGAGCACAATGGTGGCACAGGCAGAGGAGGGACATCGCCATTCCAGAAGAGAGAGGTCAAAAGGGAAAAGGGGACATGGGTCCCAAGCAAGTATGAAACCTAGCAGAGCAAGTTCCACTAGATTTTAAGACTGGAGAATAATCATCGCTATCTCCATGCTCTGTCCTGAGGAGCCCAGTGGCTGGTGACACTGCCACCTCACAACCAATGAGGTGGTCCATAGACTCAGATTTGCACCCTGGGCCTGCCCGTTCTGGGGGCCCTCTACGCTGCCCTCCAGTCATTCTTCCCTCTTTCTTTCTGCTTCACAATTCTTTCTTCAACTTATCTTTTTCTCTCACGTTTTACTATTAGCAGCAAGGAGAAACCAGGACACACCTTCGACCTTTTCATCCAACTTCATTCATAGTTTCCAAGTTCTATTTTCCACCCAACAGAACACAATCCAGCCAAATCCTCTGCCACTTTATAGCAGGGATCACCTTTCCTATAATTTCCGATAACATAATCCTCATTTCCCTCTGAGCCTCACTAGAGTCACATGTAATGTCTATGTTTCTATCAACAATCTCTTCAAGGCATTCTAGTTTTTTTCTATCCTGCATCTCAAGATTCCCCCATTCTCTACCCATTACCTAATTCTAAAGCTACCCCCATATTTTTGTTAAAAAAATTTAATTGAAGTATAGTTGACAAAATATATTTTTTTTAATTAAAAAAATTTTAAAGTAGGCTCCATGCCCAATGTGAGGCTTGAACTCACAACTCTGAGATCAAGAGTCACATGCTCTACCAACCAAGCCAGCGAGGCACCCTGACATAATATATTTATATTAGTTTCAGGTGTACAACATAGTGATTCAACAATTCTGTACATTACAAAATGCTCACCATGATAAGCGTAGTTACCATCTGTCAACATACAAAGTTATTACGATGTTGACTGTATTCCCTATTGACTTTTCATCCTTGTGGCTTATTTATTTTATAAGTGGAAATTTGTACCTCTTAATGCCCTTCACTATGTTGCCCCCCCCCCCCCCCCCCGCTTTGGCAATCACTAGTTTGTTCTTTGCATTTATGAGTCTGTTTCTATTTTGGTTGGTTCAATTGTTTTGTTTTTTAGACTCTGCATATAAGTAAAATAAGGGATTTGTCTTTTTCTGTCTGACTTATTTCACTTAGCACAACACCCTCCAGGTCCCATATTTGGGTTATTTGTTACAGCAGCACCCCATTTCCCTTTAGCAAAATCTGTATTAGGGTCCTCCAGAGAGACAAAACTGTTTTGCTGTCTGGAGGCAGAATTCCTTTTTCCTTGGGAAACCTGTCTTTGCTCTTGGGGTCTTCGACTGAATGGATGCAGCCCACCTGTGTTATTGAGGATATTCTGCTTTACTTAAAGTCTACTGCTTGTAAATGTTAATTATATCTAAAAAATACCTTAGTAGCAACATCTAGGCTGGTGTTTGACCAAACAACTGGACACCATAACCCAGCCAAGTTGACACACATAATGAACCATCACAGATATTGAGCAGATAAACTAGTATATTCATACAATGGAACTCTCCACCATGTATTACTGACTGAAAGAAAGCAAGTTACATGAGATATATAGTATGATCCCACTTTTCACTTAAAAACAGAAAAAATATCGGGAGGATATATATGTTACTCAAGTGGTGGGTGAGTTATGAGTGGTTATTATTTTTGCTTCCACATAATTTTTTAAACTTTTATGATAAATGTAGGTGTTTTTGCCTATTACCAAATATTTTCCCCCAGCTTTATTGAGATATAATTTACATACAACATTGTGTAAGTTTGAGGTATACAATCTGTTGACTTGATACACTTATATATTGCAATATGATTACACCACAGCAGTATCTATCATGTCACATGATTTCTATTCTTTTGTGTGTGGTGAGAACATTAAGATCTAATGTCTAGCAACTTTTAAGCATATAATACAGTATTATCAACTATAATTGCCATCTTACACATTAACTCCCTAGAACTTACTTATCTCTAGCTGAAAATTTTACTCCTTGACCAACACCTCCCCATTTCCTCTACCCTTCAGTCCCTGGTAACCACCGCTCTACTCTGTTTCTATGAGTTCAGAATTTTTTTTTTTTTTTTTTTAGATTTTACTTATAAGTGATACCATACAGTATTTGTCTTTCTCTGTCTGACTTACTTCACTTAGCATAATGCCCTCAAAGTCCATCCATATTATTGCAAATGTGAGGATTTCCCTTTTTCTTATGACTGAATATTTCATTTTGTATATATATGCACCACATCTTCTTCATTTATACATTGCCAGACGCTTAGGTTGTTTCCATATCTTGGCTACAGTGAATACTGCTGCAATGAACATGGGAGTGCAGATACTTCTTTGACACCCTGTTTTCATTTCCTTAGGATGGATACGCAGAAGTGAGATTCCTGGATCATATGGGAGTTCTATTTTTAATTTTTGAGGAACCTCCATACTGTTTTAATACTGGCAGTACCAATTTATATTCCCACCAACAGTACACCAGCGTTCCCTTTTCTCCACATGTTTGCCAACATCTGTTGTCTCTTTTTTTTTTAAGTTTATTTATTTTGAGAGCGGGGTAGGGGCAGAGAGAGAGGGAGAGATAGAATCCTAAGCAGGCTCCACGCTGTCAGTGCTGAGCCTGATTCAAGGTTCCATCGCATGAACCATGATATTGTGACATGAGCCAATATCAAGAGTCAGACGCTTAACCAACTGAGCCACCCAGGCGCCCTAACATCTGTTATATCTTATAGTGTTCGAACAGGTGTGGAGGTGATAGCTCATTGTGGTTTTGATTTGTATTTCCCTGATGATTAGTGATGTTGAGCATCTTTTCATGTGTCTGTTGGCCACTTGTATGTCTTCTTTGGAAAAATACTCAGTTCGTCTGCCCATTTTTATTTATTTTTTAATGTTTATTTCTGAGAGAGAGAGAGAGAGAGAGAGAGAGAGAGAGAGAGAGAGAGAGAGAGACAGCCAGACAGAACATGAGCAGGGAAGGCCAGAGAAAGAGGGAGACACAGAATCTGAAGCAGGCTCCAGGCTCCGAGCTGTCAGCACAGAGCCCAACGTAGGGCTGGAACTCAAAAACCACAAGATCATGACTTGAGCTGAAGTTGGACGCTTAACCGACTTAACACACCACCCAGGTGCTCCTCGACTGCCCATTTTTAAATTGGATTATTTATTTTTGAGCTATTGAGTTCTTTATATTTTTTGGAATATTAACCCTTTATCAGATAAATAGTTTGAAATTATTTTCTCCCATTTCGTAAGTTGCCTTTTCATTTGGTTATTTCTTTTGCCATGCAGAAACTTTTTAGTTTATTGACGTCCCACTTACTTCTTTTTGCTTTTGTTACTTGTGCTTTTGGTGTCACATCCAAAAAATTGTTGCCAAGAGCAATGTCAAGGAGTTTTCCCTCTATGTTTTCTTTTAGGAGTTATAAGGTCTCAGATTTTACATTTAAGTCTTTAATTCACTTAGAGCTGGTTTTTATGAGTAGTGTTCCTCTGCACGTGGTTATCCAGTTTCCCCAACACCATTTCTTGGAGAGATTAAGCTTCCCCCATTGAATATTTTTGTCAAATATTAGTTCACAAAATATTTTCTTAATTATGAAAATGTTAGATTGGCCATTCTTCCCCATCACCTCCTTCAGTAAAATTAAGCAGGTTTGTCAGTAAGAGCTTTTAAAAAGTCCATATGTTTAACCCAATATTTCTATTTCTCTGAATTTGACTTAGGAAAACAATCCCAGATAGAGTTAAAGATTTATATCTGATGATGTTCATTACAGGACTATTTATATAATAGGATAAATGGTAACTACTCTAATGCTCCCAAATTAGGGTTTCGTTAAATAAATCATGATAAAGTGATAACATGAAAAATTAAATAGTCATTAAACATTCATTCTAACAAAGGGTGAAAAGGCTTAGTTTTTAGGAGGATATACAATCATATGTCCATGTAACATCTTCATAGTATAAAAACACCTACTCACAGAAAAAAAATGCCTGGAAGAAAATAAACCAAAATGTAAATAGCTACGAGTGGCATTGTATATGATTTAAATAGCTTTCACTATGCTTTTCCTTTTTTTCAAGATTTTTACATGGCATGTAGTACTGTAGTCAGATGAAAACTAGAGAAGCAGAAAATCCAGTGTAGGGTGTGGTTCCTCCACTTCTTGAGTGAAACTCTTTTAGAGCAGGGACCAAAAAAATCTTCAATTTACTGAAAGCCATTTAGCTGAGAACTGATCTCTCCATTACAAATCCGGTGGCTGAATCTCAGTCTTCAATTTGCTCAACTGATTGGCAGCGTCTAACACAGCTGATCACTTGCTCCACCTTGAAATGCCACGAAATGAAAGCAGGACTTCCAGGACTCCCCATTTCCCTACCTCTCTGAGCGCTCCTTGATTGGTGTTGCCCCAGTTCTCTACCTTCCAGCCTCTTCACTGTGAAATGTTCCTAGAACTTTTCTTTACCTACATTCATTCCCTAGGCAGCCACAATCAGTTCTATAGCTTCAGTACCGTATGCTGGCAATTCCCCAACTTCTGCTTCTAGGTCCCTGAACTTCAGGCTTACATCCAACTGCCTTCAATTGTCTATTAGAACACTGCCATAGACTGAATTGTGTTCTCCTTAAAATCTGTATGTCGCAGCCCTAACTGCTAATGTGAACTGTATTCAGAGAACCTGTAGGGAAGTGATAAAATTAAATGATGTCATACACGTGGGGCTCTAATCTGGAAAAGCTGTTGTTCTTATGTGAAGAGGAAGAGGCATCAGAGTTTTTGCCCTTCCCTCAACCCCACGGTGAGGTCACAGTGAGAAAGGAGGAAGGTGGTAGTCTGCAAGCCAGGAAGAGAGCAGAACTATGATCTTGGACTTCCAACCTCCAGAATTGTGAGAAAATAAATTTCTGTTGTTTAAGTCACACAGCCTGGGGTATTTTATTATGGCACTCAAACAGACACATTCAATATGTCCAAACCCCTCCCCTCCCTTCAAACCTGTACCTTCTTTCTTCTGAGAGAGCGGGGGTGGGGGAGTGGGGTGGAGAGAGGAGCAAAGGGAAACAGAGAATCTGTCCAACCCCCCCCCCCTTTCAAACATGTACCTTCTTTCTTCTGAGAGCGGGGGTGGGGTGGGGTGGAGAGAGGAGCAAAGGGAAACAGAGAATCCTAAGTAGGCTTCATGCTCAGCGCAGAGCCCCACGGGGCTTGATCCCATGACCCTGGGACCATGACCTGAGCCGAAATCAAAAGTCACTCAACTGACTGAGCCATCCAGCCACTCCAAACCTGTACCTTCTTTAAGGTTCCTCAATTTTGAAGTTGCTGCAGCCAAAAATCTTGGAGTTATCCTTTACTCCTCTGTCACTTTCAATACCCAGTCTGTCAGCAAATCCTGCTCTATCTTCAAAATACATTCAGACTGGAACAACTGTTTCTCATCTTTATCCCCACCACCCTAGTAAAGCCAGCAATTTCTCAACTGGAGTGCTGCAGTCATTGCCCTTGACCTCGTAAAGGCTATCTTCAACACAGCAGCTAGTGTAGACTGACTTTTTAATATTAAATCAGATTGTCATTTCTCTGCTCAAAACTCTCCAGTAGTTTCCTATTTTGTAATAAAATCTGTAAGTTTTTGCAATGGCCTATAAGGCTCTATATCAGTGGTTCTCATCTTGTGGATGACAAGACTGCTGTGCCCCTAGAGTTTTACCATTCAATAGGTCTGGGGTGGGGCCGGATACTTTGCATCTGTGCCTTTCTCATCAGTTTGAACCAATTTCCGTCTGACGGCGATGCAGCCAGGGGACCCCACTTTGAGAACCACTACCTACATGTACAGTAGTGGGTCCTCTCTCCTTCTTCCAGCCACACTACTCCCCTCTCGTCTTCCTGTTAGACGCCAAACTTGTGTGGCCGAGTCCTAGGCTCGGACTGCTCCTCTCTTGGAGGACAGCGTCTGGCTTTTCCAGATCTTTTGCTCAAGTAATGACACTTCAGAGGGGCATTGGCAGGGGGGTCTCTCTGTTTGGAATGGCGCTGTTACTCTGGGCCCTGTTTTATTTCTTCTTAGAGTACAGAACGCCGTATGCGTTTACTGCCCACATCCCTGTCAGAATTTAGGACCTTTACTTTGTTCACTATCCTACCCCAAGACTAAAACAGTGGCTGGACGCTTTATGCGCCTGGACGCATAAACATGCTCAATAAATATTTCATTGACTGACTACAGGAAAGAACGGCTGGGGAAAAAGGGCCTGCAACACGGGAACACAACAGACGCCCCTTAGACTGCCGGCTAGCTCGCCCACCCAACGACCCGGCGCCCAGAGGCGGGACTTCCTGTGCGTTTGCCGGAAGAGCGTCCTGTGTGAACCGGAAGCCCCGTTGGGAGCAGCCGCCGCGGAGACCCGGCGGCACAGGCCGTGTGGTGCTGTTGCTGCCATGGGCAAAAGAGACCGGGGAGACCGCGGTGAGACGTGGCGCGGGCGCTCTGGGGCCTGCCTGCGCTCGCCTTCCCCGTCGTCCTGTGTCGTAGCCGCTCCGGGCTTCTCAGCGGCTGCCGGCCCCGCAGTGTCTCGCGGCCTGTTCATGCTGTCGCGACAAGCTGCTGGGCAGGGGGCAATCCCTGACCTTTGGGCCGCCTTGCGTCGTGGGCCGGGTGGGAAGTGTTGGAGGGAGAGGACGCCAGCGGCACGCAGGTGGCTCTTGGCTAGGGGTGCATGGCGTTGGTGAATGAAGTACGGCTGCTGCCAGGTTCCCTCGAAATGTCGCTCAGCAGTGCGGAGGGAACCTTAGGCTCCTGCTGCGCTCACTTCTGTGTCCGTATCTGCAGATAAGAAGAAGTCCAAGAAGCGGCACTACGAGGATGAAGAAGAAGATGACGACGACGTCCCCGGGAACGACTCTCAGGAGGCGGTCCCCTCGGCGGCTGGGAAGCAGGTGGATGAGTCCGGCACCAAAGTTGATGAATATGGAGCCAAGGACTACAGGCTGCAGATGCCGCTGAAGGACGACCACACCTCGAGGCCCCTCTGGGTGGTAAGCATACCCTCCGCCAGGGCAGAGCCAAGCTGGTTCGGTTTTTGGACCCCAAATGGAAATGCAGGGTACTGCCCTCCAGAGCTGGCTGGGAGACGGCTTTCACACATGCTGTTTGAGCAGCCTGAGAAGGAGCAGGTACCCAGGGCACACTAGCCTTTGTTTCTAGCCCCTCCTTCTCCCCTTCCCTTCAGTTCTACCACATGCGTGGAAATACTTTTTTATTTACTGGGCAAATGCCGTTTATTGTGTAACATTTTAATTACCCATCTACAAAAAGTAATGGAAGCTATATATTTGCTAGGCCACTCTGTTGCTCAGCTCGAAGTAGGTAATAGTCTACGTTCGTTTGAAACCTAACCTAAAGGTACCTTGAAGATAGCCAATAAGGTGGGCTTTCCCTGTGAAGAAGAGTGGAAACCGACTTCGGAAACCTGCTCTTCTAATCTCTCCATTCCTTGGATCTGATTAAAGTAACAGGCCCACAGTTGGCTGAAGGAGGGCTTACAAAAATATCCGTGGTGTTAAAGATCCCTTTTTGGGCAGCTTATCTTTTCTGGGTAATGGTGTGGGAAAGAGTCTAATAGTCTCTACACTTCATTTGTTTTTTTTTGTTTTTTGTTTTGTCTGTCATGTCCATTTGGTGTTTCTTAGGCTCCTGATGGCCACATCTTCTTAGAAGCCTTCTCTCCAGTTTACAAATATGCTCAAGACTTCCTGGTGGCTATTGCAGAGCCAGTGTGCCGACCAACCCACGTGCATGAGTACAAACTAACTGCCTACTCCCTGTATGCAGCTGTCAGTGTTGGGCTACAAACTAGTGACATCACTGAATACCTCAGGAAGCTCAGCAAGACGGGAGTCCCTGATGGAATTATTCAGTTTATTAAGGCAAGTGGGGAGCTAAGGCCAGCTCTTTTGCCTTCCTTGTGAATGTGTTAATAGTGGACAGGTGCTACCCATTGTCAACCTGTGGCCATCATGAAGATGCCATTCAGATCTCGTGTGGAGAGACATAACTGATTCCCACAGCTGCTTCTCTTCTGGATCTCTTCTTACTGAGGCCACACTTCTCATGAGTGCTATGATACAATGAACACTAACACATTGGGGATACTAATTCAGGCCCATTCTGGCCAGGGTTATTTGGGAATGCAGCCAGAAGTGAATGGTGTTTTGGACTGAATTGTGTCCCCTCCAAAATTCATATGAAGCTGTAACCCCTAATGTGATTATATTTGTAATGAGGAAGTAATTAAGGTTAAATGGGGTCATAAGAGTGGGGCCCAGATCCAATAGGATTAGCATCCTTTTAAGAATAGTCACCCAGAGGGTCGCCTGGGTGGCGCAGTCGGTTAAGCGTCCAACTTCAGCCAGGTCACGATCTCGCGGTCCATGAGTTCGAGCCCCGCGTCAGGCTCTGGGCTGATGGCTCGGAGCCTGGAGCCTGTTTCCGATTCTGTGTCTCCTTCTCTCTCTGCCCCTCCCCCGTTCATGCTCTGTCTCTCTCTGTCCCAAAAATAAATAAAAAACGTTGAAAAAAAAAAAAATTAAAAAAAAAAAAAAAGAATAGTCACCCAGAAAGCTCAGGTGCTCTCTTTGCACGTGCACAAGGAAGAGGTCATATGGGCACATAGTGAAAAGGTAGTCAGGAAGAGAGCCTTAACTAAAAACTAATCACTGGCACCTTGATGGAGGACTTCTAGAAATGTTTCTGTTGTTAAATCACCCAGTCTGTGGTGTTTTGAACAGCAGCTGAGCAGACTAATATAAGTGGTAAACTCTGTCTAAGGCTGAATTCCTGCACGGGACCAATAGTCAACACTTTCCATTAGGGAAAATCAAAAAGAACTTGCAAGTGTTGAAGTGGATAGGGTTCCATATGAAGAGCATTGGACATGCTTGGGTTTGTCCTGAGAGACAGGTCAATGCCATTCAGAATAGATGACAGTGGCTTTTGTCACCTTCAGCTGATCTAAGGGAGTTGGATTCAGACCCCCAGATCTGGTGAGTGCCACAGACCGTCAGTACAGTGATGCATCCGATTTCAGGGAAGCTGACAGGAGCCCTGGTAGGAGTTCTGTCTTCTTGTGATATGGAAAGGTGCCCAGGGAGAAGGGCCTCACCTTGCTGGAATGAACCCTGCATTAGCACGCTGGCTGTGCTCAGTCTTGGCCTGGAGCTGCCTGCAGGAATGTAGGTGTTGGTATAATGCAGCAGGGGATCCAGAAGGGCAGCAGCAGGGGCTGGTCACAGCCTGAGAGCTGAGCGGCAGATCTCCACGGCCACCACACAACCTCTGCTGCTTTCCGTCCTGAAGATTGTTGGGAACCTAGAAGATTTCAGCCCTAGTCTCTTCTGTCAAGAAGCTTCCATTCTGTTTTTTTAATTGTTATTTTTAAGTAGGCTTCATGCCCAGCGCAGAGCCCAGTGTGAGACTTGAACCCATGACCGTGAGATCAAGACCTGAGCTAAGATCGAGAGTCGGACGCTTAACTGAATGAGCCACCCAGGCACTCCAAAGCTTACATTCTAGTTGGGAGAAATAGGAACATTGGTGAGGAGGCCAGGGGGTTTTGCATTTAATTTACACAGCAATTACTAAATACATGCTCTGTGCCAGTTTTGTGCTGGGACCTGTAATAATGCTGGTGTGGCTGGATGAACCATTGGATTAGGTTGGGGCCTGTGGGAATGGAGAAGGAAAGGGAAGGGAAAATAAAAGAAAGATTTTATGTAGCATTTTATAAATTAAGGGATGTGCATCAGAAAGAGCCAGGCAAAAGCAAGGTTTTACTCTCAAGAGTAGAGTTTAATAAGAAAAAGCTCACCTTTGGCAGACCTGACTTCTTTAGGATTGCACATTGGGTAAACTGAAGTCTTCACTTGGTAGGTAGTAAGACATGCCCACTAATGAATGTGTCCTGAGTGAGCCGAGTATTGCTAATTGTGCCTGTTGGATGTTGTCACTCTTTGCAGCTGTGTACTGTCAGCTACGGAAAAGTCAAGCTGGTCCTGAAGCACAACAGGTAAGGGATCCTGTGACAAGCCCCCCAAGGCACTTGTGCCCTGTGCAGAGCAGGTGGCAAGGGGCTGATGTCTGTGGGCTGTCTGTCTGCACCAGCACCTGCTCCCCTGAGTAAGGGGATAGAAGGGATGAGCGAAGGGAAGTGGCCAAAACTGGGAATTCATTTACTGGCCACCGTGTTCCCCGCTCCCGAGCAGTGACGCTGAGGCTCCGGCCACTCCTTATTTGACCTCAAAGCCAGATTCTGTCCACAACCTCATTTGTTATATCTTGGCCAGTAGCTCGCAGCTCAGATCTGGCCAAGGGTATGGGAGACTAAGAGATTGAGAGAAGCACAGAGCCACGATTTCCAGCCCATCTGATCAAATGAGCCACAGAACCTTCTGGAAATGGTGTACTGCTCAGTAGTCACCTCCTTCCCTCCCCTCTTTTAGGTACTTCGTTGAAAGCTCCCACCCTGATGTCATCCAGCATCTTCTCCAGGATCCGGTGATCCGGGAGTGCCGCCTGCGGAACTCTGACGGAGAGGCCACGGAGCTCATCACAGAGACGTTCACGAGCAAGTCGGCTGTATGTGGGCTCCTGGGTCACCCTTGGTAGTGGAAGCATTGGGACATTCAGTTCAACATTTGCATCTTGGGACCCTGCTGTCTTACTATTTTTTTTTTTAATGTTTATTTTTGACAGAAAGAGAGACAGAGCATGAGTGGGGGAGGGGCAGAGAGAGGGAGACACAGAATCCGAAGCAGGCTCCAGGCTCTGAGCTGTCAGCACAGGGCCCGATGCGGGGCTCGAACTCACAGACCACGAGATCATGACCTGAGCCGAAGTCGGATGCTCAACCAACTGAGCCACCCAGGCACCCCTCCTGTCTTCTTACAGCTGCAGTTGCTTGTTCAACTTTGGCTCTTGCTTGGTGGCATGAAGTTTCATTGTTGCACAGAGGTTCAGATCCTGCCTTTTTTACAGATCGCCAAGACTGCTGAGGGCAGTGGTGGACCTTCCACTTCCCGGGTGACAGACCCACAGGGAAAATCTGATATCCCCACAGACCTGTTTGACTTCTACGAACAAATGGACAAGGATGAGGAAGAAGAAGAAGAGACCCAGACAGTATCTTTTGAAGTCAAGCAGGTTAGTGAATGTACCCCTCTCCAAGCGGCCCAGCCCTGCATGGACTCTGCGGTCTGTGTGAGAGGAAGGGATCCCCGTGTCTTCCTGAAATTGCTTTCTCCTTTATGGTGTCTGTGAGCTGTGGCATCATTCCTCCTGATGGGGTTAGATCTGAGTGTCCTGTGACTCTGGCTGCTGGGTCAGTCTTCACAAGTTCCTGGGAGATGTGGGAAGTGTCTGAGGGGCATTTTGGTGGTTTTGGTGGCATTTTGGTGACTGGATTTAATTTTGTCTGTGTCCTTAACTTGAGTTGCTTTTCTGTGCTTTAACCCAGCTGTTATCAAGCAGATATCTACTTGATATCAAGTAGATCAAGATCTGAAATTGTAAAAGCCTACATAAAATGCTGTCTTCTTGACCATTAACCCCCTTGGATTATGCATAGTTTATGAGCATGCTTTGGATTTAACAAGATTATAAATGTCTTCTATGCTCACTCCCCAGGAAATGATTGAAGAGCTCCAGAAACGTTGTATCCACCTGGAGTACCCCCTGTTGGCAGAGTATGACTTCCGAAATGATTCTGTTAACCCTGATATCAACATTGACCTGAAACCCACAGCCGTCCTTAGACCTTATCAGGAAAAGAGCTTGCGGAAGATGTTTGGGAATGGACGTGCCCGCTCAGGGGTCATCGTTCTTCCTTGTGGTAAGTGACACCTGAAAGAAGAAGGTGGCCAGACTCTTCTGTCATGGTCTGCCAGCTTTCTCTTGCTCTCCTTTGTGTGCCCTTCTCTAAATCATACCTGGCCAGGGAGCAGCTGAGGTCAGATGACACCCTGATCTGTGACCTAACAGATATTTGAGTGCCTGCTGTGTGCAGGGCTTTGACCTCAGCAGTGGGGATACAGTGGTGGATAGAACAACACTTCCGACCTCAGGGAGCTCATTTTGGTTGTAGAGAGACAGATGGTAAACACATCGACTAAGCAATGTGTAAGATCTTGGGCAGTGACAGTGATGTGGGGCAGGCGCTGTCTTTTTTTTTTCATTTTATTTTTTATTTTTAAAAATTTACATCCAAATTAGTTAGCATATAGTGCAACAATGATTTCAGGAGTAGATTCCTTAGTGCCCTTTCCCCATTTAGCCCATCCCCCCTCCCACAACCCCTCCGGTAACCCTCAGTTTGTTCTCCATATTTATGAGTCTCTTCTGTTTTTATGTTATTTTTGTTTCCCTTTCCTTATGTTCATCTGTTTTGTCTCTTAATGTCCTCATATGAGTGAAGTCATATGATTTTTGTCTTTCTCTAACTATTTTCGCTTAGCATAATACCCTCCAGTTTCATCCACGTAGTTGCAAATGGCAAGATTTCATTGTTTTTGATTGCCGAGTAATACTCCATTGTATATATACACCACATTTTCTTTATCCATTCATCCATCGATGGACATTTGGGCTCTTTCCATACTTTGGCTATTGTTGAAAGTGCTGCTATAAACGTGGGGGTGTGTGTGTCCCTTTGAAACAAGCACACTTGTATCCCATGGATAAATGCCTAGTAGTGCAATTGCTGGGTCATAGGCTAGTTCTATTTTTAGTTTTTTGAGGAACCTCCATACTGTTTTCCAGAGTGGCTGCACCAGCTTGCACTTGCAGGGGCAGGTGATATCTTATACACTGGAGTTAGGGTCTCATCCTTTGCAATCAGCTTGTAAGTGTGTGTATTTGGAGACTTCATAGCAGAGAAGCTTTGCTCGTTCCTGGATGGCTTATTACAGTGTGCACATCCAAGAAAGGAGAGTATAGCCTCCTTGGCACCTGTCTGATATCATTTGTCCTAAGTCATGTCAGGTCCTGGCTGAGATTCTTGGCCAGAGGTCACAGCACATTCACCTGGGGGCCCTACCTCAGACTTGAGGAGGTTAGAATCTCCAGGGGAGAGGCCTGTGCCTCCACATTTTTTTTTTTTTTTTTAATCTCCCTGGGTGATTTTGATACACATGCCTGGTGAAGGAGGAAATGCTGTTTAAAGGAATAGCTTGATTTTTATCTTGATCTTCAAATGGTGGAAGATAGTAAACTTGGAAACCCTGGAATTTTGCCTGTGTCTTTGCCAGTAGTGTACACATCTCCTGTATGCCTGAATTCTCATCCCAGCACGTTGTGCAGTCTAAGAGCTGCCTTGTACTGGGCCCTTGGTGTGGTCTGTGTGCCGGGCACACTTTTCCTCCGAGGCACCACCTTCCCATGGCAGGGGCCACGTGTACCTCCGCTTTCGTTTCCTCATGTTCACAATTTCAGCAATAAGAGGGTCTCTTATCTCTGGTGAGTTTTGAGATTTCAACATTAGAACAAAATTCATGGAAAATGCCACAGGAGGGCCTGGTGCCTGTCTCTCTTAATTGTCACATTTGTGCGTGAGCTGGACGTGTCTCCTTTCTATAGAGAAGAAAAGAGACCTTGGAACAAGAAGTGCCTCATGGTATCGGCTCTGAGGGTTATTGCAAGTAATTCACCCAGATTTGTGTGTGGATTCTGTCTGTGTCCTTCAAAAAATTTTTTTTAAATGTTTACTTTTGAGAGAGAGAGAGAGACCAGCATGAGCAGGGGAGGGGCAGAGAGAGAGGGAGGCACAGAATCCGAAGCAGGCTCCAGGCTCTGAGCTGTCAGCACAGAGCCCGATGCGGGGCTCAAACTCACGAATCGTGAGATCATGACCTGAGCCAAAGTTGGACGCTTAATCGACTGAGCCATTCAGGCACCCCTGTCTTTGTCTTTCATTGCAACCTGGCCTTGGGTGGCATTGCCCTTTGGTTTCGCATAGGTGCTGGCAAGTCCCTGGTTGGTGTGACAGCTGCCTGCACCGTGAGAAAGCGCTGTCTGGTACTGGGCAATTCAGCTGTGTCTGTGGAGCAGTGGAAAGCCCAGTTCAAGATGTGGTCCACCATTGACGACAGCCAGATCTGCCGCTTCACCTCCGATGCCAAGGACAAGCCCATCGGCTGCTCCATTGCCATTAGCACCTACTCCATGCTGGGCCACACCACCAAAAGGTCCTGGGAGGCTGAGCGAGTCATGGAGTGGCTCAAAACTCAGGAGTGGGGCCTCATGATCCTGGATGAAGTACATACCATACCAGGTAAGCAGGCTGAGAGCCGAGCTACCTGCTCATTGCAGAGACAAAAATTGATTTCTGTTCGTTGGGTGGAGGGAAGACTGCTGTGTAGCTCATCTGTCTTGCTAGAAAGGTCTGCTGGGTAAAGTTTTAAAGTAAGTCCGAAGCATGTGGGGGGTGGGCATGAGGGTGGGTGGCAGACAGCTTCGTGAATCACGGGCCCACAGTAGTCATTCAGAAAATGGCTTTTCCCTTCTTCCTCAATCTTACTGTTGTAGTTCAGTTTACCCTTAACCAGTTGGCTTATGGTGCTGTGAAAACTGGACCAGCAGCACTGAAGTCCTTGCCGTAATGGTGTTTGTTTTATTTGAAGGCTGAATTGAAGTATTGATCCTTGATACGTTACAGAAGCCCAACTTCTCCAAGTGTTGCAGGCAGTCATTTTTTTAAAAAAGAAATAGCTATATTGATACAATTTCCACCAGTAAAAACTACTTATTATAAATGTATAATTCAAGATTTTTCACAGGTTTATGGAGTTGTGCAGCCGTGACTGTGATCCAGGTTTAGAACCTCACCCTCATACTCATTTACAGTCAGTGTTTTCAGCTCCAGCCCCAGAGAACCATGGAAGTGCTTCCTGTCTCTATAGTTGACCTGCCTTTTCGGGAAATACCATAATGTGAATCATATGATATATAATTCATATATGTTTTAAGGAATATATGTTATATATAATAGTAAATATTTCATATATTTTCCAGACTCATATAATATATATTTTCTTAGATGTGGCTGTTTTTACTTTGCATGATGGTTGACCCATATAACATTGTATTGGTAGTATCTGCCCTTTTATTGCCACATAGTATTCTAGTATTCATTGATAAAACAAATGAAGGGGAAGCTCTGGTAAGTTAAATGTAAATTAGGGATTTCTCTGCATGAAATGAAATCAGAGGCATTTTCACGTAGTGTTCAAAATACTGCCTAAGTGGCCCTAGCATCATTCTTTTCAGTTAATGAGAACCCCTCCAGCCCTCCTGCATGTCTGAGGGTACCTATTGATGTTCACAGCAAGCCACGTAGGGATTGGGGGTCATTCAGGTTGAAGGAACAGGGCAGCATTAGTCCCAAGGTGGGAGAGTACTTGACACAGTCCGACAGCACCAAGATGACTATGCGGCAGGAGGGACATAGAGGAGAGCAGTCAAAGCCAAGGTTAGAGAGGGCCAGGCAGGATAGAGTGTGGGCCAGATCCTATACGTAGGTCACTGTAGGGTGTTGGGCTTGTACTATATGAGTGGGTGGGAAGCCATTTGAGGGATTTGAGCAAAGGGTGACATGGTCTGATTGTCATGTATTATGAAAGTACCACCCTGGCTGCTGTGCTGAGAATAAACGGAAGGAGGCAAGGGTGGAAGCAGCTGGATGGGCCCAACCAAGAGGCTTGAACAGTAAGAATAAAGGTAATCTACTTCTGGATGTGTTGTGAGGGCAGAGCTGACAGGCTGGCCATGAGACCTGAAAGAAAGAGAAATCAAGGATGACCATATGGGTTTTGGCTTGAGCAACTGGAAGGAAAGCTACAGAACTGGGGAAAGCTGTAGAAGGAACAGGTTTGCAGAGTGCAGGGGTTCGGCTTTAGGCACGTTCATTTGATTGCCAGTTAGACATTCTGGCGGTGGCAGAGACGTTAGAAAATCGGCAAAAGACAAGAGTAGACATTTCACCAAAGAGAATATACAGATGCCTAGGAGCCTTTGAAAAGATATTCCGCATCATTAGCCCTGAGGGAAGTGCACATTACTACCATGCGATGAGATGCTGCCACACACCCATCAGAGTGGCCACGATGGAAAATACTGACAATAACTGACGAGAGTACAGAGCAGCTGGCATGCACCGCCAGAGGAATCACAAAATGTACAGTCACTGTGGAAAGTTGGGCAGTTTCTTAGAAAATTGCCATGTGACTCATCAGGCCCACCCCTGGGCATCTGTCCTAGAGAATGAAAACTCAGGTTCACACAAAAACCTGTACATGAATGTTCGTAGGGGCTTTAGTCAGAGTCTCCAAAACCTGGAAACAACCAAAATGCCCAACAGCAGGTGACTGGATAGACAAATGGGAAGGTCCCTCCCCTGGAACTCTATTCAGCCACAAAACAACACACTGTTGCTACATGCAACAACTTGGAGAAATCTCAGAGGTACTTGCTGAGCGAAATCAGCCCATCTTGGAAGGTTATATGGTGTATAGTGCCTTTGAAAAGACAAAACTAGTGATGGAGAACAGATCAGTGGGTGCCAGGGTGTGGCTGTAAAGGGAGAACAGGAGGGCATGTTTTGGGGGTAATGGGTTTGTCTGTATCCTGATTGTGGTGGTGGTTACACAGATCTTCACATGTGTTAAAATTTATAGAACCAATCCCATCCACCCCCAGCAAAAGGTCACTTTTTACTGTGTGCTAATTTAAAAACTAAACTCCAAAAAAAAAATTTAAGGAGCAGGAAGTTACTGGCTCTGATTGGATTGGAAATCGATGACCTAGAGAATCACATCCTACAAATGAGTTTGGAAGTGCTGTGCAGTGGTTCTTTTGGAGTCTGTGTTTGAAACTTGGGAAACCTGCGTATGTACTTAGTTTATGTTGATGTTCGTTTTTAGCCTAGGTCCCAGGTTTCAGAGGGCGGCAGCCAGGCTTGAGATTGGTTGTCTGGTGATGAGGATACAGGGTGTACCCCACAAAATTTCATGCTTGCCATCTGTGTGTTTTCTCTTCCTGATTCACTGGGTCAGTTTGTCTCTGGCTGGGTAGGAGAGTAAAACCAAACAGCTCTAGGGGCGCCTGAGTGGCGCAGTCGGTTAAGCGTCCGACTTTAGCCAGGTCACGATCTCACGGTCCGTGAGTTCGCGCCCCGCGTCGGGCTCTGGGCTGATGGCTCAGAGCCTGGAGCCTGTTTCCGATTCTGTGTCTCCCTCTCTCTCTGTCCCTCCCCCGTTCATGCTGTCTCTCTCTGTCCCAAAAATAAATAAACGTTGAAAAAAAAAATTAAAAAAAAAAAACAAAAAACCAAACAGCTCTAAATAGAATTCTGAGTTCAGTCGTGTTCTTGTGAGCTTCTTGGCTTGGCCATGCTCACTGGGCCAGAGAGCCAATGTTAAATTAGGGGATCCTAACAAATCACAGCAAGATTCTTGATTGTTAAACAAGTATACCACGTTGGATGAAGTAGAATGATAAATCTTTGAGATTTATCTCAAGAGGTAAAGATGGCTGTTTTCTTTTAGACATCATCCAAAAAGAGTCCTATTGTGTCACTCACTGTATTGATAAAATATTGGTAACTGCAGACTTGCATGTATTAAGTGTTTACTGCACTGTGCCACTTTCATTATTTTAGGGAGTATTTATTAAGAACCCACTATGTATCAAGCACTGTGCTTGGACTAGGGACGAAGTGGGAGACAACTGACACCTGTGACATGTACAGCAAAACAAATCACACCCACAGAATATGTATTGTAATTCTATTAATACAAAGTTTGGATGACAAGTGAGATGGTGATTCCTTTGAGGGGGGAGTGTTGGTATTGACAGGCAGGGTCAGAGGAGAGGCTTCTAGGTGCTAGGAACACTTGTCTTGACCTGGGTGATTTCACAGGGACATAGCTGTGTAAAAACTTAACCATCTGTACACTGTGTCATATGTGGGTTCCTCCTCCTGACAGCCCTATGGCTGTTGGAGAATGTGGTAGTGGGACGTGGCTGGTCTGTAGGGCAGATGCCACAGCGGGGGCTTCTTTCTGGCTGCAGAGTATCCAGGCAGGGAGCAGACTCATGCTTCCCTTGGGTTGATAGCATCTCTGGGCTGTCCCCGGCGCTGCCTCCCTGGCACCCGCATGAGGTTGCTGTCTCCATTGCCTTGGCTGCCATGCCCTTCTGACACGAGGAGCCTGGTCTGCGGTCCTTGGCTCCCCTTTTTTTGGAGCGGCACAGTCCTTGGAGATAACTATGCTGCTGGTCTTTGTCTTCAAGTGTATGTGCAAACCACCTTAGGCTTGGAAGACCTGGACACTTACTGGGGGCCCAGACAGTCCTCTGCTATCTCACTGTTCTTATGTTTTTGGTTTGTGTTCTGGTGCAGTCTGACCCTTCCTTCCTCAGATTGTTAACCTCTGTTTCTGCAGTATCACTAACCTCACTTTTAATTGTATTATAAGATAAACGAAACACATTTTAACCTTTTTTTGGAATATTAGTATTTTTTAAAAATTTTTAATGTTTTATGACTTATTTTTGAGAGAGAGAGAGAGACAAATTAATTGCAAGCAGAGGAGGGTCAGAGAGAGAGGGAGACACAGAATCTGAAGCAAGCTCCAGGCTCTGAGCTGTCAGCACAGAGCCTGACCTTGGGGCTCGAACTCAGGAACCGCGAGATCATGACCTTAGCCAAAGTCAGATGCTTAACTGACTGAGCCACCCAGGCACCCCCGGAGTATTAGTATTTTTAAAGGATGAGCCCATCGAAACCCATTAATTGGTTCTTTTTGAAATTAGTATCTTAATCCCATTTATGTGTTTATTTAATTTGATAAACCAGAATTAGAACATTCCAAACAGAGACAGGAGGTTGCTGGTGGACCAGATGAATCTAATTGGAAAGCTCAGAGAAGGGAGTTTCCTAAGGAGAAGGGAGTTGCCTGGGGTTTCATGTCTCCCTGTTGTCTCCTGCTTTCTGGGAAGATGGTAGGAAGTCCAGCAGACCCGGCTCCTTTTGTTTCTCTGATCCCATGGTCACCCAGCCATCTTCCTGGTATCCTGGGTACAAGTTTTAGGATGAATACATTCCTTGCATCATTTGGAGCTCACTGGTGTTTTAAGTGTTACATCGTGTTTCAGATCGCCATTTGCACTCCTGTTGGTAGCTTAGCTGTTACAAGGAAGGATCCTGGGGCTCACTGATTTGGAGCTTCCCTAAAGCCATTTCTCCCTTTTCTCTTTTTCTTCCTTCTTTTGGACAGGTCTGAAAGTGATGATTAAGTGTTCTTGCCTAGTCATTCTGGTCTAGAGCCAGGTTCCTATGATTCAGAAACCCGGGGTTAGCCCACTTAGTGTCACAGGCCCGTGTAAAGTCGCAAGGCTGTGTGTGGTACTTGAGCATTTAAAAAAGTGACAGTGTTGAGGCACCTGGGTGGCTCAGTCGGTTAAGCCTCTGGCTGTAGATTTTGGCCCAAGTCATGATCTCATGATTTGTGAGATGGAGCCCCACATTGGACTTTGTGCTGACAGTGCAGAGCCTGCTTGGGTTTCTCTCTCTCCGTCTCTCTCTACTTCTCCTCTGCTTGTGCTCTTTTTCAAAGTAAATAAGTAAACATTTAAAAAAATGTTAAAAAAAGTGACAGTGTGAATGCATTGATTGTTTCCCTAGCCAGGATGTTCCGACGGGTGCTTACCATCGTGCAGGCCCACTGCAAGCTGGGTTTGACCGCCACCCTCGTCCGGGAAGATGACAAAATTGTCGACTTAAATTTTCTGATTGGCCCCAAGCTCTACGAAGCCAATTGGATGGAGCTGCAGAACAATGGCTACATCGCCAAAGTCCAGTGTGCCGAGGTAGCTTTCCCCTTCCTGGTATGGTCTCGAGAGAGGGATTCCACCCATGGTTAAGGAGAAATGGTTCAGGTCCCCTCCCCATGGGCAGATACACAGTCAGGACTTGAGCAGAAGTGTTGCCACTTTGTACTTTTCCCTCAGTCCCCCTGTGAGGTGGGCAGTGTTCTACCCACTCCAAAGACTTGTGAAACAAAACCCCTTTCCAGGGGCACACAGTCAGTAAGTGCTCAAGTCGGGATGGTAATCCAGGCTAGTTTGACCTCCAAATCCACTCCTCCTTTTCCCTGGGAGTGAGCACCTCTGGATGGTCCTGCCCACCCTCACCTTTGAGGAGTTCCTGGGTGCTCCTGTGTGGGCCACCATCCAGGCCACCCCAGGGTCAAAGCCTCTTGGTTTTGGTGTCCCCAGAAGGCACCTGTGGCCTACATCATTTCTAAACACATTGGGAAACACATTGTCCCAGTCTTGTTCCACAGTGAATACCTGCACAGGTAAATGTTGAAAATACGCATTCAAAGGTAAGTCTTCTCAGAAGGAACAATTGCAAACATCCTTCCTGGCAACTTGAAATGACTGTCACTCACTGGCTAGGGTCAGGTGGCCTCTGTCCCACAAGGGCAGAAGGGGGCCTCTTGGGTAACGGTGAGTGTGAGGAACCTGTGCAGGTAGACTTACTCTGCTGAAAACTTCCTTACCCTGTAGTTGCCTCTTCATAATCAACACGCATCCTACGAAACAGAGCATTGCTGGAATCTCTGAGGGCCTATTCCTCTCCAGTTGTGTCTCCCCTCCTCCAACAGGGGATTCACTGTCCCACGACAGAACTTGTCATCCTCTCCCTTTATTATTTTACCTCTTGTGTATATTTCCATCACCTACTTTGTTTAGCGTTGCCTTCAAAAAAAGTCTTCCTGTATATGAAAATAGAACCTAGTTTTGTGTGTTCTCGTATGACTTGTGTCCCTTGCTTGGTACTTTTATCCCTTGCGTAATGTATTACTTTTTTGATGATGCAGGTAGCTGTGCTCTGCAGTATTCCATTGTACAAATATACCACAACAGGATATGTGATGAAATACTGCACAGCACTAAAAATAATGTTGACAGACACTTGGGTTGCTAAGTTTGTCTTTGTAACAGCTTTATTGAGGTGTTAAGTTGATGTTTCATAACATCCACCTGTTGTAAGTAAGTAAATTCTGTGATTTTAGTCAGTGTAAAGAATTATGTAGCTGTCCTCACCCTTCAGTTTTGAATTGCATTTCCTACCACCCCGTCACCACCCCAGAAATTTCCCTCATGCCCATTTGCCATGAATCCCTGCTTCTGCTCCCAGCCCTAGGAAGCCACTGATTTATTCTTCATAAATTTGGAGCTTAGTGTTTTGTTTTTGTTTCTGTTTTTTTTGCTGTTGTGATAGTGTTGCTGCAGATATTTTTATACCTGTTTTCTGGGGCCTTGGGTCATTTTTTTCTAAAGCAGTGTTGTTTGTACTGTGGACTGTGGTCCCATAGTAAGCGGTGACATTACTTTATTGGGTCATTATCAGGAAAGAATAGAATCTACCAAAATGCATAAGTACATTAAGGGTAGATGTTGTTTTTTGTTTTTGTTCTTGAGTATATGTTGTTTAATACAACTGTGTTCATGCATATGAATGTTTAGTTTGTGGCCTAAAATGATTCAACTCTGAAGGCCACTGCTCTGGCAGATACACCCAGAGGTAGCATATCTAGGTCAAAGGCTGTGTGGCTGTTCTCTTCACTAGTTGTGTCCTAGAAAACACTGTTTTCCAAAGTATTGGACTGGCTGACACTCTCATCACGGGTGAGTGAGATTACTCCACATCTTCTGAGTGATGTGGAGTACATCATACTGAGTACATAATACTGAGTTTTATTTTCTTTTAATTGTTTGCTGACATACTAAGTATGAAAATGGTCTTCCTTATGATCTTAGTTTGTATTTTCCTGTTTACTAATGACCTTGAGTATTGCTTCCTATGTCTGTGGACCATTCATGTTCTGTGAAATGCACGATTTTAAAGATTTTACTGTGGAAAAAGAATTGCTTTGGCTATAAAGAACTAGAAATTCTAACGGAGTCATAACAGGACACAGCCCAGGGGGAACCAGAAAACAGTGGCAGCAAAACCTAAGAATTCGAGTTCAGGCCAGTGGTAGGCATGGAGCGACAGCAGCTGAGTCCACAGTGGTTGCAGCATGAAGAAATGGTCTGTGGTGATCACACAGAAGTGGCACTGGTCACACCCCAGAATTCAGAGCCTGTCAGGATAGGCTTTGTGGCCTGTTCAGTGCAAAGTTTCCAGAGGGTCATTTTTGTGTGTTCACAGCCTTGAGACCTTTAAAACCCATGGCACTTGAGTATATTTGTCTGAGTTTCCTTAAGCTTGCTAGCAGCCTATGCACAAGGGCCCAGCACAGAGGAGGCCCCAAAGAGTGTTCCTGTCATTCTTAATTGAAGGGTCAAATTGTCTCAGATGTGACCAGTGGGACCCCTTCAGCCTGGCTCCTGTATCTATTTGACATGTCCCCATTCTTTGAGCACTTCCTTGCTTTCTGGCACAGCAAGGTATTTTAGGTTTATCTGGTACTTTCCCTACCTATTCTGGCCCTGGAAATCAGCCATTTCTCCAAGGTGCCCTTTTAGCAAAGAATGGAATTTACAAACCAAGATCTAGGTGCTAGGTGTGTTCATTACTCCTAGGATGTTATTGCTAGGCTAATTCAACAGACAGAGCTAGGAGGTATGTGTGCGCTTCTCCATAGCAGTGCTGTGTGTAGACTTGTGTGTGGATGTGTGGTCTAAACGGGAGGGATTACTTGGACCACTGGTTGAGAATCTGGTTTCCTTTACTTACTTGGAGCTGGTGTGAAAGTAATTCCCCAGATATTGATGCATTTAAAAATCTATGTGTTTGGGGTGCCTCGGTGGCTCAGTCGGTTGAACATCTGACCAGCTCAGGTCATGATCTCGAGGTTCGTGAGTTCAAGCCTCACATTGGACTTGCTGCTGTCAGTGCACAGCCTGCTTCAGATCCTCTGTCCCTCTCTCTCTCTGCCCCTGCCCTGCTGTGCTCTCTCGAAAATAAATAAAACATTAATAATAATAGTAATAATAATTATTATTATTATATCTATGTGTTAAGAGATAAATATGAGAGTGTCCTGGTTCAACATTAGGTACTTGATTTTGTTTTGATTTGTTTTAAAGCTAGTTCTGCTAAATTAATGGTCTTTAAAAGTTTCCAGTTGTGTGATGTTTAAATTTGCAAACTGACCCTTGATTCTTACTGTGTCGCAGGTTTGGTGCCCGATGTCTCCTGAGTTTTACCGGGAGTATGTGGCAATCAAAACCAAGAAACGAATCTTGCTGTATACCATGAACCCCAACAAATTCAGAGCTTGCCAGTTTCTGATCAAGTTTCATGAAAGGAGGAATGACAAGATTATTGTCTTTGCCGACAATGTGTTTGCCCTGAAAGAATATGCCATTAGGCTGAACAAGTAAGAAGTGAAGAGTTGGAGTTGCCCCAAGGCAGCTTAATCTTCCCCCAAACCCGAGTACAGAAGGTGCCTGGTTTTCCTTCTTTGCCTCTCAAAGTTCTCTTAGGGTCTGAAGGTCTGGTTCTGCAGCAGCCTGGTCACCCTCAGCCCAGGGGTCAGGGGCCAGAGTCATGCTGCTTTGGTGGGGCTCCATCTATGAGCTGAGCTCCGAAGGTGGGCACAAGTTGGTATCTGGAATGGCAGGCCGAGTGAGCACTCTGGTGGAGCTGAGTTCAGACTGTACAGGGGCCAGGAAGGCAAGGCTGGCTGGGCCAGCATCCCAGCCAGCCCTGCATCTAGACAGAGCTTCTCAGGAAACACCAGCGGCATCCTCAGTGGCCCCTAGTCCCACCTGGATGCTGTGTTAGCACTGCTCGTGTAGACACTAGGCTTAGATTGAGGGACGTGGATTCAGGAAAAAGCACAGTCCAGAAACAAGGAAAAATGTGAAGGAGGAAATCCTGAAGAGAGTGGTGACCAGAACCTTGGCTGAGGGTCTATAGCCCCTCATTTTTATGGGCCTCCCTCTGATATTCTTGCATGGTGGAGGGCTTCCCGGGAGGGAGCAACCTTGCAAGAATTCCTTTTCCCACTGATGTTAATTGGGGGGTGATTCTGTGGTCCTCCTAACACACCTCATTCTTCTTTAGACCCTATATCTATGGTCCTACATCCCAGGGAGAGAGGATGCAGATTCTCCAGAATTTCAAGCACAACCCCAAAATCAACACCATCTTCATATCCAAGGTCTGTGTGCCCTGCAGGGTGGTGGTGAGGCCTCAGCACCCCCAGGGCTAGAGGGGACACTGGGTGATTGCGAGGGCCATGAATTCATGTTTGTTGAAGGGACGTCATGTGTCACTTCTCATTCCCATGTTTCCAGTGTCTGGTGACAGGAATGCTTTCTGATGGGTAGCAGAAGGAGCAGTTGTGGGGTTGAATGTGTTGTGGACAATTTATAAAGTCTCTTTGCTTGACTGAGGTTTTCCCCACTTCTTTTGGGGATATAGGAATTTTAAATTGTATTTTCTCTATCCCAGGGGAAAATTTTCATTACCTATTCTGGCAGAAGTAGACATTTAGATGAGGTTCTCTTTGTGGAGTTTTTGCTTCCTGTGGGCTGTGGGCAACCTTCATCCTGGCTGTTCTTATGCCGTGGTGTGGTGGGCGGTGGATGTAGGCATGGTGCGAATGCACAAAGGCCCAGCTCGGTGATACTGTTAGAAGCTGTGGCCCAACAGTGTAGAGCAGGCATTCAGATTAGAACAGGCCCAGAGCTCAAAATAAATGCGGTTTGCCAATGAAGTTGATCACAGCTGGGTTAGTAAGTACCACACTTAGATGTGTGCTGGGAACCTCCATGGTTGGAACCCTCAAGCCAAGGCCGCTACCCTGACCAGATCCAGCCTGGTGTGGGCAGTGGGCCCTGACAGGTCCTGTGTCCCACATGTGCTGATGGTTTCATTGGCCTCCAGTCACGAGTGTAGATGGTTTTGTGCAGATGTGTTTCTGTAGCAAAAAAGAAGAGTAATCCTTTACAAAGAATCTCTGTCGATAGGCCCTCTTGTCTCTGGTCCCTAGCAGCTTGGCCTGGGAGCATAAATGAGATGGCCGGTGGGGACTGGGAGTCCTGACCCGCTTCTTTAGGACAGCTCTCAGGAGAGTTCACAGAAGGTCCTAGAGGCCTGCCTGCATCCTCAGGACCCCGGTACAGAGGGAAGAGGATGGGTTTGTCTCTCTCAATTATCTTTAGAGCTTATTTAAATTCCAGGCCAATTGATTGTTTTCTTTTTGTCCCAGATAAAAAACAAAAAAAAAAATTTGTCAAACTCAACGCTGTTTCATTTCTGTAGGTGGGTGACACATCGTTTGATCTGCCAGAAGCAAATGTTCTCATTCAGATCTCATCTCATGGTGGCTCCCGGCGGCAGGAGGCCCAGAGGCTGGGGCGAGTGCTCCGAGCCAAAAAAGGTAAAGGCGGCCTTACGCCTTCTGCTCCAGCAAGTCTTTCCTTTTGAGCCACTTGGACTCGGAAGAGGGTAGGGCTGCGCTGCCTGCGTGCCCGTGGTGGTGAGCAGGCACCCCGGGACCCCGGGACCCCGGCTAAGTAGATGCCGCAGGGAGGGGTCCCAAAGCAACGACCAAGATCAGCGTGGCTTGTGTTCTTTCTCTGGCCTCGGAGTTCCTACGTGGGCATTCTCTGTGGCAGCTGCCTGCTCCACGTTGGGTGTCCTCTAAGCCGAGCTGTCGCGTTGGTAGGCCATCGGGGGCCAGGGAAGCAGTGTGAGTGTGCAGTGCTGTGGACATAAAAGGCAGGAAGCAGAGCTGGGCCGCCAGTGCCATGTGGGAGCTAGAACTGAACCCTGGGCCTTGAGTCAGGAGTTGGGGAGGGCTTTGGAAAGAGCAGCTCGGGCAGCCACACGGGGATACTTCACGCGCACCCTGTGAAGAGTCCTGCCTTGGGCGGCAGCTCGCAGCAGGGGTGTCGTGCTTAGTGAATGAGGGTGCAAGGCCGGAGTCTCTGCTTGTTACCTGTGGTGAGAGGGCCCTGACCCTAACGGTGGGTGTGGCAGGGACTGACACTTAGAGTGGCCGCATCTCTCCTCCTGGGACCAGGCATGCCCTAAAACCAGGATACAGGCCCTGTCCTCAGGGAATTTGCTTTCCTTAGGGGCAGCTGGACTGCTAGGGTGACTGGAAACAAGGGTAGGGGCATATGTTGGAATCGTACTGTTGTAGAATGTGTTTAAGAGGTGGCTGATTGTATTTAAACTGGAGACAGGGCATGTTAGTAGAAATAGCATGAACTTGAGCACCAGACCACCCTGGTGACCTTGGGCAGGTAGTTTGCCGGTCTGAGCCTTGCTTTCCCATCCAGAGTGGGAGTGACAGTCCTCTTGAAGGACTCTTGAAGGACTCTTGTGAGGAGGGAGCCATATATAATAGAACAGTGTAAAAGGCTGCTGGAGAAACAATAGCTTTTATAAATTGACAGGAATATCATCTGGCTAGTATATGTGAATGTATCTCATTAACTTAATGCCTTACCCATTACCTCCCCCCAAAAGAAACAAATCTAATTTTAAAGCCCCTTTGAATTTGAGTAGAATTTGTTTTTTTAAAAATACTATTTGATGTAACGTATTTGGCTGCTACCTTTGCATCTGTGAGCTCTTGTAAGACTAAGAAACAATTGAATTCAGAGGCAGTACACAGATATTGAACCTGCTGACATTTGGACTGTGAAGCAAAATGTGCAGATTTTCCAGAAGGATCAGGTTTTACAGGCTTCAGTATTTTCTGTCCTAGTTTCTGTGATCATTCTTCTGCTCTAGGTTTTTTTTCTGACCTGAGATTTTGTTTTTTTGGGTTTTTTCTTCTTTTTTTTTTTCAAGCAACTTTATTGAGACAGAATTCACAAACCATATAGTCGGTCCACTGGAAGTGTATAGTTCATTAATTTGTTGTTTCTTAATGTTTATTCTTGAGAGAGAGATACAGAGAGCGAATGAGAGCAGGGAAGGGGTAGAGAGAGAAGGGGACAGAGGATCCGAAGTGGGCTCTGAGCTAACAGCAGAGAGTCCAACGTGGGACTCGAACTCACAAACTGTGAGATCATGACCTGAGCTGAAGTCAGACACTTTGACTGAGCCACCCAGGTGCCCCAGTTCATTGGTTCTTTTTTTTTTTAAAAACATTTATTTTTGAGGAAGAGACAGGGTGTGAGTGGGCAAGGGGCAGAGAGAGAGGGAGACACAGAACCTGAAGCAGGTTCCAGGTTCCGAGCTGTCAGCACAGAGCCTGACACGGGGCTTGAGCCCATGAACCTTGAGATCACGACCTGAGCTGAAGTTGTACGCTTAACCAACTGAGCCACCCAGGTGCCCCCATTGGTTCTTAATATAATTGCAAAGTGTATAACCATCACCACAGTCTGTATTTAGAATATTCTCATCTCTCCAGGAAAGAAACCCTTTCCCATTGGCAGTAACTCTTCCTTTCTTCTTGCCTCCCAGCCTCACCTGCAGGCAATCATGACTGTTTTTACCTTGATAATTGTGCTCATTCTAGACATTTCATATGTATGGAATCATGCAGTCTGGGTCTTTTGTGACTGCCTTTTTCACTAGCATGATGTTTTCACAAGAATCATCTTTATTGTAGTATGTATCAGTATTTCCTTCCTTTTTAATGCTGAATAATATTCCATTGTGTGTCTTATTTATTCGTTCTTCTATTGACAAACACTTGGGTTGTTTCCACTTTTGGCTCTTAGGAATACTGCTGCTATGAAAGTCATGTGCAAATTTGTGTGGGTGTATGTTTTCAGGTCTGTTGGGTATAACTAGGAGTAGATTGTTGAGTCATGTGGTAACTCTGTTGAACATCTTAATAAACTACCAGACTATCCTCCAGAACGGCTGCACCATTTGACACTCTTAGCAGCAATGTGTGAGGAATCCAGTTTCTCTACATCCTTGACAATAGCTGTAATAACCTTTCTTTAAAACTTTTTTTTATTTAAATGTTTGTTTATTTTTGAGAGAGAGAGGGTGAGAGAGAGCATGTGCAAGTTGGGGAGGGGCAGAGAGAGGGAGACAGAATCCCAAGCAGGCCCCAGGCTCCAAGCTGTCAGCACAGAGCCCACCGTGGGGCTCGAACTCATGTACCATGAGATCATGACCTGAGCCATGTCAGACGCTTAAACCTTCTGAGCCACACAGGCACCCTGATCTTTTTTGATTCTAGCCATCCTAGGGAGTGGCAGGTGGTACCTCATTGTGGTTGTGGTTTGCATTTTCCTGATGACTAATATGTTCAATGCTTTTCATGGGCTCATTGGTCATTTGTATATTTTCTTTGGAGAAAGGTCTGTTCAGGGGCACGTGGGTGGCTTAGTTAAGCCTCCGACTCTTAATTTCATCTCAGGTAATGATCTTGTGGTTCATGGGTTCAAGCCCCACATTGGGCTTTCTGCTATCAGTGCGGAGTCTGCTTAGGATTCTCTCTCCCTCTCTCTCTGCCCCTCCCCTGCTTGAACTCTTTCTCTCTCTCTCTCTCAAAATAAATAAATAAACAAACAATTAAAATTTCTTTAAAAAGAAATGTCAGTTCAGATCCTTTGCTCTTCTTATAATTGGGTCATTTGTCTTTTCATTATTGGCTTGTAATAGTTCTTTATATAGTCCAGATATAAATTCCTTATCAGATACATGCTCTGTAAATATTTTCTCCCATTCTGTGGGTTGTTTTTTCACTTTCTTAATGGTGTTCTTTAACCAAACATTTTTAATTTTGATGAAGTAAGTGCCCACACAGAGTCCAGGCCATTAGCCCCTTGACTGCAAAGCTCTCCCACTGCATTGTTGTTGACCCTTGAACTGTAGTTTGAGCTGTGGGGTTTTTTTTGGATAACTCCAGTACTGGGAGTGTACTTTTGTTCACGATTTTCTTAATAACGTGTTCTTTTTCTGGTTTACTTTATACTAAAAATAGTATGTAATATGTATAACATGCAAAATACGTATTCATCAAGTATTCCATATTACTGGTAAGCCTTCTGGTCAGCAGTAGGCTATTAGTAGTTAAGTTTTGGGGGAATTAGATGTTATGTGGGTTTTCAGCTCTGCAGGGTTAGGGGTTCAGCGCCCTAACTCTCACATTGTGCGGGGTCAGCATACTTTTGAGCCCTGGAGCCTTGCTTCCAGGCATCGTAACAGCTAATGTTGTCCTTTTTCCTTCCCTCTCTCTTTTTATATATGTTACATATGTGCGTGTGTGTGTGTGTGTGTGTGTGTGTATGAAATAATAATATATGTAAATAGTATTAATTATAAAAAATATATTTTATTTATGTTTATATATTACATATATAATATTAATTATTATATGTATATATTTTATTAATTACATCCAAGTTAGCTAGCATATAGTGCAACAATGATTTCAGGAGTAGATTCCAGTGATTCATCCCCTATGTATAACCCCAGTGCTCATCCCAACAAGTGTCCTCCTTAATGCCCCTTGTCCATTTAGCCCATCGCCCCTCCCACAGCCCCTCCAGCAACCTTCTGTGTGTTCTGTATATTTAATAATCTTTTACGTTTTGTCCCCCTCCCTGTTTTTATTTTTGCTTCCCTTCCCTTATGTTCACCTGTTTTGTATCTTAAATTCCACGTGAGTGAAGTCATATGATGTTTGTCTTTTCCTTGCCTCCCTTAAGGAATGGTGGCAGAGGAGTACAATGCCTTCTTCTACTCGTTGGTGTCCCAGGACACACAGGAAATGGCTTACTCAACCAAGCGGCAGAGGTTCTTGGTAGACCAGGGTTATAGCTTTAAGGTATGTATTCATTAAATGCGTGGTGAGAATAGAACCGAGGCTTGCTTTGTGCCCGCACCTCCAGGAAAAGGGGGAGCCGCCATCAGCACCACTGGGGGACAGCCTAGGCAGGCACAGAGCATGAGGGCATTGGAAACCCCGCCTCACGTTCCCTGTATCTCTGCATGAATTGCCAGGGACTTTGAGGGAAAATATCGTGCAGGATCCCTTCCTGCCCGGCCTTCCCACAGTGAATGGTTAAAGAATGGGGCCTCCGAAGTGGGGGGTCTGGAGTGTCTACTTGTTCAGATTTTACAGTTGTCTTGGAAGAAGAATGTTAGCTGTCAGCAGGAAGATGTGCTTCCTGGCAGGACTCGGGACACCTCAGAGCTACGGCCGTCACTGTGCCACCCTGAGCCCCTTGGGATTACTTTCCTGCATCAGCAGTGGCTGTCCACTGGAGCTCAGGGTTTCCCAAGTTGTTCACACACCTGATTTGTGATACAAGGTCGGCTCCAATGGGGCACCCCACTGGGTGCTGGGTGAGCTGTGCTGTCAGTCAGCCTCAGGGGCCTCACGGCACAGGTGTCCATGCGCTATGAACCCACGGTTGTGCAGTTTGGGAGGTGCTAACGTTTTGGCTGACTTCCACCGGCTGCCATGTTTGTGTTCTCTTCTGTTGACACAGGTGGAAAGGTTATGTCACGATTTTGTGCCCCTAAAGGTTTTTGTTTGTGGGGGTAGATGGAGGGTGCTGGAAGCTGGGGACTAAAAGGATACCCCTAGAACATGTAGGTTCCCAGATTCTTGGTTCTCAGAAGACTGCAGGCTGCCTTTTCAGATCCTTTCGCTTGTGTCTTTTTCAGGTTGGCCAGCTTCTGTCATTAACCATAGATAAGAGGTCAGGGTCGTCTGACCCCTCCTTTTTTAGCTGGAAGCAGTGACAGTTTCAGATTTCTCATGCTGGGCTAGAGGATAGGATGCTTGACCGTATTTTGAAGGATTTGCATTATGACCTTTTTATGTGTCTGTGAAAAGTAGGTGGTGATAGTAACATTCATACGTCCTGATCCCTGGAGAGTCCAGTGAGAGAACATGTGCCAAATCAGGTCATGTCCTGGGCTTTTTGGAAGGTGCCCTTGGCAGAAAGGCACCTGGACCTGCGATTGTCTGCTGGTCGGAGGGGCCTTTGCCCCACTTGCCTTCAGAGCTGCCTGCTGAGAGCAGCCCGGTTAGAGCTCCTGCGATCATGACCCTGGACTTCCCAGAGGGGTGGTCAGGCCAGGGCAGAAACGCCTGATGTTTATGCTCTGGGCCTGTGGCCCCCTGACGGGCTCAGCCAGATCCCTACTTCTAGGCCTTTTCTTCTCATTAAAATTATGAGAAGATTTAGCCGGGGGCGGGGGCGGGGGGAGGGAGGATTTCTCTACGTCATCAGTCCTGGCTTTCTTCAGGGATTGGTAGGCCTCATAGTGAGTCACCTCCAAAGAAGGGAAGACCACATCTCTACATGCTGTTCTCTTGCTGTCTTAGAAGAAAGTGCTGCAAACCCACCTTGACATGCTCTCATTTCTTTTTTTTTTTTTTTTTTTTTTTTAATGTTTTTACTTATTTTTGAGACAGAGACAGAGCATGAGCAGGGGAGGGGCAGAGAGAGAGGGAGACACAGAATCTGAAGCAGGCTCCAGGCTCTGAGCTGTCAGCACAGAGCCTGACACGGAACTCGAACTCACAGACTGAGATCATGACCTGAGCCGAAGTCAGAGGCTCAACCGACTAAGCCACCCAGGCACCCCGACATGCTCTCATTTCTAAGTGCCGTCCTGCTGGAAGTCCTATGGGCCAAGCCCAGGGGGCTGAAGACCCTTCCTGAGGGCGGCAGGCTGTGCCCTCCATCTTTGGTCCCTTCCTTTACCTGGTGCAAGGTGGAATACTGCCATGGGGGTGCATTAGAGTTGTCAAGGTCCCATTGGTTGTCTGTAAGTGATTATGGATTTGCTGTTCTGGGAGTAGGTTTCTCTGGAATTTCCTTCCCATCTCTTGCCCCGCAGTCATCAGTTAAGCTCCCTGTTACAGATGGCTCTGAAGCTGGTCTCTGCAATGCCAGAGAGGAGCTCTCCGTTTTTAGCCACCTGCTCAGCTGGGTCCGAGGGAGGCAAAACAGAAGGGGCCATGTGGCCTGCTGATTTCGGCTTTATAGGTGATCACAAAGCTGGCTGGTATGGAGGAAGAAGAGCTGGCGTTTTCCACGAGGGAAGAGCAACAACAGCTCCTACAGAAGGTCCTGGCAGCCACTGACCTGGATGCAGAGGAAGAGGTGGTGGCAGGAGAATTTGGCTCCAGGTCCAGCCAGGTGAGTGAGTGGGTGATGCCCCACCTGCCAGTTCTCCCAAAAGACAGAGTTCTTATGCGCCCGCATGCACTGCGTCCCTTGTGCATGTGTGCGTGTGCACCTGTGCGACCTCCATAAAGACTTGGAAAGACCAGGAAGCTGTGGAGAAGAGAATAACAGAAATTGCCCCCGTTAACCTTTCGGTGCATCCTTCCTTCTGGACACGCTGTTTCATGTGGCCACGCCCATAGTCTGTGGCTGGCCCCCTGCTCTGTGCACAGAATGGGGGAGCCCAGGATGGCAAATGTGGCCCCAGGCCGGCTCCCAGGTGACTGCAGGAGGGGGTGTTGCAGGCCTGGGCCCGCCGTCCAGGGCCTTGCACAGGCCAATTCAACTCTGGCTTCCTCCTCAGTAATAGAGCTAAGCCGTCCAGCTTAGGTGGGTCTAGTCCAGTAAGTTGTCCAGTAAGGTGGGTCTAAGGATCCTCTCCCAGCTAGTTTCAGTATTTATCTTGAAAAATGTAGAGTTCTCTCTGTCTCTCTTTCTCTCTCACATTATAAAAAGAAAATTTAAATTAAAAAAAATTAAAAAGGAGCACCTGGGTGGCTGGGTTGGTTGAGCGTCTGACTTTTTATTTTAGCTCAAGTCAAAGCCCCATAGAGGCTTCACGCTGAGCTTGGAGCCTGCTTGAGATTCTCTGTCCCCCCCGCCCCTCTCCTCAGCTAGTGCTCTGTCTCTGCCTCTAAAATAAAATTAATTAAAATATGTAGAGTTCTCTGAAAATAGTGAACTTTCCATTTATTCTACAAATAGTTACTGAATGCCTGCCTGTGCCCAGTCCTATATAATATGGTATAACTAATGAAAGTACCATTATGGGGCGTTCTTATCTGGCTCTTCCAAGAGGAAAGTACGGTGTAGTCAGGTACATTGGAAACTATATTGATGTTAGAGCTAAGAAGTGAGCAGTGGTTGGGGTGAAGGAAGAAATACACTGTCCCCCGGGGAGGTGCTGCCCTTCCTCTAGCCTGAGACTGGGGGACCAGACCAGCTCAGAGGTGTCTGAGCCTTCCCTCATGGATGCTTGCCTCTCACTGTGTCCTTGGAATGCCTGGTCAATGCCACCAACCAGGGAGTCACCTAAGGTCAGGTTGGCATTGCTAGGTGCCTGTATGTCGGCTTGTAATCTGGTGCAAGTGGTGTGCAAGGCTCTGGGTCAAACCCTGCCTGTGTGATTTCTGTTCACACCATGTATGTCAAGACAGATGTGGCTGTCCCCATTTTATAGATGAGTTCATTGAGGTGCAGACATTCAGTATTTGTCCACAGTGAGAGGTAGATCCAAGATTCAAGCCCAGGGCTTTCTGGCTTTCCATTTGATTCAAAACCTTATGGTGGAGTCTTGAGCTGTTGGGGGACCACTGTTCTCACTGTTGAAAAATTCTGTTCATAAATTGTTAGTAAGAGAAGCAGAATAGCATTATGGTTAAGAATAGGGAATCTGAAGCTGGCTGCCAGAGTTGAAATCCCGTCTCTTTAAGAGCTGTGTAATCTTGGACAAGTTACTTAATCTCTCTGTGCCTCAGTTTCTTCATCTGTAAAATGAGGATTATAATGATTGGGAGGATTAGATGAGTTAATAACATGTAAATGCATGTGAACTGTTTAGTATAATGCCTGAGACATAGTAAGTAGTCAATAAATGTTCTAAAAAAAATATTAAAAACTTTGAAAAACTTACTACAATTATAAATGTTCTAAAAGGAGTGTCTTTCCCCTTGTAAACTAACCTTGGGCTGGGTTCTCCTGCAGGTGTCTCGGCGCTTTGGCACAATGAGCTCTATGTCTGGGGCCGACGACACCGTGTACATGGAGTACCACTCGTCACGGGGCAAGACTTCCACAAAGCACGTGCACCCACTCTTCAAGCGATTCAGGAAATGATGGCCACACGGTCACCCAGGTCAAGCCAGGGTGCTCAGCACCACTGCTGGAGAGGGATTTTCCGTATCATAATCTTTCCTCTGGCATTGGCCAACATGATCTAGATGCAGTGTTTGTTAACTGTGTTGAGGAAAATGCATTGAGAGCTTGGCTCTGTCTTTGTGAATCATCCAGGGCTTTTTGAAAAAGTTGGGAGACTATATTTTTGGGGGTTCCTAGACCATTTTCCAATCTTGGGGAGTGGTCATTCCTGTATATAAATCTTTGTAATGTTTAAGGTGTATAAATGGAACATTTAACAACTCTTTTTTTTTTTTTTTTGACGTTTATTTATTTTGAGAGAGTGCATGAGCGAGAGCAGGGGAGGGGCAAAGAGAGAGAGAGAGAGAGAGAGAGGAAGAGGAGAGAGAGAATCCCAAGCAGGCTCCATGCTGTCAGCGCAGAGCCCAGTGCAGGGCTGTCTCCCGGTTGGTGAGATCACAACCTGAGCCGAAATCAGGAGTCAGATGCTTGGCCGACTCAGCCACCCAGGCGCCCCAAGCACTCTTTATTACAGGTGTTCTTATGCCTTGTCACAGGCAGGGGCTACGTCTAGGTGACAAACCTCCATCAAGGCCCCCTTTGTAGTAGGCACCAGGGAGTAAAATGGGGCACATCCCTGAGGAGCTACTGGGAGACACATCCCAAGATACAGAAGACTTGCTACTTGGTGTTGAGGTGTTGACAGGGGAGAGGCCCAGAGAGAGGGAGGAGCTCACATGGGCTGCAGTGCTGCCTGGTCACTGTTTGGCCTCTGTGCCTTCCACGCGCGGCGCCCCTGTGTGCAGGTCCTGTAGGTCACTCGGGGGCCATCACATGTTTAGGGAGCCACCGTGCACATGGCTTCTCTGGTGGGTCTCTTATTTCTCTCCCAGATCCACTTTTGATATTGTTGGTAGGCTGGATTCCTCTTCTAATAGCAGTTTTTATTTTAATTTTAATGTAATGTAATTTATTTTATTTTTATTTTTATGTTATGTTGCTATTTTTAATTTACATCCAGGTTAGCATATATAGTACAATAACAATTTCAGGAGTAGTTCCAGTGATTCATTCCCTATGTATAACACCCGGTGCTCATCCCAACAAGTGCCCTCCTTAATGCCCCTTGTCCATTTAGCTCATCCCCCCACCCACACCCCCTCCAGTAGTCCTCAGTTTTGCATTTTAAGAGTGTCTTATGGTTTGTCCCCCTCCTTATTTTTATACCTCTTCTTATAGCAGTTTAATCCCCTTGGGTCTTTAATTGCTAGTTCCTTTCTTCTGAGAAATGTCTTCTCTCTTGTTCCTGGTATGAAAGAAAAGCAGGAAGGACAAAAAAAGCAGGATTGTTCCATTAAAAAGACACACACACAAGGCATGCATAGGTCATGAAGAAAAACTTGTTAATTTGAGAAGGAGGTTCATCCTAATAGGCGACAGTGCTCACCTCTGGGAAGTGTTGAAATCCTGTGCTACAAAAGGCCTCTAAATTAGGAGTCCCTGTCCGGCCTCCGGCTCAGCAGCAGCGCTCTTTGCTGTGGCTGCTCTGTGAAGCGGCTGCAGGCCGGGCCTGGGAAGACCGTACGTCTTTGGTCAGGAGTGCTTTGAAGCGAGAGCCACCTTTCCGGATTTCTGCTTTTCTGAGCTGACCTTTTGGGGACAAACAGTCATAGTCTGGTCAGCAGCCAACTGCTCTGCGCAAACCCCAGAAATGGCCCATAGCAGCCAGACATGAGGCCTGGGCTCAGGCCTGTGTGTGCCGAGGCCTGTACACCTACTAATTACTCACCCTGATGGGCTGGCACCCAGATGTCTCAAACCTGATCATCAAACCTGAATGCCTATTATTTCCAAATTCTTCTCTCTGGTCACACCTTTATGCTTGAGATACGCGACTGATACCAAGCACTTCTTGTATTTGCACATTTCTGTCCTTGGTGCTCACTGTTTTCTTGTTCTGTAACATGTCTACTGGTAATGTGGACCTTGACCCCAAGCCCTGTGATCCTGGAAAACGGGGACTGTTAAAAGGAATCCATCCTTTATGTTCTGGAAAACTGCTTACAGCAGAGAACCACCCTTCCACACATGATATAGACAAGACTTGTCTTGTTTACCCTTTGTTTACCTGTGACAAGGCCAGACACATCTTCCACACTCCCATTTTTTGCCTCCGCTGTGCTATGTCCTAATTTATGGTGGTGTTTTTCTTTGTTTTTTACATGTCTGAACTCTGTCTATTCCTCCATAACTGGTGTATGGCAGGTGCCCAGGGAGTACTGAATGGGATTCTGAAAAGTGTTTATGGACTTTAGAAAAGTTAAAAAAAAAAAAAAATCCTTGAGAACTTTAAAAAAGGGTTCATGTTCGTGGACTTAAAAGTAACACTGTGACCCTGCCTGCTTGTGCCCTGAGGGGAGTTGTGAGTGAACTACCTACTGGCAACTACCTACGCTGCTGTGCCTTCCTCCTGCCTTTGCCCTGAGCCAGCTCTCACAGCCCCAGGAAATGGGATTCGCAGGACAAAACTGGAGAGGACAGCTGCACAAAGAACTAGAGAGGTTTGCTTAGGGTTCCCTGACCTTCCACTGACCACTGGTCAGCATACGCGTATAAGGAACCACATGAATGGGTTGGGGGAGCTTTACCCAGGACCTGGTTGTTCCTGTTCCCATCAGCCAGGGTGAGAAACCTCATAATCACAGGGCATGTAGTAGAACATTCAGCCAGGCTCTGCCTCAGTAGTGTGTGAAGTTACACCCAAATTCACACTTCCTCCATCCTAACAAAGTTTAAAACTGAGACCCAAAATGATCAAAGTGCACATACTTAACGGCAATCCGAGAACAAAGCTAATTGTTGCAATACAAAAATACCTTGCAACTGATAAAACTCATGATGTCTGACATCCAATCAGAACCTACCAGGCAAGCAAAGAGCAAATAAAATAGCATCCCTAATGAAAAGGAAAATAAAATGGATCCAGAAATGACCCAGATGATACAATTAGGACACAGGCCATTAAAAGTTGTAACTGTACTCCAGATGCTGGCAAAGCCAGAAGAAAGATGGAATGTGTTAACACAAGATATAAAAATCCAATAGCAGGGCGCTAGGGTGGCTCAGTTGGTTAGGCGCCCGACTTTGGGTCAGGTCATGATCTCACGGTTTGTGAGTTCAAGCCCCACATCGGGCTCTGTGCTGACAGCTCAGAGCCTGGAGCCTGCTTTGGATTCTGTGTCTCCCTCTCTCTGCCCCTCCTCCACTCACGCCATCTCTCTTTCTCTCTCAAAAATAAAACAAAATCCCATGGAAAACTTCTAGAGATTAAAACTACAGTGTCTAAAATGAAAAAAAAAACAAAAAAAACAAAAAACTATGGATGTAATCAATCCCCTCCCTTAAATGTGAGCTGGAAGTAGACTTGCTATTTTTTGATGGAAAAAATCCATCAAAAGAGATGGCTATTGCTTCCAAGATCAGGTGACAAAAGACTTTGACTTTTTCTTGTTCCCGTACTGTCTCTGGCACCTCTTGGTTGTTTGCTCTGACCAAGCGAGCTGCTCCCTGGAGAGTTCCACATGGCATGGAACTGAGTGGGGAGGTCAGTGGAGGGACTCGGTCCAGTAGGCCATGAGGGACTGAATCCTACCAACCACCATATGAGTGAGCTTGGAAATGGATCCTCCACCAGTCGAGCCTTGAGATGACCACAGCCCTAACCTACCCCTGATGGCAGCCCGTGAGAGACCCCGAGCCAGAGGACCCAGCTAAGGCCCTGGATTCCTGAGGTACAGAAACTATGAGATAGTAAATGTCATTTGAAGCTGCTGAATTTTAAATTTAAAAAATTTCCTATTGGTTACATATCTTTTTTTAATGTTTATTTTTGAGAGAGAGAGACACAGAGTGCGAGCAGAGGACAGGCAGAGAGAGAGGGAGACAGAATCCAAAGCAGGTTCCAGGCTCCGAGTTGTCAGCACAGAGCCCGACACGGGGCTTGAACCCACTGACCGCAAGATCGTGACCTGAAACTAGGTATTGGGGGGGTCTCTTACATGGTGGCAAAACTTAGTGGCACTATCAACTGAGGTTTTGTGGAGAGCAGGACGTTCTAACGAACTTTGTGATCTAGGCTTGCAAGATTTGCAAGCAGTGTTCAAGGTGCCGCCTGATTTCTTCTTGCTGCTGAAGTAGTAAAATGCAAATGGAGGGCAGAACTGTTTTTAAAAAAGCCATTTCTTGATGGTTTAAAAAATTCTCAGCCTCTCCCAACTGCAACTGACAACTAAAACAGTGCGATTATTGGAGATCAGATGTTGTGGAAGGAAAGATTGGTGCACTTGAAACATTAATTTAAATGAAATGAAACAAAAAAAAAAGACTGAAACAAAATGAGCAGAGCCATTAGTGAGCTGTGGGGCAACTTCAGGTGGCCGGATATGCGTGTGTTTGGAATCCTTGAAGCAGAAGAGGAAGAAAGGAAGATAGGAAAAAAAAAAAGGGTTGGAAAAAAAATGGCTGAAATTTTTCTAAGCTTGATGAAAACTGTAAGCCCCCAGTTCCAAGAAACAAAATGAACTCCAAGCACAGGAAATAACACCAAGGATACATCAAAAGCAAATTGCTTAAAACCAGCGGTAAAGAGAAAATCGAAAAGGAACCAGAGGACATTTTGTGTACAGGGAACATGGATAAAGATATCAGCAGAAAGAATTCATCACTAGCTGACCTGCCTCTGAGTCAGGTTTAAGGAAGTTCTTTCTTTTTTTAAGTTTATTTATTTATTTTGAGAGAGACAGGGACAGCGTGAGTGGGGGAGGGAGAGAGAGAATCCCCAGCAGGCTCCACACTGTCAGCACAGAGCCCAACGCGGGGCTTGAACTCATGAAATCGCGAGGTCATGACTGCAAACGACATTGGTAAATAGAAAAGATTTTCTTATTATTCACATCTCTTTTTGTAAAGAATTTATTGCCGAGTTCTGGAAAGATGGATCATGGTCATTCTTGCACAACAACATGACTGTGATTAATGCCATTGAACTGTATACTTAAATGTGGTTAAGGTGGTAAATTTTGTTATCTATCACCACAATAAAAAAATAACTGTTTAAAGCAAGGCTAATGTATCGTGGAGTTTACAAAAGTAAAATGTGTAACAACAGCACAAAAGCCACGAGAGTAGAGATGGAAATATGCTATTGTAAGGTTTCTGTATTATATATAATGTGGTACAATACGACTTGAAAGTAGTCTGTGATTAGTTAAAAAACCTCTTAAGCAACCATGAAAATAGCACGGCAAAGGATTATGGCTTCTAATCCAACACAGGAGATAAAACGGAATCATGAAAAATACTACACCCTAAGAAAAGTGGATAAAGGGAATAAGAGGCAGATGGGAAAATCTAGAGTAAACAGAAAATGATCTGAACGCCCTCAATTAAAAGGTAGACATTGTCAGATTCTGAGAACAAGGACCCAACTATGCTGCCTACAGGTTGAAATATTAGGATGCAAATAGGTTAAAAGCAAAAGAAGGAGAAAAAAAATATTGTCTTAACACTAAGCAAAAGAAAGCTGGAGTAGCTATACTATTGGGTGAAGTAGATTTCAGAGCATAGACTATGACCCGGGATAAAGAGTGTCATTCTATAATGATAAAGTGGGAATAACTCTAAACATTTAGGTCCCCAGTAACAGTTTAAAAATATATGGGGTGGGACGCCTGGGTGGCTTAGTCAGTTGAGCGTCCTACTTTAGCTCAGGTCATGATCTCACCGTTCATGAGTTCGAGCCCCACGTTGGGCTCTGTGCTGACAGCTCAGAGCCTGGTGCCTGCTTCGGACTCCCTCTCTCTCTGACCCTCTTCTGCTCACACCCTGTGTCTCTCTCTCTCTTAAAAATAAATAAACATTAAAAAAAATTTTTTTTAAATACACAGAGCAAAAACTGATACACCCGCAAGCAGGAATAAGACACTCGTATTCAGAAATTTTAATACCTTTCTCTCAATAATTAATAGAGTAAGTAGACCAAAAATCAGTTAAGACAGAAGACAATGCCATCCACCTGGTTGACTTAATTGACGCTTCTGGAACGCCACCCACTAAGAGCAGAATACACATTCTTCTCCAGGTCAGACAGACCGTTTGCCAGGACAGATTCAATTCTGGGCCATACAGCAGGTCCCCATTAATTTAAAACGATTCAAGTCATACCAACTATGTTCTGTGACCACAGTGGAATTAAATTAAAAATCGATAAAAGAAAGATCTCTGGGAAACCTCCCCGCCCCTGGGCTATTTGAAAACCAAGTAAAACAATTCTAAATCTAAAACCTCAAAAGGGAATTTAGTATTTTTGAATTGAGTGAAAATGAAAACCATGTTGTTTATATATTTTTTATTTCTCTAAATTACAGTGTTTTGGTGTCTTAAAAACCTTTCTGGCTGGGGAGAGACTGACCCTCCTAGGGCTAGCCAGTTCTGGAGGCAGAAGAGGTCCAGCTAGGAGCCTGTCTCCGATTTGCAAACTAACCAATCCAGAACCAGGCCTCCTATATCTGGTTCATACTCCCCAAGAAGCAAGATTCTGCCACCTTAGTAGAGGTGTGGGCAACTAGGGACCATCCCGCTAGTTCAGAGCCCACTGAAATTATTCAAACTGGACACTCCTAAAGTGTTCATCCTGCCCTTCTTTGCCTGTCCCACAGAAACTCCAGTAAAGGTTCTAGCCCCAGCCTTCCCCCTCCACCCCTGCTTTCTGCCTGCTGAGCACACCAAGACGTCCCCCCGTGGCCCTGTGTGGCGTGCTATGTTGTGCCTCAGGTGTCTAGGACCTGTGAGTATCATAAACTTGTCTTCCTGAACCTCTCCTGTGTCTTCTCTTGTAGCTACACCTGACTGACCATAACATAAAAGAACATAGAACAGAAGCCAGCCTATCAAAAATTGGGACATGCAGCTTGTCCTGTCCTTAGAGGGAAATGTATAGTATTAACCTATAAGAGAAAAGAAGAAAGATCTTAACTCAGTGACCTCAGCTTTCAGTTTAAGAAACTAGAAAAGGAAGAGCAAAAGACTAAGGAAAACAAAGATTTTTTTTAAAGCAGAAAATCCATGCGATGGGAAACAAAGCAATGCAGAAAGGCAACAAAACTGAAAACATGTTCCTTGAAAAAATCAGTAAAATTGATAAACCGTTAGCCAGACTGATAAAAAAAAAAAAATGCAGAAGACACAAATTACCAATATCAGGAATGAGAGAGGGGACATTGCTACAAATTCTGCAGATATAAAAATGCAGGCATCCTATGCAGGCATCCTATGTCCAACAGGCATCTGATCTAAGCTTTCTTTTTAGCTTGGCTGTGTTTCCTTATGCTCAAATGAGTAAATACATGTATATTTTCTTATTTTTTCCTTCTTTATTATTATTTGTTCTTTCTTATACAATAGGTAGTATACTGTAGATCATCTTCTGCCCTTTGCTTTTTACAGTTTTTATTTTAGTAATTTCTATACCCAACATGGGGCTTGAACTCATGACCCTGAGATTAAGAGTCACATTCTCTATCGACTGAGCCAACCAGGTGCCCCTGCTTTTTTGTTTTTTTTTAACTTAATAAATTCTGGAAAACCATATCAATTCATAGAGCTCTCCCTCTCTCTCTCTCTCTCTCTTTTTTAAACAACTGACAGTAATCTATTTTGTGAAGGTACCATGTTCTTTTAACCACTGATACTATGGACTGAATGTTTGTATCCTCTCAAAATGCTCATTTTGAAGTCCTAACCCCCATTGTGATGGTATTAGAAGGTGGGGCCTTGAGGAGGTGATTAGATTTAGATGGGGGTGGAGTCCCCTAATGGGATCAGTGCCCTATTAGAAGAGCAAGACACAGGCGCTTTCTCCCTGTCTCCACAAGCTTGCACAGAGGAAAGGCGGTGTGAGTATACAGACAGGAAGCTGCCATCTGCAAGCCAGCAAGTGGGTCCTCACTAGACATCAAATCCACCGGCGCCATGATCTTGGCCCTCTCAACTTCCAGAACTGTGAGCCACCAGTCTACGGTATTTCCTTATAACAGCCAGAGCAGACTAAGACAACAGTCTTATGTGTGGCATTTAGATTATTGAAAATATTCTACAGCTGCAAACATTGCTTCTAATAAACATTGTGCAATGTATTTTCTTATCGTTGGAAGTATATCAACATGGTAAATTCTTAGAAATGGGATTGCTAATTCAAAAGGTAAATGCAAGTGTAGTTTTGCTAGAGACTGCCAAATTACTCTCTATGATGGTTGTTCTAATTCACATTCCCTCCAGCAGTCTATGAGATGCTTCTTTATCCACAGCCTCACTATCAGAATGTATTGTAATTTTAAAATTTTGTCAATATGATAGGTGAGAAGCAGTATTTTAGTGTAGTTTTAAATTAGTTTTAGGAATGAGGTTGAAAATCTTTTCATTTTCACATATAAAATTTTTAATGGTCTGTTCTCGTCTTCTGCCAGTTTTTCCTTGCCCCCTCTCCCCTTTCTGTCTCCTCAATTTTTAAGTTACTTATATATATTGGCATATTGGTCCTTACTCTGTAATATATGTTGCAAATATTTTCCCCCAGGGTATTGATGGTCTTATGACTTTGTTTATGGTGACATTGCCATACAAAACCAGTTTTTTGTTTTAATCAAATTTATCAATCTTTTAGTGGATTTAGTGTGTTTGGATTTCGAGTCATAGTTAGAAGCCTTTCCCCATATGCAGGCTAAAGAGAAATTCACTTATTTTTCTTCTAATACTTGTATGGATTTAGTTTACATTTAGATCCTGACCATCTGGAGTTTATTCTTGAATATGATGTGGGGTAAAACTCAATCTTCTCTTTTTCTCCAAATGGCTAACTATTTGTGCCAACATCATTTATTAAAAAGCCTGGTTTTGCCATAGAGATTTGAGTTGCTACCTTTATCATATACTAAAGCTCCATATGTACTTGACATTATTTCTGGTTTTTCCATGATAGACTTGATAAACTTTGATAGACTTGCCTGTCTATTCATGTGTTAGCACTACACTTTTCTAATTATAAAAATTTTACAGCATGTTTTAATGACTTATAGGGCTAGTCACCTTATATTTTTTCCTTTTAGTGTTTTCCTTGCTATTCTTAAGTTATGTATATATTTTTCCATATGAAATTTAGCATCAACTTGTACAGTTCCATTACAAAAAAACTTACTGGGGCGCCTGGGTGGCTCAGTTGCTTAAGCATCCAACTTCAGATCAGGTCATGATCTCACAGTCTGTGAGTTTGAGCCCCGCGTCAGGCTCTGTGCTGACAGCTCAGAGGCTGGAGCCTGCTTCACATTCTGTGTCTCCCTCTCTCTGTGCCCCTCCTCTGCTCATGCTGTGTCTCTCTCTGTCTCAACAATAAATAAAAACATTTAAAAAAAATTCAAAAAAAACTTATTAGTATCTTTCTTGGGATTGCATTAAATTTATAAATTAATTTAGGGAGACCTGATATTTTTATAAATTTTTTTTTAATGTTTATTTATTTTTGAGAGAGATAGAGACAGAGTATGAGCATGGGAGGGGCAGAGAAAGAGAAGGAGACCACAGAATCCAAAGCAGACTCCAGGCTCCAAGCTGTCAGCGCAAAGCCCAACGTGGGGCTCGAACTCACAAACTATGAGATCATGACCTCAGCCGATGTCAGAGGCTTAACCGATTGAGCCACCCAGGTGCCCCCTTTTTTCTATTTTAATTTTTTTCAATGTTTATTTATTCGGGAGACCTGATATTTTTATAATACCGAGTCATTTTGTTCAAGAACCAGAAATGTCTTTCCATTTGTTCAAGTCTACTTGTTTTAAAATTTTTCCTCATGTAGTTTTTAAATATTTATTATATTTATTCCTGAATTGTTAATTTTTTTGACGCATGCATTAGATTTTTCTGTATTATATATCGATACCACTTATTATTTGTATAGTTGAAGTCTATTGATTTCTATATGATAATTTGATGGCCTGCTAAATTATCGAAATGGTAGTTTTATCGCTGATTCCCCAGGGTTTTCTGTGTACATTTATATCATCTGCAAAATAGAGATAGTTTTATTTTTCTTTTCCAAATCTCATGTCTGTAATTGAGTGTCTTGTCTTACTGGCTAACATCACTAGTAAAATGTTGAGTGGCAGTGGAGACCGTGGGCAAAGTTGCCTTGTTCCTGATCTTCATGGAAAGTTCCTAGCATTTCCCCGCTAAATGAGATCCTGGTTGTAGCACAAAAGTTGTGTGTGTGTCCATGCACATGTGTCAACTTACATCTTAAGAAAGTACCCATAAGTTTCTATTTTCTTAAGTCTTTTTAATGAATTTTGGGTGATGAATTTTGTAAAAGACTTTTTCAGCAGCTGTGGAAATAAATGCAATTTATCTCCTTAGATCGATCTATAAATATGGTGTGTTCATTTATTAATATTTAATCAACCTTGTATTCCTGAAATAAATCCCGCTTGGTTATGTTGTATTATTATTTTCATAATGCGATGTTGAATTCTATTCACTAGCATTTTATTTAGAATGTTTTCATGAATATTCATGAATGATATTTATAATCTTTTTATACTATCTTAATTGGGTTTTTACAGTATTCCTCTTTTATATAAAGAGCTAAGAAATTTCCCTTCATTTTCAATGCTCTGGAAAAGTTGGTAAAGCACTGGGACTAGCTGAAGATTTGGTAGAATAACCCTGTGAAACTTTGTTCTTTGTTCTTTTTTTTAACGTTTATTTATTATTGAGAGATAGAAAGAGACAGAGCATGAGCATGGGAGGTCAGAGAGAGGGGGAGACACAGAATCCGAAGCAGGCTCCAGGCTCTGAGCTGTCGGCACAGAACCTGACGTGGGGCTTGAACTCACGAGCTGTGAGATCATGACCTGAGTTGAAGTCAGATGTTTAACCGACTGAGCCACCCAGGCACCCCCTTGGTTCTTTCTTAATGTGGAAGTTCCTTGATAATTTTTTGTACTTCTAGGGAAATTAGTCTGTTTAAACTGTCTGCCTGTAATGGGGTAAATTTTGATTAATTGTATTTTCATAGGAAGTTATCCATTTCATATAGGTTTTCAATATTTTCATAGAGATTCTGAGAAATGGTCTTTTAGTATTTTAAAAATATCTTTTGTCTCAATGGCTAATTCCCCACTTAATATTTCTTATTTTTGTGTATTTGCTCTTTCTTCTTTTTTTCTTATGTAAATATAAATAACAGTTGGTCTGTTTTGTTAATTTTTTCCCAAGAAACTAGGCTTTGGATTTTATAATTGGATCTATTGTTTCTTGGATCTTTGCCTCATTAATTTCTGCTTTCACTTTTATTATTTCCCTTCTTTCTCAGCTTTCTGAGCTGCAAACTCAAATTCTTTCATTTTTATTGACAAAAATGTTCAGGGCTACAAATTTTCCTCTGCTCACTGCTTTAAATGAATTTGATGGAGTATGCTGTTAGTTTTCATTATCAATTTTTTTTTTTAGAAATTTCAGAATTTTGGGGGTGCCTGGGTGGCTCAGTCGGTTAAGCATCCGACTTCAGATCAGGTCATGATCTCACAGTTCGTGAGTTTGAACCCCGCATCAGGCTCTGTGCTGACAGTTCAGAGCCTGGAGCCTGCTTCGGATTCTGTGTCTCCCTCTCTCTCTGCCCCTCCCTTGCTCATGCTCTGTCTCTCTCTGTCTCAAAAATATTAAACATTAAAAAAAAAGAAATTTCAGAATTTTGGTTTGTATTTTCCCCTTTGCTCAAGGAGTTTGATACGTTATTTAATTTCCAGGCGGAAGGGCCTTTTAAAAAGTTGCTGGTAATAATTTCTTGTTCTTATGTTCCAGCACCATTTGTGGAAAGACTTTCTCCAGTATTGCTTTTGCTCTTCTGTCAAAGGTCAATGGATTTTGTAAGGATCCATTTCTGGGCACTCCATTCTGTTTCATCAAAATACTTGTCTACTCTTTCACCAATATCCTACTGTTTTGATTATTGTAGCTTTACATAGGTATTGAAGTTGGGTAGCGCCATTCCTCTAATTTTGTTCTTCTTCACTATTTCATTGGCTATTCCAGGTCTTTTGCATCACCATGTAAACTTTAGAATCAGTTTGTCAATAGCCACAAAATAACTTGCTATGATTTTTATTGGAACTGAATCTATAGATCAAGTTGGGAGGAACTGACATTGACAATATTGGGTCTTCCTATCCATGTAATGGAATATCTCTCCATTTATTTAGATCTTTGATTGCTTTCATCAGAGTTTTGTAAGTTTTTTTCATGTAGATCTTGTACATATTTTATTAGATGTATACTTAATATTTCATTTGCTAATGTAAATGGTATTGAGTTTTAATTTCAAGATCCAACTCTTCATTGCTAGTATATAAGAAATACTATAGTATATATAAGAAAACAGTATATAAGAAACAGACTTATATATTAACCTTGTATCTTGCAACCCCACTATAATTTCTTATTCATTCCAGGAGTTTGTTTCTGTTGATCCTTTGGTATTTTCTATATGGACAGTCATGACCTCTACAAACAAAGACAGGTTTATTTCTTCTTTCCCAATCCCTATGCCTTTTATTTCCTTTTCTTACCATATTGCATTAGCTTGGATTTCTAGTATGATGTTGAATAGGAGTGGCGAGAGCAGGCATCCTTCCCTTATTCCTGATCTTAGCAGCAAAACATTTAGTTTCTCACTATTAAGTATGATGTTGGCTGTGGATGTCCTTTATCAAACTGAGGAGTTTCCCCCTCTATTCCAGTGTTGAAAGTTTTTATCATGAATGGGTGTTGGATATTGTCTACTGATTTTTATGTTCCTATTGATTTGATAATGAGTTTTCTTCTTTAGCCTGTTGATGTGATGGATTACATTAATTGATTTTCAAATCTTGAACCAGCCTTATATACCTGGAATCATTCTCCCTTGATTACGGTATATAATTCTTTGATTGGTTAGAATCAATTTATTAATATTTTGTTAAGAATTTTTGCTTCTATGTTCGTGAAAAATACTGGTCTCTAGTTTTCTTTTCTTGTAATGAGTTTTTCTGGTTTTTATATTAGGGTAATGCTGTTTCAGAGAATGAGTTAGAATGTATTCTCTTTGCTTCTATTTTCTGGCAGAGTTTACAAAATATTGGTATGATTTTTTCCTTAATGTTTGGTAGAATTCACCAGTGGACCCATCTAGGCCTGGTGCTTTCTGTTTTTGAAGGTTATTAATTATTGATTCAATTTATTTAATAGATATAGTCCTCTTTAGATTATCTATTTCTCCTCATGTGAATTTGGTAGGTTGTGTCTTTCAAGAAACTGGTCCATTTCATCCAGGTTATCAAGTTTATGGGCATAGAATTGTTCATAAGAGTCCTTTATTGTCCTGTTCTTGTCCATGGCTCCTCTTTTGTTTCTTCTTCTTTTTTTTAAGTGTAGATGGAGAGAGAGTGTGAGCAGGGGAGGGGCCGAAAGAGTGAGAGGGAGGGAGGGAGGGAGGGAGGGAGGGAGGGAGGGAGGGAGGGAGGGAGAGAATCTATGCTGTTAGCACAGAGCCTGACACGGGGCTTGATCTCACGAACCATGACATCTTGACCTGAGCTGTTGAAATCAAGAGTCGCTGGCTTAACTGATTGAACCACCCAGGCCCCCCTTATTCCTGATATTAGTAATTTGTGTCTTCTTTCTGCTTATCAGTCAACATGGCTAGAGGTTTATTAATTTTATTAATATTTCCAAAGCTCTTGGTTTTGTTTCTTTTCTCTATTGATTTCCTAGTTTCAATTGCATTAATTTCTGCTCTAATCTCTACACTCAACATGGGGCTCAAACTCATGACCCTGAGATAACAATTGGATGTTCTACTGACTAAGCCAGCCAGGCACCCCTCTGCTCTAATTTTTATTATTTCTTTTCTTCTGCTTGCTTTGTATTTAATGTGCTTTTCTAGTTTCCTGAGGTGGAAACTTAGAGTATTGATTTTAAATCTTTCTTTTCTGATATGTGAATCCAATGCTATACATTTCCTTCTATGCCGTACTTTCACAGTGTCCCACAACTTTTGATGAGTTGTATGTTTATTTTCATTTAGCTTTAAATTTATCTTGAGACTATTTTGGTCCATGAATTATTTAGAAGTGTGTTGTTTAATCTCCGAGTATTTGGGGGGTTTTCTAGTACTGATTCTAATTTAATCCTGTTGTGGTCTGATGGTATACTTTGTATTATTTCCATTCTTTTGCATTTATTAAGGTGTGTTTTATAGCCCAGAATATATCTATCTTTGTAAATATTCCATGTAAGTTTGAGAAAAACGTGTATTATTCTCTTGTTGGATGAAGTCACCCAAAGATGTCAATTAGATTGCAATTTGATTGATGGTGCTGTTTAACTTCAACTCTGTCCCTACTGACTTTCTGTATGCTGGATCTGTCAATTACTGATAGAGGGGTGTTGAAATCTCCAACTATAATAGTTCATTTGTCGCTGCTTGCAGTTCTATCAGTTTTCACCTTGTGTATTTTAATGTTCTGTTGTTAGGCACATACACAGTAAGGATCATTGTCTTCTTAGAGAATTGATCCCTTTATTATTATGTAATGCTCCTCTTTATTCCTGATAGTTTTTTCTTGCTCTGAACTGTTTTGTCTGAAATTAATATGATAACTCCAGCTCTTTTTTTTTCTTTTTTGAGTGTTAGCATGGTATATCTTTCTCCATCCCCTTTAGTTCAATCTATCTATATTGTGATAGATAACTCACTAAATGTGAGTTTTCTGTGTACAACATGCAGTGGCTTTTTATCCACTCTCATGTATCTGTCTTTTACCTGATGTGTTAGACCATAGATGTTTACGTGATCATCATTTAGCAACTACGGTTGGGGTATTGTCTTACTGAGTGTGCTGCCATTTTCTATTCTTTGCCCTGTTCTTCCTTCCTTCCTTCCTTCCTTCCTTCCTTCCTTCCTTCCTTCCGTCCTTCCTTTTCCTTCTTTTCTTTTCTTTCTTTCTTTCTTTCTTTCTTTCTTTCTTTCTTTCTTTCTTTCCTTTTCTTTTCTTTTCTTTCTCTCTTTTTCTTCCCTCCTAGTTTCTTTCTTTCTTTCTTCCTAGTTTCTTTCTTCCTTTCTTTCTTCTTTCTTTCTTTCTTTCTTTCTTTCTTTCTTTCTTTCTTTTCTACTTTTTTTCTAATGTCTCTGGTTTTAACTGAGCATTTTATAGAATTCCATTTTCTCCCTTTTCTTAGCATATCATCATACTTCTTTATTTACTTTTTGTAGTGGTTGCCCTTTAATTTGCAATATACATTTACAAGCAATTCAAGTCTTTTTCAAATAACACTACCAATTCACAGGCAGTGAGAGTACTTTATAATTGTGGATTCCTAAATCATCCCTCCTGCCCCTTATAGCATTGCGGTCATTTATTTCACTTCTCTATAAATTGTGATCACTGGATATTTTGCTGCTATTTTTTTGAATGAATTTATCTATTAGATCAATTCAGAATAATACAAATAAAATATTTTATTCTATCTTCATTTATCCCTTTTCTAATGTTCTTCCTTTATGTAGATACAAGTTCCTGACCTACATCATTTTCTTTCTGAAGAAGAAATTTGTTTACTGATTTTTGCAAAGTAGATCAACTGGTGACAAATTCTCTATTTTTTTTTTTTTTCTGAGAACGTCTTTATTTCTCTTTCACTTTTTTTTTTTAAAGGTTTTATTTATGTAAGTAATCTCTACACCCCATGTGGGGCTCACACTCACAACCCATGAGAACTCATGACCCACACTTCTCTGACTGTGCCAGCCAGGTTGGTGGGTTGTCTTGTTTTTTGTTTCTTTTTTTTTTTCTTCAATGCCATAAATGTTTCACACCACTCCTCTTGCTTGCATGGTTTCTCAAGAGAGGTCTGATATAATTCTTATCTTTGCTTCTCTATAGGTAAAGTGTTTTTCCCCCTCTGTCTCTTTCAAGATTTTCTTTTTGTCTTTGATTTTTTGCAGTTTGAATAAGATATGTCTAGGTATAGATTTTTTTTTGGTGTTTATCCTGCTTGATGTTTTCTGAGTCTCCAGATCAGTAGTTTTGTGTCTGTCATTAATTTTGGAAAGTTCTGTGTTATTATCGCTTCAAATATTTCTTCTTTTCTTTTCCCCTGCATTTTCATTATGCATATGTTACACCTTTTAAAATCGTCCCATAGTTCTTATTCTGTTCTTTGTCATTCTTATTTCTGTTTATATTTCAGTTTTAGAAGTATCTATTGACATTTCTTCAAGCTCACTGATTCTTTCCTGGGCTGTGACCAGTCTATTGGTAAACCTGGCATTCTTCATTTCTTTACAGTGATTTTGATTCCTAGCATTAACTTCCAATTCTTTCTTAGAGTTTCCATCTCTCTATTTACATTGCGTATCTCTTCTTTCATGTTGTCTACTTTTTTCCATTACAGCCCTTAGCATATTAATCATAGTTATTTTATATTCATAGTCTGATAATTTCTACATCTCTGCCATACCTGAGTCTGGTTCTGATGTTGGCTCTGTCTCTTCAAAGTGTTTTTTGTCTTTTAGGATTTCCTCATCATTTTCTGTTGATAGCCTGACATGATGCACTGTGTAAAAGGAACTGAGGTAAATAGAACCATTAGTGTGAAGCTTTATGTTTTCCTGTCTGAGAGTTAGGCTATATTTACTGTTTGCTGTAGCTGTAAATGTCAGAGGCTAAACTTCCTCTGGTTTTCTTGGTTTTGTCTCCCCTTGTTGCATAGGAGCTCCACTGACATCCCAGTAAGATGTGTGGGAAGGGGAACATTCTCTGATCTCATGATTAGGTCTCAGTCTTTTAGTGAGCCTGTGCTGTGACCATCTCAAGTGCTTGTCAGATCCACCAGCCCCTTAGGTGGGTATTTCCCTTTCCCCAGGTTGGCTAGGCTCCAGTAAAATCTGTCAGTTAGGTAAAATAGCTTTTTGAAAGCTGGACTAATTAAGAACAGAGTACTCTGATGTATTTCCCCTTGTTAGTTTGCAAATTCTTTGGGCGCTTCCTGGGTGAAGTCTGAAACCAGCTCCCAGTTCACAGAGGGCAGGGAGAGACCAAAGTGAGAGGCAGAGCCCTCTGGATTGGTAGGTGGCAGGTTTCATAAGCAAGGGAACTTATGAGAGGTTTGTCTGGGGCAGCTGCGAAATGAGTAGATTTCCACACTTAAAGTTCATATAGGTGCCATAACTGGATCCAGTCATGCATACCATCCAGATAGTCTCAACACCACATTTCTATCTCAAGGCCGTATCCTTGAGGCAGCTTCTGGGAATAGGGAAGGCAAGTGGAACACACATTTCAAAGGATAGAGGAGGGGCGGGGAGCCTCCAATTGCCCAGGTCCAGCTTGTGGGTCAACCGGTGGTCACATCTCAACAACTTCCCCCAACACCCCTCCCCATTCTGGACGTATGGTGGGATTTATCTCTGATCTGCATTGTCAGAACCTGGCGGGCTCCTGGAAGTAAAACTCACAAAAGTGTGAGAGCTTCCCTAAGAACCTGGCGTTTTAGTCTCAAACTTGTCCACCCTGAGTTTCCAGCAATTCACCACTACGGTTTCAGTTTCCCTACTTTGGTGCTGCTTCCTGCAGAACTTCTGCCCTTGGGCTTCATCTGTGGTCGGCTGTGATTCTCTGTACCCACCTATTGATCTCACCAATACATGGGGTAGCAGCTTGCCCTGTGACCTCAGTTCTCTGCTGGATCTAAGAAAGTTGTTAGTTTTCAGTTTCGTGGGGTTAGTACAAGAGTGATGAGTGCAAGCTCCTTACACATCAGAACAAAACCTGGAGGTCTGGGTCACCATTTCACTTTTCTTCCATTTCTTTGAGGCGCAAAGTTTAAAATTTTGAGGAACTGCAACTTACTTTTTTTTAGTAGGCTCTATACCCAATGTGGGGCTTGAACTCAAAACCCCGAGATCAAGAGTCACATATTTTGGCAACTGAACCAGCCAGGCGCCCCTTATTTTTATTTTGTTGTTTGTGCTTGTGCTTTAGGCATCTTATCTAAGAAACCATTGACTAATCAAAGGTCATAAACATTTTCACCTATTTTTCCTTCTAAGCGTTTTATAGTTTTGGCTCTTACGTTTAGATCTTTAGCCTATTTTGGGTTACTTTTTGCAGATGGCATGAGGTAGGAGTCCAACTTTATTCTTTTGCAAGTGAATGTCCAGTCGTCCCAACACCATGAATTGAAAAGAGTGTTCTTTTCCCCATTTAATCATGTTGCCATATTTGTTGAAAATAATTGACCACAGATGTATGGGTTTATTTCTTGACTTCCAATTCTATCTCACTGATGTAGTATCTATCATTATGCCAATACCATATCATCTTGATTATGCAGTAATCTTGATTATATAATAAGCTTTGAAATGAGGAAGTATGAGTCCACCAACTTTGTTTTTCTTTTTCTGGGTTATTCTGGGGCCCTTGCATTTCCGTACAGATTTTAGGATCAGGTTGTCAATTCTGTGTAAAAGGCAGCTGCGATTTTGATACGGATTTCACTGAATCAGTAGATCATTTGGGGGAGTATTACCATCTTAATGTTATTAAGTCAGGTTTCCCAATTCATGTATATGGATGACTTTCTATTTATTTAAGTCTTTTAAAATTTCTTTCAGTAATATTTTGTAGTTTTTAACTGTCCAAATCTTGTACTTCTTTTGTTAAGTTTATTTTTAAGTATTTTAATCTTTTTGATGCCATTTTAAGTGGAATTGTTTTCTTAATGTTATTTTTGGATTGTTCATTGCTAGTGTGTAGAAGTACAACCAATATTGTATATTGACCTTGTGTCCTGGAAACTTTGATGAATTCATTTATTAGCTTAAATATTTGAGGTGTGTGTGTGTGTGTGTGTGTATTCACAATTTGCTATATATAAGATCATGTTAGGCACCTGAGTGACTCAGTCAGTTGAACGTCCAACTCTTGATTTTGGCTCAGGTCATGATCCCAGGGTTGTGAGATCAAGCGCTACATTGGGTTCTGCACTGAATGTGCAGCCTGCTTGGGATTCTCTCTTTGTCTCTCTGCCCTCTCCCTGCTCTTTCTCTCATAAATAAATAAATAAATAAATAAATAAATAAATAAATAATAAAAAAAAAAGATAATGTCACTTGCAAACAGACATGGTTTTACCTCTTCCTTTCCAATATGGATTCCTCTTTTTAATTTTTCTTATCTAATTGCCCTGGCTAGAACCTCTAGTACAATGTTGAATAGAATTGGCAAGAACAGATATTTTTGTCTTGTTTTTGATACTAAGGAGAAAGCTTTAGTCTTTCTTTAGTAAATATGAGATTATGGATTTTCTTATGGATGCTCTTACCAAGTGCCCAGTTATTATCATCTCCGTTTTTCAGATGAAAACACTGGGGCTCAGAGAGGTTGGCTGAGTTGCTGGACCACAGGGTAGGCAACTGGAAAACTTCAGGATTGGAACCACGTCAGTGGTCTCCAAAGGCTGTCAGTACTTTCCTCCTTTGCCTGGGAGTGGCCAGCAAAGGGAGAGCCCAAGAAGAGAGGGGAGGCAAGGAAGGTTCAGTGGCTAAGAGTGGATTTTCTCTCTCTGGAAATCCTTCATTCACATAACTTGCCTACATCCCACGGGGCCCTCCTAGCTTGAGACAGAAGCCAGTTTTCTCCGTGGCCTGTCTCTCTGCTGTGAACACTGGCAACATCAGCTCCATGTGAAGTGGGTCCTGTCCACTGTCTCTGTCTCCTCTCCTGAGGCTGGGGAGTCCCAGGGTAAAAACGCTGGCTAGGAAAGTAAGTAATGTGTTGGTTGCAAACAAACGATCTTTTGTTTTTTGCTTTTTCTTCTTCCAGTCTCTTTTCTGGAATTTTTGTCTTTTCTTAAAAGATTTACATAGTAGATCTTCACTAGAAATACGTACTATTGCTCCCTGACAAATTTCTCATCTTAAAGAAGGTCTTCGGAAGTATATTAAGATTTCAGTTTAGAATTTGCCTATTTCTTCAAACCATCCTTTGCCCTCACCTAAAAAATGAGATAGACATATCTGATACAGGGGTAAGAGGTTTGGGTGAGTTCCTCACGGTCAAGTAGTAAGGTATAGGCTTGGCCCCAACTCAGATCAGGGTCTAGGATCTGGGACATTAGAAGATGTCTACAGTACTGTTTTTCCACACAATGTTGCTTCACACACACTAGGCCATTTTTCAGAGATCATTTACTGCTCATGCTTTGCCCTCTGATGCTGTGGTGAAGCTTAGGAGAGCACATGGTGCTTGGCTACATTTGTGGGCTTGGAGCCCCAGGCCTGGCTTGAACCTTGATTGAACTGCTTACTTCTGGGTGGCCATGGGCTTATTGAAGTGAGTGTCTGCTCTGTGTAATGCCTGGCATATAGTGAATGTTCGATACTATATAGTTATTATTAACGCTTTTCCTTCCACTGTTGAAGGGAGGACGGTTTGATTTTGAGTAGGTCTGTCTCACACAGAAAGCCTTGCTGGTGGCCTGCTTTTGTCAGGGTATATTTTGGTGCCTGGCCTCCTCATATTTCAGGGCCTCTTTTACATGCTGAGAAGGCTTTCATGGACATTGGAAACCTGGGCACTCTTCTCACTAGACTGACAAGGGCCTCAGGAGTTGGGGTAATTTTGTGGGAAAATACTGGGATCTTCCAGGCATACCTCCCTTTGCTAGAAAACCATCTCATCTATTGTGGGCCCCATGCTGACTGATTACTTGACTAAGAAGAGACAAAACATGATACAGTCAGTCCTAAAGAGGGCAGAAGACCTTTGAGGGCAGAAAAAGGCATTGTGGATCCCACATTCTCATTCCTATGTATTTGTTCACACAAAAACCTGTTCATAAATGTTTAGGGTGAGTTGGTTCATAATGCCCGAATCTAGAAACAACCCAAGTGTCTTTAGTTGAGCAGAGTGGTTACCAGGCTATGGTACAGTCATATAAAGGAATACTGCTTAGCAATAAGAAGGAACAAATGCCTGGTGATGGACCAACACGGGTGAAGTGATAGAAGCCTGACTCAGCAGGCTATCGTCTGTAGGATTCCATTTATAAGGTATCTTGGAAAAGACAGAACTGTAGGGGCTCGACCCCAACCTAGTGGGTTGACTGTAGAGGAACATGAAGATTTTTTTTTTAAGGTGATGAGACAGGTACCTCCACTGTGGTGCTAGTTACACAACTGTACGTGTTTATCAAGCTGTACTCCAAAAAGAATCCACTTGGAATTGTACCTCAGTGGACGAAGGACATGGGAATTGGCATCCAGGCAGAAAGGCTCACATTTTGGTCAACTTGTCTTGGTGCCCCCCTCCCCCCCGCCCCAGCTTCTAGCCTACTGGTTTCCACAGAGAGGAATTCAACAATCGTGGGTCACCACAAATGAACTGCAGCCTCATCAAATTCTGGAGTTGATGAAATACATGAGTATGATATTTCCAAACCTACACTATGGCTGCTATCAGAGCGTGTGTGGGAAAAGGACAGGCAGGTAGGCAGAGAGAGAGAGTTGGCCTGCAAGTCGGAAAAAACAGAATTCTCCAGGCCACTGGCTGGCCACAGGACTCTGGACGTGCCACTCAACTTTTCTCTGATGACCAGCCACTGAGCTGTCTAGACAAAGGTGTAGAGAGAGAGGGTTGAATGAAAATTCGTGTGTTCAGATATTAGTATTGTTATTGTATTTTCAAATAAGGAACATAAGTAAAAGGATTTAAGGGACATATACAAGATAAGACTCCTAAGTAAGGGGTGCCTGACTGGCTCAGTCAGTAGAGCATGTGACTCTTGATCTCAGGGTCCTGAGTTCAAACCCCACGTTGGGCATAGTGCTTACTTAAAAAAAAATTCTAAAGTGAAACTCCATCTTAAACCCTTCTCAAGTTATATGAGAAATTGGTGCTCACAAAACAAAATGAAAAGCAAGCTTTGAATGAGCTATTTTAGGCAACTTAGAAGCCATAATTTAATATGATATTACAAGCTACTTAACCCGTGTTCGCCTTTGTTTCTTATTTGTTACAAGGGAATTCATTCACTCAACAAAAATATGTTAATATATGAAGCCCCTGTGTCCTGGGTGCCACGGCTGCTGTGGGGTGTTGGCACCCATGCAGGACGGAAACAATTGTTCCACAGAGCTCCTGGGTTAGGGCAACAGCACAACGTTCCAGAGGACTATAGAGGGAAATGTGTGGGCTTTCTGGTCTACACCAGCCTCCTTCAATGGACAGCTGGGTCAGCAATTTGTTTAGCTACTGGGGGGTCATGTGGCTAATGTCAAAGTCATGTCTTGCCATTGTAGGGAAAGTTTCCATTTAGCAAGTAGGTGCTTTGTGGCTTATATCTCTTAGTGGTAGGGACTGGTTTCTTTATTTTGCTAACTGAAACTGAAATTTGTTTTGACATTTGTAAGTGTCACTGTGTGCCAGCTCCGTGTTAGGCTTGGAGAAATCCAGCCATGAGTCAGACACAATCCCAGCCCTTAGGACATTTACAGTTCTAGACTCAGGCTGGGTAACTTACATAAACAAGTTCAGCCGGGGCTCAAGGGTTACAGATCTGTGACAGCCAGGAATACTGGGCTGTACTCACCAGGCAACCTTCTGATAGTTTAGTTTCCAGTGTCCTGGTAAGATCAGTGGAAATGTTTGGTACACTGTGAGTTCTCTCTCTTATTGTGAATTAATCATATAATTGAAAGTTCCCGTTCCTCTGGGCAGATATGCTCATTAATGAGACACTCGCAGCCTCTGTCTACAAGAGTGAAGACCTCACCTTGGGCCATGATTAACTCACCCCCTCATGAAAACAAAATAATGTGCTGACTCACCTAACCAAGAAATCAGGGAAAGGGTGGAAGGCCTCTTCTGGGCACAGATGGGTCCAGTGTCTCAAATGAGGGTGTCAGGGTTCTCTCTCCTTTGTTTGCAAAGCTCTCAATCAGGTGCTCTTTATGTGTGAGGGGACAGACGCTCCCAGGGACTTCCGGATTGCAGTCCCCGGACAAGAGAGCACCTGTACTGATGCTCTAGCAAAGTCCCTTGAAGACTCTGAGCACCCTGGAGTGAGGGGCCCAGGGCAGCCGGCCCCCTCCCAACCACTTGGACTGAGCAGGGCATCTTTGAAAGGAGGAGGGGGTGGCTCTCCAAGAAAGGGAGAGTGAGCAAACAATTCTCATCTCCTACCGAAGTCTTCTGGAGACAATGGAGGGGCCTCCTGCCTCATGCAGCCTTTCTTTTCCGAATTCACCAGAGCCATTCTTTGTTAATCTATCACATCACCAGTATCTAAGAAATGGGGAGTTCTGTGAAGCCTGTCTCCCTTGCTAATGCACAGAGAACTGGCCTAGTCTGAATTCTCTTCACTTACATCAGAGCAGGTGTAGGGAAAGCAAACGCAGAAGCAGATTCAGATTCAGGGTTAACTGGACTCCTCCTGACTCAGCTCTTTGGAGCTGAAGCCTGCGTCCTCATAGAAATGGGAACCGTGTGCCCAGGTCATAGGGTAGCTGTGGCAATTAGCTGGATGAAAGGGTTGCTCAATATGTGCTTATTAAAATGCAAACCAATACTTCACAAGGCCAGTTCGTGGAAGCAACAGTTTTTCATTATGGGAAGTTAAAGCTATTTTGGCAGCCAGACAACTCCTTCTAAAGCTTTGCTGGTTAATGAACCCCACTGGAGAATTCCCACATACCTTTCAGGAAGAGGGAAGTTTTTCTCTTTGCCTCTTGTTGGGGCTACGTGGCAACAGGGCTCACAGAAAGACCATCTGAGACCTCCCAGTTCTGTCTTCCGGAATACTTTTGTTTCATTTTCTTTTGGTTTTGTCTTTTTCTTGACTAGCGTGGGCAAGTAGCAAGATCACACCATTCATTTTTTTTTTGAAACATCATTAATTCTCCAGATGGAAAAAGAAACCAATCAGTGGCCTGGAATCAGAGCACAGGAAGCCAGCGTGGGTGAGAGACCAGGAGAAGCTTGGCATATTGTTCCTGCCCCACCTTGACCGGCAAATTCAGGTTTTGGAAAGGAAAGCCTTGCTTCCTAGAACGTCTTGTACAAGAGTCCTCTTTTCTGAGATTATTTGATCATCCCTGTTCTATCCCAAGAATATACTTCGTGAAGCTTTGCTTACCAACAGCCCCCAGATTCCAGTTTCACATCCCAGGGATTCATCCGAGGTCACCTTGATTTGAGTTCTGGGAGCTTTTTAAAGACTGTATCTTGGTTTTACTTCCACAGATGGCTAGTTACTGTGTGTAGAATTTATTCGTCCAACTTCTAGAGGGCAACTTTATTTCCTTTATTTCCTCTTGGGTAAGGGCACCTCATTGTTTCCCTCTGTGCTGCCAACAAACTGGTTTTCTTGAGGGAAAACAGCTGTGCAAAATCTCCTGGTTTCAGGTCAGATGGGGACAAATAATGCTGTCCTGTCTACTTGAAATCAGAGTCTCATGTTTGTTTCTCCTGCTCACTCAGGGAGAAAGGAACAGACACATGGACAGTATTTTCCTATTCAGAAACGATTTTTTTTCATCATTTTTTTAGTTGTGTTTCAGATTCTTACAACATTCTACCCTTTATTTTCTCCCATTAAACTTCCCCACAACTATGAGAATCCTTTATTTTACATCAACTACTTTTTTAATTATAAAAGTGATATTCATCAGGAAAAATATCCACACAAAAATTATATAAAAACAGGCAGGCAAACCATAAGAGACTCTTAAATACAGATAACAAACTGATGATTGCTGGTGGGGTGTTGGGTGGGGGGATGGGCTAACGGGGTGAGGGGCATTCTAAGGAAGACAACGGTTGGGATGAGTCCTGGGTAAGTGATGAATCACTAAATTCTATTCCTGAAATCATTATTACACTATATGTTAACTAACTAGGATTTAAACTTAAAAAAAGAAAAGAAAAGAAAAGAAGAAAAAACTAGCACAAAGACCAAAGTAAGTTACTTTATAATTTGTTGTTGTTGTTCGATTGAAAGAAATTTTCCCAATCAGAATGATTTATTCTATTTCTGGGTTCATTTGTGCTTTCCATTAAAAATAATTAGCTACAGAACAGTAATAAGAAAACAGTAAACTGTTCTATCGCAGAATTACAGATTGATAATTTATACCACTGTACTGAGACTCTGAAGTAGTCTTCGGCTTAGTTTCATTAGAGTGTCAGGCAAATATGAAGAACTAATTTTATTTGGATCCACGATTATGGAGTTAGCTTTACAAGTTACCAGAGATGATACCCTGAGACAGAGAGAGCAAGGGTACTCCCTGAAAACCTATTTCTGTGGATGATTAAATCTTTCTTCCTCCTGGTCTTTCTCTATCTGCTTTTACTCTCTTCTACCTTCCTATCTTTACTGCAGGCTTTTTCTTAGTTAGCCCTAATAAAGAACTAGCTGTGTTTTTAATCACTTTACATATAAATCTGTATTTAACAGCTAGTCTAGAATGGATTGAATTGCTTAGGGGTGTCTTTGTTCCGTAGGACCAGTTACCCTCAGAAATATTTTTAAAAGTCTCTAGGAACAAAGTCATTGTGCCATTCTTCATACTCTCCACCTTTTTTTTATTTTTTATTTTTTTTAAGTCTGTTTAGTTTGAGAGAGAGAGAAAGAGTGTGGTAAGGGCAGAGAAGGAGAAACAGAATCCCCATCAGACTCTTTGGTGTCAGCGCAGAGCCCGATGTGGGGCTGGCGCTCGCCATGAGATCACGCCCTGAGCCTAAATCAAGAGTCAGTCACTCTGGGGCGCCTGGGTGGCGCAGTCGGTTAAGCGTCCGACTTCAGCCAGGTCACGATCTCGCGGTCCGTGAGTTCGAGCCCCGCGTCAGGCTCTGGGCCGATGGCTCGGAGCCTGGAGCCTGTTTCCGATTCTGTGTCTCCCTCTCTCTCTGCCCCTCCCCCGTTCATGCTCTGTCTCTCTCTGTCCCAAAAATAAATAAAAAAATGTTGAAAAAAAAAAAAAAATTTAAGAGTCAGTCACTCAACGGACTGAACCACCTAGGCGCCCCATTGATACTTTCCTAGCACAATTGCTGCCCCATTTCTGCCTGCTGAAATTGAGCCCTGTCTTCAAACCCTGCGGAAAATGCTACCTAGTGTTGTATGGAAACCAGTTTGACAATAAAGTATATTTTTTAAAAAATGCTACTTAAATCCGGAGGTCTTTGCACCAGCGCCCTTCAACTAGGTGTGATGGCTCTTTCCCACACATCCCCATCATATTGTACCGGTCTTATGACACTGATGGTAATCCGGCTTGGATTTGTGTACCTGTTGTATTCCTCTCACGGGTTATGAGCCCTCAAAGGCAGATTCAGTGTCTCACTCCTTGAATCTCTTGCACCTATCTTTAGAAATAAGAGTTGCTGAGTACTTACTAGTAAATTCTAGAAGTTGAATAACTGACCTTTGCTTCACTTTCTTTTTTTAATTTTTTTTTTTTACATTTATTTATTTTTGAGAGAGAGCACAATTGGGGAAAGGGCAGAGAGAGAGAGAGAGACACAGAATCGGAAGCTGGCTCCAGGCTCCGAGCTGTCAGCACAGAGCCCAACGCGGGGCTCGAACCCACAAACCGTGAGATCGTGACCTGAGCCGAAGTCCGACGCTTAACCCACTGAGCCACCCAGGCGCCCCTTTGCTTCACTTTCATACTTACTATAATTATAAAACTGGTGGAGATTTAACAGAGCATTAAAAGTGTAAACTACTAGTCAAAGAGTGGGTTATGTTTTGCGTGGTAACAACACTTGGCGTTTGTAGTTTTCGGTTTCGGTTATCGCTGCTGTTTCACCTCTGGCTGCACTAGGACGCCCTGCATGAGGTCTTAAGTAATGCTCTCCGTTTTCGGAGTAAGCGGTTGAGCGGCTCATTCAGAATCTGGGCTCCCTTCCTGAAACCTGAGGACACACTCCTAGTCCGTCCCACGCCAAGTCCCTCCCTCGGCGGCCGCTTCCTTTCTGCAGCCAGGCCCTGGGGTCTGAGCCCCTGCTGGCGAACCGCTCTCTCTTCTCACCTTCCCTGGGAGTTGCGTTCCTTTCTCCCAGCCTGTGCAACAGGACCGGTCTTGCTGAGAGACCGGAAATAGGCCAAACGTTCAAGCCAATGTCCAGGCACCCCACTTCCTCACTTCTTGAAGGGGTGCGCTGGGGTAAAAGCCGGGAGGCCCTTGGAGGCCAAACGGAGACCGCGCAATTATCCATGGGAACTTGTGGTAAAATGACCATGTGGCCATTTTACAGTAGTATCACGAGCTATGTGCAAAAACGAACATTTCTGCATGTTGAATTATAACTGCAAGGCTTGAAATCATAAAGCGCGGTTTCCAAAATATGAAAAAAAAAGGTGAATTCGTTTTTTTGCGTATACTCTCCATAGTAATTTTTAAAGAAGAAATGTTTTTTTCAAATCCCAGTAGACTTTTCTTTTTTTTTTTTTTTTTGGCCATGGCCAGAAATAGGGTTGAATTTAAAATTTTGTGGTTTTAAAGAAGGCTTAAGGGGTGAATTAGTGTGATGTGAAGAGAAGCTAACCGCCTGGTTCTCCGGCAGTCTAACCACAGACCACCCCCATTCCCCCAGCCTTAGGGGAGGGAGTCTTTAATACCGGTCTGTGTAAACTGATGCCCAGGCGGAATGAGCTCGAAGAAGCGCCGCGCGCACCAGTTAAAGCGAAGCCAGGAGCCGCCCCAAAGGGCAGCTCCCTACACAAAAAAGTTGCTTCAGTCGACCCACCGATCTGGGCGGCCTCGATGGCCCTGCTGGCGCGAGTCCTGAAAGCCCGTGGGAGCCCGGCGCCCGGGCGCTGGGGGCTCCTGGACGCCGGGGCCCCGCGGCGGTGGCGGCCCGAGGGCGCTCGGCTGTCGGCGGGGGCGCGGGCCGAGGACAAAGGAGCTGGCCGGCGGGGGGCGCCGCGGGCCGCGGGCCGGACCGAGGGGCCCAGGAGCCTCGCCGCTATGCCGGGCCCCCACCCCCTCGCCAACCTGGTGGAGTTCTTCTGGAAGGACGGCTTCGGCCGCATCCACGAGATCCAGGTAGCGGAGCGGGAGGGGTCGGGGGGGGGCCGCCCGGGAGGAGGCGCCCAGGAGGGACTTCGGGGAGGGGGCGCCGGGCCAGGCCCGGAAAGGGACGCCGAGGAGGGGCGCACGGGAGAGACTCCAGAGAGGGATCACCGGGCAGGGGCGCCAGGCAGGAGGGGAGCTCAGGGAGGGGGCGCCGGGCAAGGGAGCCAGGGAAGAGGCGCCCAGGAGCGGGGCTCAGGGAGGGAGCGCCGGGCAGGGGAGCCAGGGAGGAGGCGCCCAAGAGGGGGGCTCAGGGAGGGGACGCCCGGCAGGGGCGCCAGGGAGGAGGCGCCCCGGAGGGGTCTCACGGGGGGGGGGGCACCGGGCAAGGGCGCCGGGGTGGAGGCGCTTAGGAGGGGACTGGGGGGGCACCGGGCAGGGGCGCCGGGGAGGAGGCGCCCAGGAGGGGCGTTCAAGTGGGGGCACCCGGCAGGGGCGCCGAGGAGGAGGGGCCCTGGAGGGGAGCTCAGGGAGGAGGCATCGGGCAGGGGACTCCGGGCAGGAGGCACCCGGGAGGGGGGCTCAGACAGGGACGCAGGGGAGGGCGCTCTGGGGAGGAGGCACAAGGCCCAGCGGGGAAAGGGATGCCAAGGAGTGGCGCCCAGGAGGGACCCCAAGGAGGGTGTACCGGGCAGCGGATGCTGGGGAGGGACGCCGAGCAAGTGGCGCCAAGAAAGAGGCCTCAAAGAGGGAGAGGGCGAGGTACCCGGACCGGGCGTGCGGGGGAGAGGGCTTTGGGGAGGGAGCCCGGGGAGGGGTGCCGGGGAGCGGTCCCCAGGTAGGAGGCACCGGCGGGCGGAGGCGCGAGCGGGAGCGGGACTTGGCGCGCCCAGGAGAGGGGGTCGCGGTCCAGCCCCGGGAGCGGGAGCTCAGAGAGCAGCTCGGAGCTCTCCAGGGCACCGTGTCTAACAGACCGAGGTCATGTGGCGTCCGTTTCTAGGCCTTTTGGGTTGTGTTTTATAAATGGAAAACAAGCACCTCCCACCCTCCAAAACCTGAGGTTCAGAGGCCACAGGTAGCTTAGCCTCTTAAATGATAGGGTCACCACACGAATGTCAATGAACCTGGGCAGGCTGCCAGGACTGGGGCAGGGACCTAGTCTTCCAACTACGGGGGGAGTGTTGGGACCGGCCCAGAGTGCAGTTTCCCATCTTGACCCGAGTTTTGCCTTTCCTCTCCCCACCGCAATTTGCAATCTGTCTTCCATTGCAAGGTGATCCTCCCCATCAAGGGTCGTCGGATCCCCTTTCCTCTCACTGACTGTGGCATCTGCTTCTTCCACTTGACTTCATTTTTTCAGGGCTCGCACCCCAGGGCACACTTACTTCTGGGCTCTGGGCCTTCTGACTTCTCCCAAGACCCCTTCCCCATTCCCACCCCCTTCCCCACCCCCCATTTGCTTTTGTTCAAAGCTTATTCTCCATCCTTTTGTAACCACCCACCCCGGGTGTGGTCAAGGTCATTCCCTCAACCAATAAACATACCTGATGGTGCAGAGGCCCTGATTGGGTTGGAGAAGCAGAAATTTCATTAGGAGAAAAAACAGTAGAACTCCGGAGCAAGTTAAAAAAAATTTTTTTTAATGTTTATTGATTTTTGAGAGACAGAGAAAGAGAGAGAGAGAGCAGGAGAGGGGCAGAGACAGAGAGGGAGAGAGAGAATTCCAAGCAGGCTCCATGCTGTCAGCACAGAGCCAGATTCAGGGCTTGATCGCACAAACCATGATATCATAACCTGAGCTGAAATCAAGAGTCAGAGGCTTAACCAACTAAGCCACCCAGGTGCCCCAGGAACAAGTTTAATTTGGCTGAAATTCCTGCCCCTTCTCTCCATCCCCTACACAGTTTTTCCTGGACATGCTTCTTAGAGGTGAAAAATGATTTTCTTTTCCATGTGGAATCTGTAAGATATCAGGATGATACTTTTAAAATGGGATTTAAAATGTTTTGTTATTTACTGTGGACAAGTCAATACGGCTTGATTTTTTTTGTTTTTGTTTATCTACTTCTATCTACCTCTGCTTCTATCTGATTTTATCCTCACAGTCTAAGCACCCCCCTCCCTTGTTTGTTCCTCCCCCCCCCCGCTGCCCCCCCCCCCCCGCCAGGGTTCTTTGAGAAGCAGACCACTGTTAAAACCTACATCTCTGGGAGGAGCCACCTAGAAGGCCACCTCTCCACAACCAGAAAGTGTCTCAGTTCAGATGTGTATTTTCCCTGCATCTGCCATGCTTCTGGCCATCACCCTAAACCCTGCCCTCCTGCCTGAGGCTCAGATGATGCCTTTCACCATGGTCCATCATGAGTGGTGGTGCACACCTGTCAGAGGACAGTCGTAGAACTGACTCATCTGTGCTTTCTTGCAACATGGTAGATGGGCCCCAAGGGTTTCCAGCTTGGTTGTCCTTCTGGGCTCCCCTTTTCCTTTATTTCCAAATAGTGCTCATTTGCAAGAGCACGGATCCCCTTGTGACTCCTCTGAGGACCCCACAGGAGTGCTTTATGGCCTTGGGTTTCCCCACTTGAGGTGTGCTCAGGTTGTTCCAGACTGAATAAGGTTCTAGGAAAGCCCTCTGCCCTGCTCTCCAGGCTCCTGAGGCACTTGTAGGAGGAAGAGGGTTATTCTGTTACCATACCTCCAGCTTACTGTACTCGACTCGTGATCACAGAGAGTTCTATCAAGGCTTATACATTTTTTTTTAAGGTTTATTTATTTTTGAGACAGAGAGAGACAGAGCATGAATGGGGAGGGTCAGAGAGAAGGAGACACAGAATCCGAAACAGGCTCCAGGCTCTGAGCTGTCAGCACAGAGCCCGACGCGGGGCTCGAACTCACGCACTGCAAGATCGTGACCTGAGCCGAAGTCGGCCGCTTAACCAACTGAGCCACCCAGGCGCCCCAATCAAGTCTTTCATGTACAGGTGGAAAAGGCCCAAAGTGTTGGCTGAGTCACTTGCCTGAGGTCACATAGCTAGTTAGTGGCAGAGCATACACCCTGACCAATGTCACCAGCAGCCATTTCAGATGGAACAGAACAGGAGGGCCCTGTGTTCTCATGCTAGCCCTCCACAAGCACCTGTGGAGTCTTGGCTAATCACTTATTCTCCCTGAATTCCAGTTGCTTCATCTGCGCAGAAGTCTGACCATCCTCACCCATCTCACAACCTATTGTGAGGTCAGGTGAAATTTGTAAACTGTAATAATAACAAGTAAATACTAATAATGAACATTTCTAGAGCTCTTTTCCAGGCCAGGCACAGTTCCAAGTCCTCTGTGTGAGGCAAGTTCTATTATTTGCCCGTTTTGCAGGTGAGGAAACTGAAGTACGGTGGACCTTAACTTCCCAAGGGTGCTCAGCTCGTAAACTGTGAGCTAAGATTCAAATTCCAGAGTCTGTGCTCTTAATGTCTATGCAAATTCTAAGTGCTAGGACTGACTATACTGTTCTGCAGTCCACTAGCAAAAAGTGCCATACATTATCCAGGTCATGCATCTTGTTCTTTCTCCCGCCTGGTCAGTTGCTCCCTTGTGCTGATGGTGCCCATTCAGTAGCTGGATTCGCCTGAGAAGTGACCCATTTCCCAGTAGTTGCTATGAACACTCATCTCATCAGTGGCTCCTTTTCAGAGACCCAGAGGAACATTCCAGTTAATTCTTAGTGTCTTTATCTATGGGTGGGAGAATGTCATCCAGGTTGATAAGGAAGTGAACATCTTCTACCTAAGGAGTAGAAGGAAGAATGGAAAGACAACAGACCCTCTGGCCTGCCATTTCTGAGGCAAAGAGTTGGGGTGATAAGAAATGTTGGCAGATGCCAAAGAGAGACTTAGTCATTTTCCCCATGCTCAGCCTTGGCTATGCCACACTGACCCAGGCTAGAGGGTACTTTCTCTCTCTCTATCTCTCTCTTATTTATTTGTTTAACCCATTTACGTTTATTGTAATTTCTCATTGTTTTTTGGTAACAGCACTATTGAGATGTATAATTTACATACCATGCAGTAGTCACCCCAGTCAATCCTAGAACATGTTCATAACCTTACAAAGAAACCCCATATTGTTTCTTTTAGCTATCACTCTCCAACTCTCCATTCCCCCAGCCTTCAGCAACCACTAATTTACTTTATGTCTCTATAGACTAGCCTATTCTGGACATTTCATATAACTGGAATCATAATATGTGGTCTTTTACGTCTGGGTTCTTTCACTGAGCATCATGTTTTCAAGGTTCATCTATGTTGTGGCGTGTACCAGTACCTCATTTCTTTTTATAGACAAATAATATCCCAGTGTAAGGATATACTACATTTTGCTTATCCATCAGTTGAGAAACATTTGGATTGTTTCCACCTTTTTGCTAATTATGAATAATGCTGCTGTGAATATTTGGTATAAGTTTATTTTTGACATATGCTTTCATTTCTTTGGATTTATGTCTAGGAGTGGAATTGCTGGGCCAAGTAGTAACTGTCTATTTAATCATTTGAGGAACTGCTGGAATGTTTCTGAAAGTGGCTGCACTATGTACATTCCTACCAGCAGTGTAAGAGCATTGTGATTTCTCCACATCCTTGCCAGGGCTTGTTGTTACCTGTTTGAGTATAACCATCCTAGTGGATGGGAAGTGGTGTCTTATTGTGATTTTGATTTGCAGTTCCCTGATGACTAATGATGTTGAGCTTCTTTACATCTGCTCATTCTCCATTTGTATTTCTTCTTTGGAGAAATGTCCATTCAAATAATTGCCCAGTTTTTCTGTTTTGTTTTTTTTTTTTTTTAAATTTTTTTAACGTTTATTTATTTTCGAGACAGAGACAGAGCATGAACGGGGGAGGGGCAGAGAGAGACAGGAGACACAGAATCTGAAACAGGCTCCAGGCTCTGAGCCATCAGCCCAGAGCCCGACGCGGGGCTCGAACTCACGGACCGTGAGATCGTGACCTGAACTGAAGTCGGACGCCCAACCGACTGAGCCACCCAGGTGACCCCATTTGCCCAGTTTTTAATAAGTTCATTGTTTTATTGAGTTGTTTTTTATATATTTTACATAAAAATCCCTTATCATATATGTGCTTTGCAAATATTTTTTCAGTTCTGGGGGTTGTCTTTACTTTCTTTGAAACACAAAAGTTTTTAAATTTTGATGAAATCCAATCATCTGTTTTTTCTTTTGTTGTTTGTGGTTTTGGTGTTGTATCATAAGACACCATTGCCAAATTCAAGATCCTGAAGATTTACCCCTATCATTTCCTCTAAGAATTTTATGGTTTTGGTTCTTACATTTAGGGCTTGAACAATTTTGAGGTAATTTTTATGTTTGGCATGAGAGAAGGATATAAATTCATTCTTTGCCTATAGATATCCAGTTGTCCCAGTACCATTTGTTGAAGAAACTATTCTTTTCCTATTTACCTGTTTAATTGTCTTGGCACTGGCATCCTTGTTGAAAATCATTTGACCACAAATGTATGGGTTTCTTTCTTTCTTTTTTCAAGTTCATTTGTTTATTGAGAGAGAGAAAGAGACCAGAGGAGGGGCAGAGAGAGAAGGAGAGAGAGAATCCCACACAGGCTCTGTGCTGTCAATGCAAAGCCCAATGTGGGGCTCAATCCCATGAACCATGAGATCATGACCCTGAGCTGAAATCAAGAGTCGGATGCTTAACCAACTGAGTTACTCAAGTGAGCCTGTATGGTTTATTTCTGAACTCTCAATTCTACTCCAGTGGTTTAGATGTTTATTCTTATGTCAGTACTACACTGTTTTGATTATTGTTTTTGTAGCAAGTTTTGTAATAGGGATCAGGAAACCCTTAAACTTCACTCTTTTTTTTTTCAAGGTCATTTTTGCTATTCTGGGTCCCTTGCATGTCACTATGAATTTTAAGCTTGTCAATTTCTACAAAGAAGCCAACTGAAATTCTGATAGAGATTATGTTGAATCTATGGGTCAGTTTGGGGAGTATTGCCATCTTAATAATATTAAATCTTCCAATCCATGAACATGGGATATCTTTCCATTTTTTAGCTCTTCTTTAATTTCTTTCAATGATCTTTTATAGTTTTCAGAGTGTTAGTTTTGCACTTCTTTTCTCAAATTTATTTCTAAGCATTTTATTCTTTTTGATGCTATTATTAATGGAATTGTTTTCATAGTCTTACTTTTGGATTGTTCATTGCTAGTGTATGGAAATACAACTGACTTTTGCATTTTGATCTTATGTCATGCAAGCTTGCTGAACTTGTTTATTAATTCTGACAGTTTTTTAGTGAATTCTTTAGAATTTTCTGTATGTGAGATCATGTCATCTGTGATTAGAGATAGCTTTACTTCTCTCTTTCTAATCTGGATGACTTTTCTTTCATTTTCGCACTGGGGGCTATTTTTACAGGTTCATTACAGGTTGTCTGCAGAGGGTTCTCCCTCTGCAGAGTAGGGAGGCAGAGCAGCTGAGGGCCTGGAACAGGGGGTTGGCACAGTCTTTTTGGCTCAGGCCATTGAAGGCTCTGCAACTCATCTCCACCCATAATGACATTTCTCTCTTGTTGCTCCACACAGCTAAGTATTGTTAAAAACATAGCTCTAAAGAATAAGAAAACTTAGTGAATATGATTAATGATGTGAAAGTACGTTTATCTCAGGAATATTTAAAGTCACAACTCTGATTCAGCTCTGTATAATGTAGAGCTTTCCTCTGCCCCAGTTTTTTGCTCCCCTAAAACACAGAAATGTTCATGTCAAAGGTATATCATATCTGTGCATTTTTTCCTTTTTTGGTTTCTCCATGGTATTGCAGCAGAAGCACACACGGGAATATGGAAAAATCTTCAAGTCTCACTTTGGTCCTCAGTTTGTAGTATCTATTGCAGACCGAGACATGGTGGCTCAGGTGCTCCGGGCAGAGGGGGCTGCGCCCCAGAGAGCCAACATGGGGTCCTGGCAGGAGTACCGACACTTACGAGGGAGATCCACCGGGCTCATCTCGGCGTGAGTATGTGGCCTGGTCAGGCCATGGGTGGGAGTGGGGAGCCCAGGGAGACCCTTGCCTGGATGCTGGGCTCCGAAAACCAGCCTTAATAAATTGTAGAACTCCCAGTGGAATAGTGTCAAAACAGCCTCCTTGTGTGATTTCCTAAATACTGGTGTGGAGGGCCCTGTCCCTTCTCCTCTGGGAAGAGGTTAGATGGCAGGGACAAGGCTGGGTCACACTAGCCTGGTAAAGGGGGAGAGCTGTTTCTTAAGCAGTGCTCTGAGGCTGTAGGTGTCCATTCAGTGACAACCAAGAGGGAGCGGGTGCTCACAGAGCCTCTCTGTGGGCAGGAGAGGAGGCAGACAGCTACTCTAGGAGACCCTGGGAAAGGGCCGAGAGCCTTCCTCCGTGGATCACCATGTGATGATGTTCCCAACTCACAACAGGCTTTGATTATTACTTGTAAACAAGCCTCACGGAGACCTCTGTGCCCTCTAAGAAAGAGCTAATCAGCACAGTCTCAGGCAGGGAGGAGAACACGAGCCTCTGTGGATCCCCTGGTCCAAATCCTTTTGGTTTAGAAATTCCATCTGTGGTTCTTTGGTATATATGCCCTTATACATGAACTAGGGAGAAATACAACCATCGGTTTCTCAAATGAGGTAAATAAAAGCTGTGACTGGATGTCACCAGGATCCCTCAACTTCTGCTCTGAGGGAAATAACCAAACACCTCCTCCCTGTGGGTCCGGCCCCAGATGGGGAGTGGCCAAATGCTAGAAAAGCTCTTTGCTCTCTGCCCTATCACCTGCGGCTTGCATCGCTGTGGGCCCCGGAGCTCAGTTCAGGGCTCAGCAGTTCATACACATAAACTTTTCTCTCTTTTGCTAATCACAACAGCTTCATGTCTCTTTATTATAATATTATTGCAAGGTTTTTCAAAGGAAATCATATTCCTTTTATAAAGACGATTCCCAGTGGCAATCTTTCTCCTTAAAGTTTGCTTCCCATTAAAGCTCTGACCAACTGCAAGACTGAAGTTACTCCCCTCCCCCTGCACAGTGTCTTAATTCCATTAGGATCGGCAGATCTGGCTGGCTTTTTTATGGCTGGGGGAGCTCTCAGAGGTTCTCTGAGTTCTTTTCCAGAATGTCAATGGAAGTAAGATTATTTGAAACTCACTTTACTCTTCTAGGGAGGGTGAACAATGGCTCAAGATGAGACGTGTATTGAGACAAAGAATTCTGAAACCGAGAGACGTGGCCATTTTTTCAGGAGAAATCAACCAAGTTATTGCAGATTTAATTAAAAGAATCTACATCCTCAGGAGCCAGGCCGAAGATGGAGAAACTGTGACCAGTATCAATGACCTTTTCTTCAAATATTCAATGGAAGGTGAGGTGAAGTCAGGAGGGAGATGAAAGAATGGACACGTGCCAAACATAGGAGTTCTCATTCACTGGGCATGTCCTGTGTCCCCACAGGCATTGTGCTGAGCCCTGTACCCACACATGTGACCCTCACCTGCTAACTGAGCCTGGTGTACCGCCGCTGGTTTGCACGTGGGCAAACTGACAAACCATCTCCATTTTTACTGGCAGAAACTTAGTCTCAAATCCAGGTCTTTTTAACTCAAGAATCATGCTCCTAAATTACCGTACATCTTGCTTTAGCACAATTTGTAAAAACCAGTAGAAGTTCAGAGGGCCTTTACTACAGTCATTGTAGCTTTTAAAATTTGTGTGGGACGGGTAGGACATTGCCATGTCCTAAAGTCAAAAATCAAATCTCAAAGGTATTCACTGAAAAGTCCCCTCATTCCCCCTCTCTCCTGACCTGGTGAGGTCACCAGTGTCTTCAAGGGATATTTTATGCACATACAAGGGGATACATGTGAATAGTCTTTTTACCTAAAACGAAACAAAACAGTAGCATACCACTTTATTCTGTACTTTGCTTTTTCCTAAGGAACTTCTGTCAGTTTTCTCCTTTATTTATTTATTTATTTACTCACTTACTTACTTAAAATTGTTTATTTAGTTTTGAGAGAGAGAGAGAGAGCAAGACAGTGCACAAGCAGGGGAGGGCAGAGAGAGGGAGACACAGAATAGGAAGCAGGCTCCAGGCTCTGAGCTGTCAGCACAGAGCCCGACGTGGGGCTCGAACTCACAAACTGTGAGATCATGACCTGAGCTGAAGTTGGACGCTTAACCAACTGAGCCACCCAGGTGCCCCTCTCCTTTTTTAAAAGATTTTTTAAAAAACTTATTTGAGAGAGAGAGAGAGAGAGTGCACACGTGTGCACTAGAGAGGGTGGGGGAGAGACAGAGAGGCAGAAGGAGAGTCCTAAGCAGGCTCCGTGCTGTCAATGCAGAGCCTGAAGTGGGGCTTGGTCTCACAAACTGAGATCATGACCTGAGGTGAAATCAAATGTCCATGCTTAACTGACTGAGCCACCCAGGTGCCCTGCCTCTCTCTCTCTCTCTCTCTCTCTCTTTTTTAAAGCATGCTTACCTTACTTCAAATTTAATTTTTAAGTTAACTTTTTAAAGTTCTAGTAATGCTTGCCAAATCTAGTAACGCAATCAACAGGGTGGAGTTGTAAACACTGGAAAATCCTGATGCATTGAGGCTGTTCCCTCTCTTCCTATGGCTCTGTTGGCCAGGGGCTCCCCCCTTTGTGGCCCAGAGGAGCCACCTTTCAATTCCCCAAGGTTGGGCAAGGGGCCGAAAGGTTGGGTGCTTTGGGTCCTGGGTGTAGAACAAACCGTGGGGAGGGGGGTGTGATGAGGTGAAGCCCCGCCAGGTGGAAGGAAAGACCTGCCGGCTGTCAGCACTGAGTGTGCAGCGCCCTGTAACCCGGGATGTGGTGGAGAAGACGACCGGTGGTGGAACAGAGCCTCCCTTCCGAAGGGCAGCTCCATCGCTTTTGAAAGTGACTTTTGTGGCTAGATATGGCCTGTTGATACTGCAAGTAACCTAGAAGCAGGTTTAAATTCTCTTTCCCGGGCAGGAGTGGCCACCATCCTGTATGAGAGCCGCCTGGGCTGCCTGGAAAACAGCGTCCCGCAGCTGACCGTGGACTACATCGAGGCGCTGGGGCTCATGTTCAGCATGTTCAAGACCTCCATGTACGCGGGCGCCATCCCCCGGTGGCTCCGCCCCTTCGTCCCAAAACCCTGGAGGGAATTCTGCAGGTCCTGGGACGGACTCTTCAAATTCAGTAAGTGAAGAATTCAGGGGCACCTGTTGTCCAGCCAGCCGACCTGACTGCCTTTACTCGTGGTGTATCTAACGCTTGTGCAGACAGAGGGGAGCTCCGCGGGGGATGAGCTGACACATGTTGTTATTTGGACTGCTTATTTGGACAGATTTCTTGGATGAAAAAAAGCGTGTGGGTGGCTACTACAAGCAACCTGACCGATTTCTCATTTTTAGATTCTTCTCACTTTGGCAAACTTGATAGCAGTGATATAGGCAAGTAAATGTTGCCTAAGGGAGACGATGTCTTTAGTCCAGTAATTCTGTCATTGCTGAAAATGAGTGGGCCTGGGCACACTCATTTGAACACTCTTCTTTGCAGCTGTTTGGAAGAGACAAATTCCTGTTTTCTTACTGGGTGAAACAAACTAAGAAACAATACTTTGTTCCAACTCAACAAAGCAAGATCCATTTTCCTACATGTCCCAAAATTTCACTAAAAAAGTTTCCTATACTATATGTTGACTAACTTGAATTTAAATACATAAAAAAAAAAAAAGAATTTCCCAAAACAAAAGATTTCCAAAATGTTTATTAGAACAGTGTTTCTAGAACAATACTAACTTTGAAAGAAGTATCCTACGGTGCCTTTCGAAGAGGCCAACGTTCATTTGAATATATGTGTCCTGATGGACTTACTATGCCACTATCTTTTTTATGGTAACATGGCCTTTATAGTCAATCCATTGCCCCTTCTGGAAACATGGTGGGATAAAAAAAAAGTGGGGGGGAAGGATCTGTATTCTTGTTACTCCAAACCTTTTTTGACTATTTGATGAATAAAGCGAACATTTGCAAATATCTTCTAGATTATTTTCAGAGGAAAAAAAAAGATGCTTAGCTTGTCTTTAATTTTTCATTCATTTATACAGACAGGCCCACTGATGAGGTTCCCAGATTGATGGTAAATTAGCTTTGGAACCTGCCACAGATTAAGTTATCGGGAGGACGAAGAGATTGTTCTCAACCAGAATGTCTTTCAAGAGGAATACTCTTTTCAAACAGGCCAGATCCACGTGGACAATAAGCTGAGGGACATACAGTGCCACATGGACCGAGGGGAGACAGTGAGGGGCGGGCTGCTCTCTTGCCTTTTCCTCAGTCAGGAGCTGACACTGGAGGAGATCTACGCCAACATGACCGAGATGCTGCTGGCGGGCGTTGACACGGTGAGCGGCTTGGCTTTTCTGTCTTCTCCATTAGCAGAGCGTGGTGAAAGCCGGTGGCCTTTCCCAGTAATCTCATACGCGTTTGTACCAGCTGGACGCCTGCCTCACTGCTGAAAGGCTCCAGGAGAAAACTCTAACGTTTAAATAATATATACGTATTTCAAACATAAAACCGTAATTCTGCAAAAAAGGTAATCCCCATTCACTTATCACGCACGCAAAGTAACAATTATGTTTTAATGCCTGAAAAATCATTCCTGATTTGCAAACATTGAACCATTCCGTCATGATATCAGAAATGAAGAAGGGACAGACATTAAAAACCTTATTGTTTATCATTTAAAGTATTGAAGGTCATGGAGAGCTCCACGGTTCATCTCATAAAGCCATGTAACTTTTAAACCAAAACTTACTAAAGACGGCAGAAAGAAGGAAAAGTGTAGGAGCGCCTGGGTGGCTCAGTTGATTGCATCTGACTCTTGATTTAGGCTCAGGTCATGATCCCAGGCTTATGGGATCGATCCCCATGTCCAGCTCTGTGCTGAGTGTGGAGCCTGCTTGAGATTCTCTCTCTCTCTCTCTCTCTCTCTCTCTCTCTCTCTCCCTCCCCCCCCGCCTGCCCCTCTCCCTTATTTGCACACGTGCGCTTTCTCTCTCTAAAATTTAAAAAGAGAAAGAGAAGTTTAATGAACAGTTTGACTTATGAACATGTGTGCGTATCAGTCTTAAAATCCTAATGAATAGATTTATTGTGGCAGATGCATAATGTACTGTGACCAAGGAAGGGTGGCTGTCAGAGTGAAACAGCACTGCCAAGTGACTGGGTGGGAATTCTATACCTTCCTGTTAAGTGACAAATGAAGGTGCAGAAAAGTGTGTGTGCTGTGCTCATGTTGGTAAAGCAAACGGTGGCCTGGCACTGGCCCGTCTGTGTGCATGTGGAGGAGGTACGGAGGGTGCACACTGGATTGTTAACATGGGTTACTGGCTGGGAGTGGGAACCATGTTTTCTCCAAAATCATTATAATAATGTATAATAGTATACCATTATTCATGTATGGAAAATGATACACATGTGGGTATAGTTACAGAGACATTTTTAAATTTGCTAAAAGGAAGTAGTGAAACAGGAAAAAGCAGGGCCAAGCTTTTAGTAATTGGTGGGAGAAAAGTTGAGTGAAATAATTAAGATTTGCCTGGTGCCTTGCTCTTTCCAAAGACCTTCAAAATTAAACAAGTAAGCTCATCACCTCAAAGCTTTTCCTTTACATGAGTGCTTCCTGGACTTTAATAAGGCACAGACCTCCTGTTTAAAGGGAGCACCCCTCCCCTCCAAGTTGACTTATTTTTATTATAATGGGACATAAACATGTAAAAGCAAAAAAATTAGCATAAACTCCTTATTCTTATGGATCTTCCACAACATAAAACAAAAACAATTTCAATCAAATACAAACTAACCAATGAAATCAAGGCAATCAATGAAAACTCTAATCAGCTGTGGGAATGTGATGGGTGGTGTGGGTTTCTTTGAATGCGGAAACCATGAGTGAGTGGATGGCCTTGCCTCTAAGCAGATTTGGGTGCATTGTGCCTCCTGCCACCTGGTGGTAGCTAAGAGCATCACATGAGGTGGAGCACAGAAAGGAAGGGACGGTCTCACAACTTCATATTCATTTCCTGACTTATTACTTTACAAAACCTTTAGGGGCACCTGGGTGGCTCAGTCGGTTGAACATCCGACTTCGACTCAGGTCATGATCTCACGGTTTGTGAATTCGAGCCCCGTTCAGGCTCTGTGCTGACAGCTTGGAGCCTGGAGCCTACTTCAGATTCTGTGTTTCCCTCTCTCCCTGCCCCTCTCCAACTTGTGCTCTCTCTCTCAAAAATAAACATTTAAAAACAAACAAACCTTTTATTACAGTGTAATATATGCACCAGAAACTGCATCCACCGAAACGGTACAATTTGATACAAATTGCTGGCAGATACAGGATAAAGCACAATGCAGTCATTCATGAAACCACCACCACAATCAAGATCCTGAACATTCCTACCACCCCTGCAGTTTCCTCACTCTTATTTCAGTCCATCTCTCCCCACACCCCTGCCCCAGGCAACCGCCAATCTGCTCTCTGACACTGAGCATCAGTTCGCACTTTTCTAGAAATTTATAGAAATAGAATCATACATACAGTGTGTATTTTGCACCCAGCTTCCTTCACTCAGCAAAATGACTTCAAAGCAGTTTATTCTTTTTTATTACCAAGGACAGACATCCCTTGCTTTATTGTGCTTCGCAGATAATGTTTTTGTTTGTTTGTTTGTGTGTTTACTAATAGAAGTTTGTGGCCACCCTGCGTTGAGCAAGTCTGGTGGGGCCATTTTTCCAACAGCACCTGCTCACTTTGTGTCTCTGTGTCATATTTTGACAAATCTTGCAACATTTCTAACTTTTTCATTATTGTTATATTTGTTATAACATAATACATATTATATTTGTTGTAACATACAATATATAAATATATATAATAAAAAATCACTGGTCTGTGATCAGTGATTACGACTTGCTGAAAGCTCAGGTGATGGTTAGCATTTTTTAGCAATAAAGTATTTTTTTTTCTTTTTTTAATTTTCTTTTTTTTAATAATTATTATTTTTTTAACTTATTTTTTTAAGTTTACATCCAAGTTAGTTAGCTTATAGTGCAACAATGATTTCAGGAGTATATTCCTTACTGCCCCTTACCCATTAGCAATAAAGTACTTTTTAAGGTATGTACATTGGGTTTTTTTAAAGACATAATGCTATTTCATGCTTAATTGATTACAGTATAGTGTAAATATAACTTTTATATGCACCAGGAAACCAAAAAATTCATTTGACTTGCTTTGTTGTGATATTCATTTTATTATGGCGGTCTAGAGCCCAACACTCAATGTCTCCAAGATATGCCTGTCATATTCCATTGTCTGGATATACCGCATTTGGTTTTTCCACATAAATGTAATTTTAATAGACATTTCTAAGTGATTCCCTTACCATTTATAAAGAAGAACTTGTACATTATATATATTACAGAAGAGCTTGCCCTCTAAACACATATAATATTTATTACAGGGAAATGATATCAGTATGGCCGACTTACTTTAAATTTTTTTTAAAGTAAGGCAAAAGAAAGGGCATTTATACTGTGGAATTTCCTTGCTTATAAGAGAGTGAAACACAGTCACATAGATAATAGTGAAAATGTGGTGAAAGTCTTGGAGGATAAAATAGAATTATTCTCAATAACCAGAAATGTAATTCTTCAGTCTGAGTGGTATAAAAAATGACACTGCTTGGGGTGCCTGGGTGGCTCAGTTGGTTAAGTGTCTGACTCTTGATTTCAGCTCAGGTCTTGATCTCAAGGTCGAGAGTTCAAGCTGAGTTGGGCTCCATGCTGGGTGTGAACGCCTACTTAAAAAAAAAAAAAAGACACTGTTTTGCATAAATGAGTTATTAAATCCTTATAGGTTGCTTTACTTGATAAGTGCATGGAAACTAGAGCTAATGAGTAATCCCGCCACAGATGAGGCAGCCAGAGCAGGCCTCGCCCAGCCATTGTGGGCTATGGAATGCCAGAAGGTTGAACAAGTTCCCCAGGCTGATGGGCAGTCTCAGGCCCTTTCTAGCAAAAGCCAGATGACCCTTGCAAAGAAGGTCCCAGGAAGTTCCAGGCACAACTTCGAGACTTGACCAGCATCCCCAAGTCCTCTCAGACTCCACTGAAGAGGAGCCAGATTGCTTTTAAGTGATCCAAAGAAGTTCTAACATAATTTTTCCTCTGGCCTTTTATCGAAAGAGCAATTGAATCACACAATTGATGTGACTTTCCAAAGTACTTTTTTTTTTCTGGAGTGAATTAGGAAACTCACCTTTGTTTTGGTAAGACCTAACATACTCCGATGGAGTTTTACGAATGTGACTTTTCACATATGCTTATGTTCACATGATTTCATGCCTGATGTTGCCTGCTGCTTAAATCTTTGGTGTTGCTCACTCCTGTGCCTATGTCTGCCGGTTTCTTTATTAGACATCGTTCACATTATCCTGGGCAGTGTATCTCCTTGCGAGGCACCCAGAAGTGCAGCAGACCGTGTATCGGGAGATAGTTAAGAATTTGGGGGAAAGACATGTCCCAACGGCAGCCGATGTCCCCAAAGTCCCATTGGTCAGAGCTCTGCTGAAGGAAACCTTGAGGTAAAAGCCTTGCCAAAACTGTGCCTTTTAAGTCTCTGATTTTTTATTGTAACGACTCATGCTTTTGACTAAAAACCGGGTCCAAAACAAATGTGCCAACATCCTTCAGTGGCCGAAATGTTGAGGAAGGAGTTATTTATGGCTATCTTTGTTCCCTCTCTGCCCTTGTCAGAATAGTAGAAAGGCTATTCTGTTTTACAGTTTGAAATATTAATTTTTCTTCATAAAGCCCTTTGGAGCCCTCTGCTTTAGTGATTTGGTTCATCACGCTCCCCAGGGTGCTCCTGGATCAGTACTCCTAGGTGTCTGTTCCTCTGAGGGTAAACCAGAACAAGACTGATTTATCAGGAAAATATTTTTGGGCTGTTTGGCTAATTATCAGGCCTGCTTACAAAAGACTGTGGTTCTCATGTGGATATGCTAGTTGGACTGGAGACACCAAACAGCGAGGCTCATTTAGTCCCTGACAGGGCTTCATCGACACTCAGAAAAGCCAGGATTTGAGGGCTCTGGGTGGCCATGGGTGGACTTGGGTGGGAGGTGGTGGGATTAGGTGGCCAGTGAACCTTCTTCCTCCTTTGAGGTTCAAGGATCCTGAACACAGCGTTCCTCTGTGGAGGAAATGCCTTGACAAAGAGCAGAAGTTATTTATATAGTACCCACTACAATAATTGGATTCTCAGTCTACAGCATGTTGTTTAACCTTGGGGGGGAGAAAAATAACTAGCTGTGTGTTTACTGGTATTTGTCAATTAAAGTTTTACTCAGAGTTTTCTCCGGATTGCCTCTCTAAGACAATCCAAACACGGACGTGCATTTCTCAAAATGTGTTTCCTGGACCCCCAAGTCCTGTGGACTATTCCTTGATAAAGGGGTCCCGGGTGCATGTAAGTTTCAGAATTTCTTCCACACTCTCCCTCCTAGGAACACAATAGTACGTTCAAGGCCCTGCTTTGTGTTTTGTGCACATTTTTGACTGTGGGACTTTCCTTCACATCCCTCAGAATACTCGCTGGCTACAGCTAAGGAGTCACAAAGGTCCTTGCAAGATTTCTTAGTTGAAACTGGACCATGTGTTACGTTGTAGAAAACGAAAATGGCAAAATAGCCAGACTCTTCGAAAATTTAGCACAATATTTTAAAAGTGGCTGTTCCATTCCTGCTTCCACTGGTTCTTTTCCAGGCTGTTTCCAGTGCTTCCAGGGAATGGCCGAGTCACCCAGGAAGACCTGGTTGTTGGCGGGTACCTGATTCCCAAAGGCGTAAGTTTGGCTGCCAGCGTGTGGGCACTTGGGCTCTGCCGTGTGGCTGAATGGGAAATGTGCTGGTATGTTGAGGAAGCCCTTGCGCCCGAGCAAATATCAGTAGGTTCCTTTCCTTCTGCACGTATTGCACGATGAAGACGGGGCTTCAGAAGCAAGGAGCAGAAGCAAAGCCAGAGATTTTTGTAGCTCGCAGGCTTCTCCCTCCCTCCCTGAGAGGCCTGTGGACACAGCAGTTGTGGGGGTTGGAGGCTTGGGGGGGTTTGAAGGACCTGAATCTCCTGCTCAGCTCCTGAGAGAGGATTGCCATCCTGGGGGTCCTTCGTGGCTCCTCCTGGCCAGAAGTGCCTCTGGAGGGACTGTCCACCCGGGGCTCTTGCCTCTGCTCTGCCTTCACGCCATCCTGTTCTTTATTCCTTTTCGGTTGCAAATGGTGTCCTCAGACCCAGCTGGCCCTCTGCCACTATGCCACTTCCTACGAGGATGAGAACTTCCCTCGGGCCAAGGAGTTCCGGCCGGAGCGCTGGCTGCGGAAAGGAAGCCTGGACCGAGTGGACAACTTTGGGTCCATCCCCTTTGGGTTCGGGGTTCGGAGCTGCATCGGGCGGAGAATTGCAGAACTGGAAATCCACCTCGTCGTGATCCAGGTAGGTGCGTGGGTCCGGACGTTGGCCTTCTACCTTGGCCTGGTTTACGGGGCTCTGCCAGACCAAGGCTTGGGTGGGAGAGGAGATGTGATTTGGAAAACTCAAAAGCAAGAGCTTCATGTTAAGTCCCTTTTATATTTTAAAATGCCACCCCCCACAGTAGCCACCTTCCTTAGTCCCCTGACCACCTGCTGAGCCTCTTGCCTCCTTGGACTTGTAGGGCAGCAGTACAGGCCCTTGGAGGCCTGAAGGACCGGGGTGTGTACATGTGGGTGTTGTAGGGTGTATAGGGGCCCGAGAGCTCAACTCTTGTCACACTAGGAGCTCTGGGCACATGTGAATGGGAAAGTGTCAAATCAGTGGTCCTCAAACGTTATGGAGAGAAAAGGCACTAGGGGGCTCCTTAAAATGTAGGTTCCAGGACCCCACTGCAGAGAGAGTAATTTGGTGGGTCTGGGGTGGGCCCGCTGGGCGATTCGGACTCCAGTGACCACTGGGCTGCACTCCAAGAGATGTGTGAACCAGCCACTCACACAGCGCAGTGGTTCTCACACTTGTTTAGGCTGCAAAACATCAGGAAGGCTTTGTTCTTGTTGGAGAATACCTTACATTTAATCTCTTAATACTAAAATAGATGCTTTTTGGCCTATACTATACTAAGTAATGTCTGAAGGAAATTTCATAAAAGAAAAGACTTTGATAGAGAAAATTAAACCTAGGTTTAATTAGGTTTTCTTGCAAATTTAGGAAGACTGTGATGAACCTAGCTTAGCCATGGAAGGCCTTGGCCCAAGTTTTGGGAGCTATTGTCATTGATGTTGCATTGGAAGAACACGGAGATTACCTCATGACCCAAGCTCCCCATTTTACTGATGATGAAACTGAGGCTCAGAGAGTTGGAGCCACTTGCCACAGTCACAGAATGACAGGTGCATGGCACGACCCAGGCGTCTTGACTCCTTCCTGCATTCTCTGCCCCCCCATATCATAGAGGGGCTTTCCTGAAGCCTCACAGAGTTTAGAGCAGAGCACTGAGGGGTTGGGACCTTGATGACAGTGAGAGAGAGGGCGTAAGGCACCATGGAAGCCTGGTCAGCCTGGGAGGGGTGGAGAGGGATTCTGGATGGTGGGTGCTTGGGGCGCTCTGAGAGCTGGAGAAGTTGAGGGGCTACTGCCCAGCGGGAGAGGACGTACAGGGAAGTGTGGGGGGAAGGCACCTCTCTGGAGCTGGGTGGCTCAGGTCAGGGAAGCTTGGTGGCCGGTGTGTGTAAAGGGCCATTCCCACCTCTGTCGGGATGTGTTGGCTGCTGGCAAGGTTCAGGGGTGTCACCAGAGCAGCCGTCCTGGGGACCGTGGGAAGCTGGCCCATCCAGTTGTGTTGGAGGTGAGAGGCAGCTCAGTGAGGTGTTGATTCCAGGGGAAGTAGGGCCCAGCTCAGCTGTTTTCTGTTTCTGACACTCTGGGCAGCCTTCTCAGCCATGCCAAGCCCATTTCCTTATTCACAAAATGGGCCAAATGCCTACTTCTTGGTTGTGTGGGGACTAAGCAGTGTCCATACACGGTCTGTGCCGACAGGCCGGGAGCTGCTGTTGTCTCTGCTCTGCTCTGAGTGTCTGCCTTCGGCTTTTCAGGAAGGTCTTAGGCTCCATAAAACTCTGCTGTACATTGTGTGGCCACGTCCTGGACAGGCTGAGGCCATTTCCTACCAAGGGTCATTCAGGCAGGCGTGGAGCTCACTGCTTCCCCTGCTCTGGCTGCCTGAAGGACCAGAGGCCGCAAGAGCAAGAGAGGCCAGCCTTGCCCGATGCTCCTGTTGGCAGAGGTTCAGAAACAGGGTGTTTGGTGGCAGTGATGGGGTTTTGTTTGGTGCTATTAACATACAAATGGATCTGCTGCATTTTTTTTTTTTTTTTTTTTTTTTGCAAGAGAGAGACATAGTGCAAGTGGGGTAGTGGCAGAGAGAGAGGGAGGCACAGAATCCGAAGCAGGCTCCAGGCTCTGAGCTGTTAGCACGGAGCCTGCCTGACACGGAGCTCGAACTCACGGACTGTGAGATCATGACCTGAGCCGAAGTTGGACGCCTAACCAACTGAGCCCCCCAGGTGCCCCATCAGAGTTCTCATTTCTACTTGTGCAAATACAGAAAGGGAACATTGCTATTTGTAATTGTCAGGGAAAAAAGAGAGAGAGAGAAGGCACACGTAAACTGTGCTAGCAATGTGGAGGAGACAGCAAAAAATGGAGTTGTCGATTTTTTTAAAGTTTATTTATTTATTTATTTATTTTGAGAAAGAAAGGGAGGGAGAGAGTGAGCACAGGAGGGGCAGAGAGAGAGGGAGAGACAGAGAATCCCAAGCAGGCTCCACACTGTCAGCACAGAGCCCAATGCAGGGCTTGAACTCACGAACCATGAGATTGTGACCTGAGCCGAAGTCAGATGCTTAACCTTCTGAGCCACACAGGCGCCCATGTGTGTTCTGACACAGGTCTTTAGAGCAAGTTGCTGTGTTCCTGAGCCCACTGGTGGCCTGGAACGTCAGGCCACGGCCGCTTGGTCGGGGAGGTTATTGCTTTAGGCTGACGCATACTTTGGTGCTCTTTAAAACTCGTTCTGGAGGCTGTCTCTAGTTTTATCCTGAGTGGTAAGGCTGGTTCTTCTTCTGGACCGTAGAAATGAGAAATGGGATCAAAGGTACAGATCAAGAATATTTAATATTTTTTTAGCGTTTATTTACTCTTGAGAGAGAGAGAGACAGACTGCAGGCTCCAGGCTCTGAGCTGTCAGCATAGAGCCCGACATGGGGCTTGAACTCATGAACCGTGAGATCATGATCTGAGCCGAAGTCAGAGGCTTAACTGACTGAGCCACCCAGGCGCCCCCAGATCAAGAATATTTAAATTAAGGAGAAATTAAGGACATTTATCACTGAAGCCTGTTGGAATGATTCACCTGCCCCCACCCCCTGGCGGTGTGCTCTCCTGGGTCTGTATCACCTCAGATCCCCAGCCGGAGGGAAACCTGAGATTTCACTTTATCTCTCTGTCCTCCTTGCTCCTTTGATTTGTTCTTTCCCTCCACCTAAAGAGGAAGCAGAGGAGTTGGAGCTTTGAAATGGCTGAGAAAGCCTAAGTCATTTGAACATCGTGTCTGCGTACCTTTGTCATGCGAGCTTCACGGTTGCTCAGTGGACAGACCAGGCTCCTGTGCAGGACCTGGTGCTGCTTTCAGAAGCACGGCATCTCCCTTGCACCGTCCTGACGGGGATTGGCGTCCTGCCTACTTCCTGGGCTCCCTGCAGCCCGCGGCCATCGCGGGCAGGTGAGGGGCCCTCATTGGGAGCACTGCGAGTCCTGTACTATCCCAATTTTGAATCCCCCTTCTCTCTTTCTCTTCTTAGTTGCTTCAGCATTTTGAGATCAAGACATCTTCTTGGACTAAAGCAGTTCCTGCCAAAACCCACGGGCTTCTGACGCCAGGGGGGCCCATCCACGTGCGTTTTGTTAACAGAAAGTGATCCTGGATTTTTAAACCCAGCCAGCTGCCTGCCACAAACCAGTGTCAACTGATGATGGTGGAGGAAGGAAACCGTCACTTTCAGAGGCTGTCTTGGGGATAAGCTGGCCTCCCTCCGTGTTTTGCAAGACTCATAAATCTTTAGGCAAAGTAATGTGAAAAGATTGTTTGGCTTTTGCAAACCAGAGCTGCCTTTTTTGGGGAAATGGCTGTTTAAAAACCAGTGGCACTGAATTCTCACGTCTCCTATGTGGTCTTACTTGATATTCAGTTAGGCGTAGTCTCCTATGCATTTATGCAAGGAAATGTTGGCTTGCTTATAAATTCAGTGCTTGAATATATGTTCTGTAATGCTGCACCAGGACCCTGTCAGGAGGCGAGCTCAACTTATTGTTTCTAATGTGACGAGGAAACGTGTCTCTGTAAGACCACAATTATGGGAAAAATTGAATTGACAATTGAATGAACAATTGAAAGAACAATGAATTGAACTTATGGGAAGAAAGCGCCAGAGTCAACATTTTATCCTGAGCAGGGCTCAAAGTTAAAAGAACCATATTCTTACTTTTCTCTCCAAACTAGTGCTTCCTTTTCCAGTGATGGCTCCTAAAGAAGTTGAATGTTAGTTTTTGTTTAAAAGAAATAATCAATAAAATAGAGAACTCCTGGTGAAACCAAGAATAATTGGGTTTTCTAACCGAGTGTAAACACTGAGCAGATGTATAAGAAAGAAAACCTGACAGGGTGTAATGTCGTGGTCTCAGCTGAGAAAAATGAATTACAGAAGCATTGTGGAAAACAGAGTAACTTTAGTACATTTTTATTGCGAGGAAAAATAAACATGTAAATGGACATGCTGTAGATAAAATAATATTTTTATCTTCATGGTGTTAGTTTAAAGATCTGGACTGGAAACGTGATCCAGCGGCTGGTGCTTATGTAAGGCTCCAAGTGGATGCCTTGGGCCTCGGCACTGTTCGCTCGTGCCAAGTTCTGCTGCCTCTCCTGCTACTTGCTGGTTGCTAATAAGAAAAAACACCATTTGATAACATTCTCTCTGCATGGTCGTGCTTGAAACTGCTTGTTCTCAATCCCATAAATCTTTGCCCATAACGCTTCCCCCAAATCACTTCCCTACGAATACATACCGTACGTCTCCCCTGCCTTTAGTTAGTCGGGCTGCAAAATAACCCTCCAGTAAAGTAGAAATCATATTCATTTCACATACTGTTTTTGTTAAAGTATGTAACAATATTAAGTCTGTGTGAGAAGACAGAATAACTGTAGTATGAGAGCTGTAAAAATATGTACAGTTAAATATGAAATGATGTCCTAATAACTGACAAAATGTTGGATTACTTTGAGGTATGTAAGCTTTTATAAACCAGCTATGATTCTATTCTGTTTGTGACTGAAATTAAAAAGAATTGAGACTAAGCAACCTGAAGGGACCTCTTATTCTACAAGGCACCCCCCCGTCCCCTCTTCCCCCGCCCCCCGCCCGGTGAACTCTGGCCCTGCCTGGCAATCGGCACACGCTGAAGAGCTGGAGTGCAGGTCAGGTGGGTAACCGCTGCTCAGCTCTCCGTCTCATGAACAGAGGGACAGACCGACCTTAGGAGCCTCCTGAGGTGATGCAACAGGAAGCAGATGGCAGGGACTATCAAGCGTTCTTACCAAAGAAATGGAAATTGTACTGGGGAAGCCTGTAGGTTTACTACCAGCTCATAGGAAACACAGAGGAACAGGTTCAAACTCCAAGACAGTTACCATATGGTTTCACTCATAAGTGGAATCTAAAAACAGAACCCAAATGAATAAACAGACCAAAAGCAGAATTGGACCTAGAAATACAGAGAACAAACCAGTGGTTGCCACAGGGAAGGGGTGGGGGAGGGGCAAACAATGGGTGAGGGGGTGTGGGAGGTCCAGGTTTCCCATCATGGCGTGAATAAGTCACGGGGACAGAGGGCACAGCCTAGGGAATATAGTCTGGTCTGGTGATAGTGTATGCTGGCAGACGGTAGCTATGCTTGTGGGGAGCACAGCATAATGTATCAACTTGTCCAGTCACTGTGTGGTGCACCGGAAACTAAGGTAACATTGTGTGTCGACTAGACTCAAATAAAAAAAAATGGTTTTGAAATGAAAAAAAATAAAGTGGTCCTTAAATGGAAAAATTAATAAATAAAATACACAACAACTTAAAAAAACAAAAACAACCCCCTGAAAAACAACTCCAAGCAGATGCAGTCAGTAGAATCCAGAATATAGTGAGGTCTACGACCAATAAGTCCATTTTTTTCAGCAAGTAAGTGACAAGGAAAAAGAAAAAGAGGAGGGGGCCTGTTGTAGATTCCGAGAGATTTAAGCAACCTATTGACCACACCTGATGCCGGATTTGGTTTGGATCCAGATTCGAGTAAACCGCTTGTACACAGACACTTAAGAGATGATTACGGAAATTTGAACACTGTATTTGATGATATTAAGGAATTACTGGGGTGTTGTGGTGTGATAGTGGTAGTTCTTACATTAAAACGAGGGAGAGAGATACCAATGGTATCTCATTTGTGGATGAGCTGCTGTGATGTCTCGGGTTTGCAGTAAAACAGCACCGTTGTGGAGGGCCGGTGATGTGGGGGCAGGGGTGGAGGGCGCAGGGAGGGTGAGGTGAACCAAGGCTGGCCCAGTGTCGATAACTGTTGGAGCCGGTGAAGGTGGGTGGAGGATTGGTGACACTATTCCCTCCGCTTTGTGTATGTGTGTGAGCATTTCCATAATAAAAACCTGTCTTCAGAGGCCAATGACTGGATTGATTAATAACCTTATAGTTCATTTCTTTTTCATGACTATTCACTCACCAGCCAAACTGACTATAAGCTAGCTTCTTCAGGGAGCCACACCTCTTCTTTCAATGAGTGTCAGAAATGATCGATTTAACTCACTATGGGACAGCCGCTGTGCTGGGATTCGGGGGACCTGGCGGCCTGGGCTCAGCCAGCTTTGAGAGCTGGGGACAGATCTGGAGCTGAGCAGGGGACACAAGTGGGTGAGAGCTCTGGGTGTGAGACTACAGAGCGGGAGCGCCTGCAGAGTGCGTCCCCTGCCTCAACGTTCTCCAGCTCCAAACTCCATTTCTTTTCTTTTTTAAAAAAAAAATTTTTTTTAAACGTTATTTATTTTTGAGAGACAGAAGGAGACAGAGTGCGAGCAGGGGAGGGGCAGAGAGAGAAGGAGACACAGAATCTGAAGCAGGCTCCAGGCTCTGAGCTGTCAGCACAGAGCCCCACGCAGGGCTCGAACTCCCCAACTGTCAGATCACGACCTGAGCTGAAGTTGTATGCTTAACTGACTGAGCCACCCAGGTGCCCCCTAAACTCCATTTCTAAACATGTGCCGGTCAAGTAGAAGGGGTCTGTACCTCTGTACCTGGCAGGGCTGCAAGATGACTGAGGTGCCTGGTACCCAGGGAGAATCAGCTCGAAGCTGCCCCATTTCCCTTCTCCAGCGAGCAAGCAGGGCCCCCAGCACGGACAGTTGACGGGAGGAGGCTGGCCGTCCTCCAAACCGAAGGAAAGCTAAGCAGCCAAACACCAGGAAGGACCAAGGGCCCCGGGCTGCAGGACCTGTGGGCAGCCCCCTCCCAGCCTGGGGTTCCTGTTCCATGAGGTGTGTGATGGGCTTGGCCAGTGACAGGCACCCTGACCCAAGGTCACTGCTGGAAAAGAAAAAAGTCTCCAGTTACTTTTAGCCACCATATGGCTCTCGTTTAGTACTGAAAATATCCAGTCCCATGTGAAGAAAACGTCCCTGAACGTCACTCACAGCCGAGCCCTCTGCACCCTCAGCTCTGGGCAGCTCAGGGAAGCCCATGGAGGGACGGACAGGTTGGTGTCTGTCTCTCCTGCCATGTCCTGAGTCTGGAGCTGGCAGAGGAACAGGAGGTGGCGGGAAGGGGAAGGGTGGCTTCTGCCTTTAGGCCCTTTGGGCCTGAGCAGACATGCAAAGCTGACTCTCACTCCTCGGGCTTTCCTGATGAGGAACCTCCAACTGTCTCTCCAAGAAGCAGGCAGTGCCCCTCCTCCAGGTGGCTTCTTAAAAGTGTCCCCCGGCCCTGGGGCACACGGGGTCCACTTCTGCCTGGGTCCCCTGGCCCCTCCAAAGTCTCCCCTTGGGCAGAATCTAAGCCCCCTGCCCGACTCTGTTGTCCCTGCTCTTGATGGACACAGTTGCTTCCCTGTGTGTCCGGGCTTGTGTGGGGAGTCTTTTGGGGGTGAGCCGGGCACCAGTGCCAGTACCCCACAGCTTGCAGGCAACGAGTGTCAGCTCCCTCTGAGTGGCTCACTCAGGCTGGGGTGAGGAGGTAACCCCAGGCAGGGGCTGTGTGAGCCGGAGTGCGGGCTACTTGTCACCTGCTGCCTCAGCTCAGAGAGACACAGTCCTGTTGCCTTGGTCACAGCTGCTCTCACAGAGACCTTGTTATGCGCCTTCCACAGGACTCCAGGAAGCCACTCGGACTGGTCCTAGCTGACACCGGGGACAGGACAGGCCCATACTGGACAAAGTGGCAGGCGTGGCTGTCTGCTACAGCGCTTTCTTACTTTTGTGGATAAGGGTCAGAGCTGTTACCTGGAACAGGCCCTCTGAGCCCTGTCTGGAGTGGAAAGGGGGCCACTTACAGCCTGCCTGTTGTCATGTCTTCTAATTCTATGACCTTTTGTTTTTAAGATTTTATTTTTAAGTAATCCCTACACCCAAAGTGGGCCTTGGACTTGTAACCCTGAGATCGAGTGTCGCATGCTGTACTGAGCCAGCCAGGAGCCCCTCTATGACCCTCTCTTGATTTAAATTGCTAATTTAATTATACCATGATCTGCATGATGTTGTTGAGACTTGCTCTGTGGTCTCAGACAGGGTTAATTTTTTTAAATGTTGCATGTGTGCTTTTTGGGTGCAGGGCTCAACATATGTCTTATTAGGCCCGGCTTGGTGTTGTGTTGTTGAGAACAGCTGTCTGCCTACTAACGTCTGAATGCCAATTATTGGAAATGCTGTGTTCAAAATTCCCAGTACAATTGTGGGTTTATCAGTTTTTGCCTAATATATTTTGAGGTCATGTTATTAAGTGCATTCAAGTAAAGTGTTTTATTTTCCTGGTGAACCATCCATATGTCATTACCATTATTGTTATCACTGATCGCCTCCAGGCACTTTTGCCTCAAAGTGCATTTTCATCTGCCATTTACGTAGCTACTGCAGCTTTATTTTACTGCCTGGCATTTCTGTTCCTTGTTATTTCCCTTCTACCGCCCCTGCCCCTGCAGTTCTTTTATTTTCAGTCTCGCCATGGTCTTATGTCCTGGATGTATCTCTTGTAAGTGCAGCATAGCTGGATTGAAAAACAGTCCCATTTGGTTACCTCTGTCATTTGACTCTTTTTGAGTAGGTTTCATGCCCATCACGGAGCCCAATGCAGGGCTTTAACTCACAACCCTGAGATCAAGACCTCAGCTGAAATCAAGACTCGGATGCTTCACTGACTGAGCCACCCAGGCATCCCCCATCATTTAACTCTTAACATTTCTTGTGATCACGGATACATTTGGATTTACTTTACGTTTTATTTTGTGCTTTGTGCTTAACTTCTTCTCTCCCTCCCTCTTCTTGATTTTCCTTTCCTGATGTCTTTTTTGATTTGAGTTTTCGTTCCCTTTCCCCTCTCCCCTGGCTTGCCAACGATGCATTCTCTTCCTACTCTTTTAATGATTGTCCCTAAACTTTTTTTTTTTAAGATTTTATTTTTAAGTAATCTCTACACCCCACATGGGGCTCAAACTCACAACCCCGAGATCAAGAGTCACATGCTCCACCGATGGAGCCACCCAGGCTCCCTTTCCCCTAAACTTTTAACGTTCATACTTTACAAAGTCTGCAATTAATCTGCATCTCCACCTTCTCCTCGAAATGCAGGGACATCGGCAGGGTTTAATTCTGACCCCATGTTTCTGTCTTACCTGTTTCCCTTGCCCCATGTTTTAGTTTCACCTTTTTACATCCACATTATTTACTATCATAATTATGGTTTTATAGTGTAAGTACTCATTTAGATTTATATATTCACCTGGTTCTTTGTCACCCATTTATTTCCTGCATCTCAGATCCTCTTTCTGGTTTTAATTTCTTCCTTCTGAAGTAATCATTTAGAAGTTGTAGCTGTCAAAATCTGTTAGTGGTATACTAGAGATGTTAGTCGACATGACTGCAGTTAACCCTGCTGTCTGGCATATTTGAAGGTTGTCAAGAGAGTAGATGCTAAGAGTCCTCATCACAAGGAGAAAACTCTTTTTTTCTTTTTTTGTATCTATAGGAGACGAGGATGTTAACTAAACTTATCGTGGTAATCATGTCACAGTATATATAAGTCAAATTATTACGTCATACACTTTTTTAATTTTAAAGTTTATTTGGAGAGATTGTTTTATTTGAGAGACATTTTATTTTGAAGTTAATTTTGAAAGACAGAGAGAGAGAGAGAGAGAGAGAGTGAGCATGAGCAGGGGAGGGGCAGAGAGAGTGGGAAAGAGAGAACCCCAAGCAGGCTCTGTGCTGTCAACACAGAGCCCAATGCAGGGCTCAAACTCACGACCCTGAGATCAAGATCTGAGCTGAGATCAAGGTCGAATCTTAACCAACTGAGCCACTCAGACACCCCTATGCTGTACACTTTAAACTTATACAATGCTGTCTGTCAGTTTTATCACAATAAAACTGGAAAAAAGTTCTAAGAAAAACCCTATATGAAACAAAACAAAACAAATCTATTGGTAGGAGACTCAGTTTTGCCTGGAAATGTCTGTTTCATGCTCCTTTTTTTGTTTTATGGTTTTAAATTTTATATAAATAGTACCATACTCCACAACCTGCTTTATTCTGCCAACATTAAGTTATGTATTCATGTTGTTACATGTAGCTCTATTTCTCATTTGAACTCTCCATAGTATTAATTATAGTAATATAGCACAGTGTATTTACCCATAGACTTGCAAGATGCTTTCTCTCTCTTTTTTTAAATTTATATCCAAGTTAGTTAGCATATGGGACAATAATGTTTTTAGGAGTAGATTCCAGTGATTCATCCCCTAGGTATAACACCTCATCCCAACAAGTGTCCTCCTTAATGCCCCTTTCCCATTTAGCCCATCCCCCCACCCACAACTTCTCCAGCAACCTGTTTGTTCTCCATATTTAAGAGGCTTTTATGTTTGTCCCCTCCCTGTTTTTATATTATTTGTGCTTTCCTTCCCCTATGCTCATCTGTTTTGTATCTTAAATTCCACATATGAGTGAAGTCATATGATATTTGTTTTTCTCTGACTAATTTCGCTTAGCATAATACCCTCTAGTTCCATCCACGTTGTTGCAAATGGCAAGATTTCATTCTTTTTGATGACCGGGTAATACTCCATTGTGTATATATATATATACCATGAAAGATGCTTTTTCAACTAATGGTTTATTTTAAAATGAGAGTTACTACTATGCTTTTTTTTGTGAAAAAATTCAAACACCACACATATAGAATAATGAGCCTCATGTATCCAGCCTCAACAATCAACTCATAGTTGTAGCTTTACGTTTATCTCTACTTACTAGATTTTTCTGAGGTAAATGCTATACATTATATCATTGATTGTCTTAATAGTTCAACGTACATCTCTCAAACATAAGGAATATTTAAAACAGATAACTGTAATATCACAATAACACCTAAAAAGTTAACAATGATTCATTATTATTATGAACCATCCAGTCAGTGTTCGAACATCCAATTGTCTCTTGAATATAATTTTTAACATGGTTTGAATCAGTTCAAATAAGATCTATTCGCTAAGATTGGCTGATTTGTCTCTTAAGTTTTTTTTTAGGGTTCTCCTTCTCTTTTTTTTCTCTTCTTAAAATTTCCTTGTGATTTGTTTGTTGAGGAAACCAAGTCATTTGTCCTGTGAAATCCTCCACAGTCTGAATGCTGCTGATGTCATCCTTCTTGTATCATTTAGCATGTTCTTCTATTCTCTATTTTCCCCGCATATCTGTGGCTGGATCTAGAGGCCACCCTCACCATTGAGTAATTGAGTTGAGTAAGAAACTCCACATTGGTAATTATTCTCTCTCAACACTTTGAAGATATTATTGCATTGTCATGATGCTTTGGTTATTGTTGTTGAGAAGTCTGAGGTCAGTGTAGGCAATTTATCTTTTCTGTCCAACTGTCCTTGGCCTTGGAGTCCTACAATTAAATTATTTTTATTTATCTTACATAGAGCTCATTATAATCCCTGAATTGGAAGATTCATGTCCTTCATCAAATCTGGAAAATTCTCAGCCATTACTTTTTGAAAAAAATTCTTTTTCCTTTTCTCTCCGTACTCTCCTACAGGAACTTCTATTAAATGTAAGTTGGCTCTTCTCATTTTGCCTTCCATGTCTCTTATCTTTTCTTTCAGGACTCCCATCTCTGTCTCTCCTGAGTGGTATTCTTAGGAATGTCTTCAGACTTATTTTCCAGTTTATTATTGTTCTTTCAGCTGTGTTTTATATGCTACTGAACACATCCATTGAGTGTTCCATTTCAATAACCATTGTTTTCCATTCCATAAATGCTATTTAGTTCATTTTCCTGCGTGTCTGGTAACATATTTTAATAATATCTTGCTCCTTTGCTACACTTTGATTCCTTCCTTTATTCTTGTTTAAAAAAATGTTTATTCATTTTGAGAGAGAGAGAGAGAGAAGCGTGTGCACAGAGGAAGGACAGAGAGAGGGAGAGAGAGAATCCCAAGCAGGTTCCCACTGTCAGCACAGAGGCTGATATGGGGCTCAAACACAGGAACCCTGAGATCATGACCTGAGCCTAAATCAAGGGTCAGACACTTAACTGACTGAGCCACCCAGGCACCCCCGATTCCTTCTTTTATTCTTTACTAAATTTAAAGATACTTATTTTATAATCTGATCAACTTGTTCTGTTATTGAGAATTCTTAGGAGTCCAGTTCAATGGCTCACTGTTTCCTTTGACTCTTGCTCACAATGGCTAGTTTCTTCACTTGCTTTGTGGTTTTGGATTATGCATCCCTATCGGTGGTGCCTCATTTGTAGAGCACATGCAGCCCAGATTGAGGGTGTGTTCATCCAAAGGAACTTTATATTTGCATTTTCCAGATGCATCCAGGGTATTAATGCTTGAGACAGCTATTTTCTTATTTCTTGGCAGTCGGTTTCTTGGACGATGAATGAGAGCACCTCTGTGGCTGTGTTATTCTCATGGGAACGTTATGAGACAGTCCGGGCAAACTCCTTTGTCATTTTGCCACTGGAAAGATTTTTATTTATCTCTGAAGTCAGCCCTTTAGAGTCTCTGGCTTTATGGGGGACTCAGTTCTAACTCAGTGCTCAGGGCATGTCTCCTGCCCTCACGGCAGGTGGGCTCTCTTCCTTGTATTCTTCCCTCTCAATCCAGCATGTCTTGTATATGTTCCTGGAGCATAAAAGCAAAGAGAAGGATGGCTCTGGTGCCCCATGTGGGCACGTTTTGGAACAAACACAAGTGCAAGAAGTGAGGTCTTGAATATGAATGATCTTGATGGGTTCCAGGGTCGGTGGCATCACACACGATGGCAGTGGCCAAACACCCATCCTGTGCATTTCTTGGGAGGCCATCTAGAAGAGGCAGAAGATTTTAGTCACTGCCAAATGCTTTGTTTTCTCTAAAGGCTCTAATTTAGTTCTTGGATAAGAAAAACCCTCTCTAGAACTCTCCTGGCTCATTTCATGCTGAGGAGCCAACCCTGTGTCAGCCACTGGGCGGGCAGGAGAGCAGTGGGAGCAGAAGGCTCCATAGAGAGTGAACCCACTGTCATGAGTAAGTGCTGGCCTCCAGGACAGGTCTGCATTTGCCAGAGTGGAAAAACCACGAGGACTCCCCGGGTACCCAGAGTGGGTTTTTAAATGTCAGGCATGTGGTAGGTGGTTGTGTTAATATTACCACCCATATGGATTTTAAATTATAGCCTCAGTGAAAACCGAGGATTACAGCGTGGCTTGCAGAGGCCTTCCTGGATCCCCCAGAGCCTGACTGGGATCCGAGAGGCAACCACGAGTGGGCTGTTCCTGCAACGTGATGTCAAGACAACCCCAAGGGACCCCGAAGGATGTTTGAAAGTGACTTCTGTGTGACAGAACATATGGCCAGAACATATTTCACTCAAAACTAAAATTTTTTTAAATGTTTATTTATTTTTGACAGAGAGAGAGAGGGTTGGGGAGGGGCAGAGAGAGAGGGAGACACAGAATTCAAAGCAGGGCTCCAGGCTCCACGCTGCCAGCACAGAGCCTGACATGGGGCTCGAACTCATAAGCTGTGAGATCATGACCTGAGTGTTGGACCCTTAGCCGACTGATCTACCCAGGCACCCCTAAAACTAAGTTTTTAAAAAGAAAACATACAAACTGTTTTGGCTTTTGGTGGAGTCAGAGAGAGACAAGTTACACCCTCCTCCAGGGTGTGGAAGCAATTTCCATAAATAGATTATTCCGGAAGAGCAGCATGGGGCTCTGTGAGCAAATGACCCCCTCTGCTCCCTGCTAGCCCTGCCTCAAGGGAGACCAGGGGACAGGGGCCATAACTGTGATCCATCCGGGCAGCAGGTGGGCACGGGCACCAAAGTTGTGTCTCACTATAATCCTGAGCACCACTGCCAGGTGAAGCTTCCCCAAACACTTGCTATCCTCACCCTGCCCTGAAGCTCTTGAGATGAGTTGCAGGCCGCTGGACACACCTCTGGGCTTTGATGCAGACACATGGAGGTTTGGGTCTGTCTAGACCTCAGTTCGGTCCAGCACTTGACTCTGGCAAGCACTCCAGGACCTTGAGGTCTTTATGTAAACACGACAGATGCAATAGCTATCTTGCTGGGTCAGGGTTAGGTAGGAAGGGTGCTGCGGGCCTTTCCCTGCAGTAATTAATGAAGCAGGTGGCATGGGTAACCAGTCAGCACTAACTGCAGTCCAGTAAATCTGAGGGGGGCCACGCTGATTTCTGAGTCATGGGTTAGTGTGGTTCTGAGGACAGGAACCACTTGTGGGCTGGTCCTGGGGGATTGAGCCATTCCAAAGTCATGGCTCAGATGGGAAAAGGGCAAAAGAGACTGGGGTGAAGTCCAGGTGGCCTCAGAGGCCACTGGCAGAGAGGAAGCGCACAGCATGGTGTGTGGACTGCAGCTGGGCCCGAGTCCTGGCCTCCCTGCTGACACACTGCAGGACTTTGGAAGTGACCAGGCCTCCCTGTGCCCGGATCCTCACTGACCCACCTCTGGTGGCAGTGCTGACCTCTCAGAACTTCCTGGGAGGCTGTCTGGCCCTGGGAAGAAGGTTTATTATCATGATTCTCTCTGAGTCTGTTTCTTCCCTCTCTTCCCCTCTGCTGGCACATTCTGTCTTACCAGAGCCCCTGCTGACCTGCGGCTCCTGAGGACACAGCTTCTTCACTTTCCCGTGTGGCCCTGATGCTCCCCATGGCTTCTGTTCCCCATCTCAGCTCATGCTGGAGCCGGCTCGGCCCTGGCTGCCATCTGGTCCCGTGCTGGCTCATGGGAGCTGACCGTTGTGTTTTAAGCTATGCTCAGAATCGGTCATGGCAAACACGACTCCAGTGGCCTCTGATGCCAGCTTCCCGGAGTTGGGCCAAATTTTACGGGTTAAGGACGCTGTCCTTCGCAAGACTGCCCTCACTTCAGACACCTGGCACCAGTTCAAGGGTCCCCAGGCCACCCTCACATCTGACCACCTGGCTACAGATTTAGGGGTTCTCACCACCCCCTCAGATTCAATAATTACTAGAAGACTCACAGAACCCAAGAGATTGCTGCACTTATGACTGCAGTTTTATTATGATGCAGGGATGCTAATCAGAACCAGTCAAGGTGAGAGATGCATCAAGGGGAGATGCCCCCAGGGATACATTATCTTCCTGGCACATCGATGTTGCCAGCCAAGGAAGCTCACCCGAGCTTTGGTGTCAGAGTTTTATTGGGATTTCATTATGTGGTCATGATCGATCGAACTGGGGGCCATGTGACTCCATTTCCTGCCCCCTTTCCCCCCAGGGTCAGGCTGATGTCATATCACTCAAAATCCCAACCCTGTAATCACATGGTTGGTTTCTCTGGCATCACCAGCCTCCTTCCTGAGTCACCTTGCTAGCATAAACCATCAGGTGTGGTCCAAGGGATCTGCCATAGATAACACTGGGGACATTCCAGGGGTTTAGGGGCTGCCTCCCAGGAACCAGGGGCAAAGGCCAGACTGTTTCTCTATTATATATAATAAACTCCAAGTTAGTGCCCATTGTCTCTCCAACCACTGCTCCTTTCCATGGTTTCCCACCCCTGTTTCTAAGAGCAAACACTGGACAGACCAGATTCATCTTTCCCCACCAGGCAATGTCCCAATTTGGGAGTAAACCTCTGATCAAGTGTTGCTGGTTCAATCAAGGGGGACAGGAGATGGGACATCTAGTCTTTGTCTTCAACTATAGCCATGAAGTGGCCAATTTCCTGTCACTAGGGCTCCGGGAGCAGAGGGTACCCTGATTGGTATATTTGCTGTGTTAGGGAAGAAATGTCAGATATGCAATCAGGTGGGGTGGTTTTCATTTTGGCTTCTTAAGGTGCTTTGACATCACACTTTTCTCCAGGGGAGGCTCATCTTGTCTCTCTCTCTCTCGTTCTTAAAAAAATTTCTTCACCAGTGTTCTCAATCTTGTGGCCCACGCACACAGCCTGCCCTGTGGGGTCTCCTTCCCACCTGCGGTTCACTATTCTGAGGCTAAGACCAAGGAGGTGGATTGAATGTGTTTTCAGAAATCAAGACATCAATCAACATTCTTCTTGGGGCGCCTGGGTGGCTCATTTGGTTAAGCCTCTGACTTCGACTCAGGTCACGATCTCGCGGTTCGTGAGTTCAAGACCCACATCCGGCTCTGTGCTGACAGCTGGGAGCCTGGAGCCTACTTCGGATTCAGTGCCTCCCTCTCTCTCTGCCTCTCCCCACTCATGCTCTGTCTCTCTCTCTGTCTCTCAAAAATAAATAAACATTTAAAAAAAGACAATTGTCTCAAAAACAACAAATACTATGAAGCATCTACTTTGTAGTAGGTTACGAGGAGGAAGAAGTGTATAAAGCTCCAGAATGGCTGTCTGATGGAAAGAAAATGTGAGCCACATATGCAATTCTACAGCCACACTAAAAATGTAAGAAGAGACAGGCCAAATTAACTTTAATCATGTGTTTTTAATTTTTTTTAAATGTTTATTTATTTTTGAGACAGAGAGAGACAGAGCATGAATGGGGGAGGGTCAGAGAGAGAGGGAGACACAGAATCCAAAGGAGGCTCCAGGCTCCGAGCTGTCAGCACAGAGCCTGACACAGGGCTCAAACTCACAGACCTTGAGATCATGACCTGAGCTGAAGTCGGACACTCAACCTACTGAGCCACCCAGGCGCCCCTTAATCATGTGTTTTAAAAAAATTTTTAATTCAAGTGAGTTAACAGGGTAGTCTTGGCTTCAGGAGTAGAGCCCAGTGATTCATCTCTTACATATGACACCTAGTGCTCATCCCAACAAGTGCCCTCCTAATGCCCATCACCCATTTAGCCCATCCCCCCCACCTACCTCGACTCTTAACCCAATAAACCCAAAATATCTTTTCAATATGTAATTGATGTAAAAATTACTAATGAGATATTTTACAACTTGTTTTTCAATGTGTTCAAGATCTGCTGTGTACTTTATGCTCACAGCACAGCTCAGTGTGAACGAGCCCCAACTCAAGTGCTCAACAGCCTTCTGGGGTCAGTGGCTGCTGTATTAGATACACAACTACATGTTTATTGTATATATATATATATATATATATAAAACATAATTTAATATATTTAATGTTATAACATATATATAGTATGTGTGTAAATAAACACATGTATATATGTATGCATATGTGTGTATATATATGTATGTACATATATGATCTGTTTTCTCTCGTAGAGTAACAACATTGGAGAAAAGCATCCTCAGGAGGCCCTGAGCCTATATCCTGGTTCCACTGCTTCCTGGCAAGTTACTAGTCTTCCCAAGCCACTGCTTTCTTCCCCTGTGTCACACGGGTAATAATACCTACACAGAATGGTTGGGAGGGGTAAATGAGACTCTATATGGCACGGGGCAGGTGATTAATAAATAGCTTATTCCCCTGTTCTCAGAAACTTGAAGTAGGGACACGGATAAGGATGGTAAGTTGGCTCCTGACCCACCTTGACCAGAATTACTCCCCTTCTTCTTCTTCCTCTTCCTCCTCCTCTTCTTCTTCTTCTTCTTCTTCTTCTTCTTCACTAGGAAAAAGTATTATTTTAACAATGTTATTAACAGTAGGTACTATACTTACTCCCGACCTTGAAGTTCCAGCTAATGCATGCTGGAAGCTAGATTCAAACTCTGGTTTGTCTCATGCCAGAGCTCACACACTTAACAGTTCAACATCCCACCTCCCTTCAAAACTCAGCTGGGAAGACAGAAGAATAACGAACAAACGTACAAAGGATCCTTAATTCTGTGAATAATTCTTTGTCTTAACTTAGCTACCTTATATTGATTAAATCTCTCAATAAAAATGTGTTTTAATGTCTGAAAAATGTGTTTAATTTGTCTTTTTAGCTAAATATTACTTTTTAAACATTAGTTCTGATAGGTGTTTATTTTTATTTTTTTATTATATCTTTAAAAATTTTTTTTAAAACTTATATCCAAGTTATTTGGCATATAGTGCACTAATAATTTCAGGAGTAGGTTCCAGTAATTCAACCCCTATGTATAATCCAGTGCTCATCCCAAGTGTCTTCCTTAATGCTCCTTACCCATTTAGCTCATCCCCCCACCCACATCCCCCGCAGCTCTCAGTTTGTTCTCTGTATTTGAGTCTTTTATGTTTTGTCCTCCTCCTTGTTTTTATATTATTTTTGCTTCCCTTCCCATATGTTCATCTGTTTTGTATCTTAAATTCCACATATAAGTTAAGACATATTTGTTTTTCTCTGACTAATTTCACTTAGCATAATACACTCTAGTTCTATCCATGTAGTTGCAAATGCCAAGATTTCATTCTTTTTGATTGCCAAGTAATACTCCATTGTGTGTGTGTGTGTATATATATATATATATATATACAATGTGTATATACACAATATACATTGTGTATATATATATATGTATATACAATGTGTGTGTGTGTGTGTGTGTACACACACACACACACACACACATTGTATATACAATATATATATACACCGTGTGTGTGTGTGTGTGTGTACCACATCTTTATCCATTCATCTGTTGATGGACATTTGGGTTCTTTCCATACTTTGGCTATTGTCAATAGTGCTGCTATAAACATTGGGGTGCATGTGCCCCTTTGAAACAGCACATCAGGATCCTTTGGATAAATACCTAGTAGTGCAATTGCTGGGTTACAGGGTAGTTCCATTTTTAATTTTTTGAGGAACTTCCATACTGTTTTCCAGAATGGATGCACCAGTTTTCATTCCCACCAGCAGTGCAAAAGAGAGCCTCTTTCTCCTCATCCTCGCCAACGTCTGTTGTTGCCTGAGTTAATTTTAGCCATTCTGACTGGCGTGAAGTGTGGTATCATTGTGGTTTTGATTTGTATTTCCCTGATAATGAATGATGTTGAGCATTGTTTCAGGTATCTGTGAGATATCTGGATGTCTTCTTTGGAGAAATGTCTATTAATGGCTTTTGCCCATTTCTTCACTGGATTATTTGTTTTATGGGTGTTGAGTTCGGTAAGTGCTCTATAGATTTTGGATACTAACCCTTTATCTGCTATGTCATTTGCAAATATCTTCTCCCATTCCATCAGTTTCCTTTTAGTTTTGCTGATTGTTTCCTTTGCTGTGCAGAAGCTTTTTATTTTGATGAGGTCCCAATAGTTCATTTTTGCTTTTGTTTCTCTTGCCTCCAGAGACGTGTTGAGTAAGAAATTGCTGCGGCCAAGATCAAAGAGGTTTTGCCTGCTTTCTCCTAGGGATTTTAATGGCTTCCTGTCTTACATTTAGGTCTTTCATCCATTTTGAGTTTATTTTTGTGTATGGTGTAAGAAAATGGTCCAGGTTCATTTTTCTGCCTGTCGCTGTCCAGTTTTTCCAACACCACTTGCTGAAGAGACTGTTTTTATTCCATTGGATATTCTTTCCTGCTCTGTGAAAGTTTAGCTGGCCTCACATTTGTGGGTCCATTTCTGGGTTCTTTATTCTGTTCCATTGATCTGAGTGTTTTTGTGCGAGTACCATACTGTCTTGATGATTACAGCTTTGTACTACAGCTTGAAGTCCGGGATTGTGATGCCTCCTACTTTGTTTGTTTTTTTTTTTTTCCTCAAGATTGCTTTGGCTATTTGGGGTCTTTTCTGGTTCCATAAAAATTTTAGGATTATTTGTTCTAGCTCTGTGAAGAATGCTGGTGTTACTTTGATAGGGATTGCATTGAATATGTAGATTGCTTTGGGTAGTATCAACATTTTAACAATATTTGTTCTTCCTATCCAGGAGCATGGAATCTTTTTCCTTTTTTGTGTGTGTCTTCTTCGATTTCTTTCTATAGTTTTCAGTGTATAGATTTTTCACCTCTTTGGTTAGATTTATTCCTAGGTATTTTATGGCTTTTGGTGCAATTGTAAATGGGATTGATTCTTTGATTTCTCTTTCTGTTGCTTCATTATTGGTGAATAGGAATGCAACTGATTTCTGTGCATTGATTTTGTATCCTGCGACTTGGTTGAATTCATGGATCAGTTCTAGCAGCTTTTTGGTGGAATCTTTTGGGTTTTCCATATAGAGTATCATGTCATCTGTGAAGAGTGAAAGTTTGACTTCCTCCTGGCTGATTTGGGTGACTTTTATTCCTTTGTGTTGTCCAATTGCTGAGGCTAGGACTTCCAATACTATGTTGAATAACAGTGATGAGAGTGGACATCACTGTTGTGTTCCTGACCTTAGGGGGAAAGCTCTCAGTTTTCCCCCATTAAGGACAATATTAATGGTGGGTCTTTTTATATGGCTTTTATGATCTTGAGGTATGATTCTTCTACTTCTACTTTCTTGAGGGTTTTTATCAAGAAAGTTTGCTTTATTTTGTCAAATGCTTTCTCTGCATCTATTGAGAGGATCATGTGCTTCTTGTCCTTTCTTTTATTGATATGATGTATCACATTGATTGTTTTGTGGATATTGAACCATCCCTGCATCCCAGGTATAAATCCCACTTGGTAGTGGTGAATAATTCTTTTAATGTATTTTTGATCTAGTTGGCTAGTATCTTGCTGAGGATTTTTGCATCCATATTCATCAGGGAAATTGGTCTGTAGTTCTCCTTTTTAGTGGGGTCTTTGTCTGATTTTGGAATCACCACTTTAACCAGAATTCTAATCAAATCACAAGGTCACATCCAGTCAACAAAGACCAGTGTCTGTTGTGTGGGCTAAGGTTTCCAAGTGTGTAGCAGCTAGAAGGCTAGTTTCACAGGCTGTCTGTATAACCTTGTTAATGTATCAGAGTTATCTATGATCAATTACATTTGGGGAACAATCAGGTTTCTTTCCTGCAGGACTTCTCAAGGCCTGAATATGTTAGCATATTAGTAGGCTTTGTGAATCTCTAAAAGTGAGATATGTCCAGATGTATTTGACCATGTAGTCTTTTTTTTTATAGAACATCTCAAGGAGAGATGGGCAACATCTTTTTAAGCTTCCTGCCATATATATTTTATGTGTATATATAATATACTATAATATATTTATATACAGACATATATGTGTACACACACACATATATACTTTGTGTATGTTAAAAGAAATTTATTTTTATTTTTTAAATGTTTATTTTTGAGAAAGAGAGAGAGAGAGAAAACAAGTGATTAGGGAAGGGGCAGAGAGAGAGGGAGACAGAGGATCCAAAGTAGGCTCTGCTCTGACAGCAAAGAGCTGGATGCAGGGCTCAAACTCACAAACTGTGAGATCAAGACCTGAGTTGAAGTTGGACTGAATCACCCACGCGCCCCAACAAAAATTTAATTTCTCTTAGATGAATGGTTAAAAGAGGGATTTCAAGGTCTTATGGTAATTACAATTTTAACTTTATAAGAGACTACCAGACTGTCTTCCAGAATGGCTGCACCAGCAAAGTATGAGAGTTCCAATTTCTCCACATTTTCTTTTTCTTTCTTTCTTTCTTTCTTTCTTTCTTTCTTTCTTTCTTTCTTTCTTCTTTCTTTCTTTCTTCTTTCTTTCTTTCCCTTTCTTTCTTACTTTATTCATTAAATATTTATTTAGCACTCCACAGTGGAGCCATGTTTACCAAGGGTGGGGTCTCATAGACCATCAGCACCAGCATATCTGGGAATTTTTTTTTTCCTTTATAGTAAGTGCACTCCTTAATCCCCACCGCCTGTTTAACCCACCCCCCCCACCCACCTCCCCTCTGGTAACCATTATTGTTTTCTATGGTTAAGAGTCTATTTCTTGGTTTACCTCTCTCTCTCTTTTCACCCATGCTACTATGTTTTGTTTCTTAAATTCCACATATGAATGAAATCATATGGTATTTGTCTTTCTCTGACTGACTTATTTCATTAAGCATTATACTCTCTAGATCCAACCACATTGCTGCAAATGGCAAAGATTTCACTCTTTATGACTAATATTCCATTAGTATGGAATAATATACTAATATATTAATATTCCTTTCATCTATACACCTTTCATGTATACACCTATACATCTTTCTTATCCATGCATCTATTTATGGGCACTTGGGCTGCTTCCATAGTTATTATTCATAATGCTGCAATAAATATAGGGGTGCATGTATCCCTTTGAATTAATGATTTTATATTTTTAGGGTAAATACCCAGTAGCTGCAATTATTGGATCATAAGGTATTCTTAGTTTTAATTTTTTGAAGAAGCTCCATACTGTTTCCCACAGTGGCTGTACCAGTTTGCATTCTCACCAACAGGGCAAGGGGGTTCCCCTTTATCCACATTGTCGTCAACGCTGGTTGTCTCTTGTGTTGTTGATTTTAGCCATTCTGACAGGTGTGAGATGATATCTCATTGTAGTTTTGATTTGCATTTCCCTGCTGATGAGTGATGTTGAGCATCTTTTCATATGTCTGTTGGCCATCTGGATGTTTTCTTTGGAGAAATGTCTGTTCATGTCTTCTACCCATTTTTTCATTGGATTGTTGTTGTTTTTTGAGTGTTGAATCATACCAGTTCTTTATATATTTTGGGTACTAACCCTTTATCAGATATGTCATTTGCAAATATCTTCTCTCATTCAGTAGGTTGCCTTTTAATTTTGTTGATTGTTTCCTTTCCTGTGCAGAGACTTTTTATTTTGATGTAGTCTCCTGTGATTTATATTAGTTATTTAAGAATCATAAGCATGCCTTGGCTTGTCTTTATTTCCCTGGTCACACTGGTTCGGGTTTAACAAGTTAAAAGCAGTTTATGCTCAAATGAAAAGATTGTCTGTGGGGGCAGCTGGGTGGCTCAGTTGATTAATCATCTGACTTTGGCTCAAGTCATGATCTCGCAGTCTGTGAGTATGAGCCCCATGACAGGCTCTGTACTGACAGTGCGGAGCCTGGAGCCTGCTTTGAGTTCTGTGTCTCCCTCTCTCTCTGCCCCTCCCCTGCTCACATGCACACTCTCTCTCAAAAATAAATAAACATTAAAAAAACAACAAAAAGAAAGATTGCCTATGAATATGAGTCTTAAGGTACGTTAGATTAAATATCCCAAATTTGTAGAATGATGCTGTATTAGGGCTAGAAGACCCAGAGGGGATGCCTGGTTCCACCTCTCCTCTTCCGGCCCTCCTGAGCTTAGGCACATGGCTTGACTACCTCCTTCCCATGACCCGTGGTTGTGCAGAGAAACCAGCTCCTTCACTGGGGACCAACTGTTGATAGACAGTCTTTCCTTACCCAGGCCAGGTGTGTATCTTGGAGCATGTCCCATCCTTTCCACATGGCAGCCCCTCATTCAACACGTGTGGATGCTGCTTCTGTCTCCGTGAAGTCTTGTCTTTTCCAGGTCTTCTCTCAGCCATGACTCATGCTGTGGCTTTCAACTCCCTTGCCACCGTGGCCCCTTCCTTCTTCCTTCGGATGTGCTCTATCTGATGTGTTCTTAAAGCATGATCCTCAGAGCTGGGTCCAGGACCCAAGGGAAATGCTGAGGTGGGCTTGGCCAATGCCTCCTTTGTTCAAGGTGTTGTCCACCTACTGAGGCAACCAAGATGTGGTCAGCCCTCTGGAAACCTGGCAAAGGCTTAGCCCCATCTTTCCTCCCACACGAACCACCCTTCACCCTGGGTCCTCCCCCCACATTCGGTCCCTGCCAGATTTTACCTTTGTTGGCTTCGGCCTGTTGGGCCGATGGGATCACTTTTATATCCTGGTTTTGTTAACTCAAGCGCTGCATGGCTCTGCTGGGCCCTGTGTGGGTCACAGTTTTGGCAACCACAACCCCTATGTCCATGCAAGTCCTTGACAGAAACATATGGAACTGATGGCCATAGGCTCTCCAGCCTCTGCGTGGGTACTGGGTCCTGTTGCATTGCTCTCCACTCTTCACCGCTCGGAGTCCCTGTGACTGAGGGCATCTGCCCCTCTCCTCTGTCTCCCAGGTCGGCTCCCCCTCCCCGCCACCGTAGCAGTTCTCTGGGGTTACTGCTCCTCTTGAACCCCCTCCGGATGCTCACCAGGCCCTGGCTGCTGTGGCCTGCATGGCAAACCCCCTCTCTGCCTCATACGCCCCCTCTCTTGCTGCCTGAGCTTCAAGACCCTGCCTGACATTCCCGCTCTCCCTTTCTGTGGAGCTCTGCCAGGTGCAGTGTGGACAAGGGAGAAGCCACCTCTCCCCCACTCTGAGCCTCTCTTGGCCCCTCACTCTGAGTCTTTGCAGATGGGGCACAGACGTGGGGCTCATGTACCCCCCAGGGACTCTGTGCAAAACTTTCTCCTTACCTGCCTGGGGGGTTCCTCTGGCTGCGTTTAGTTTGGGACAATCATGGCTGGAGAATTGTTGCCTTTTCCCACGGGCTTTCTTCTTCTTTCTCTTAGTCTTCACCACCTGCCTCCTGGAATGCGTTTATTATCCCCACATTTCAGATAAGAAAACAGAAGCTCAGAGATTAAATAGCTTGCTCAAAAATTATAATGACGGTAAATCGCAGGTCTAGGTTTGAATCCAAGTTGCCCACGCAGTCAGCAGATATTAACTGGGCACCTACTGCAAGCTGTCTGCTTCCAAAGTGCATGTGTTTTGTATGTAGTGAGCTGCCTCTCAAACTGCGAAGTAGGACTCGACGGAAGGAGAGGCTTGGGGCGGGGGCCAGGCCGGCAAGGGAGGCACTGCCCCAGTCCCACCACTAGGTGGAGCTGCTGGCCCGACCGTCCCAGGCCTGCGCGCGGGATAAACTGCCAATCCCCACTCAGCCCCTCTCGGGGCCCACGTTGTTCCTGGAAGAGGGGGAGCTCCAGTCATGCCAGGAGAGTACTTTCAAGCGGCCAGGAAGCCACCAAGAGAGTTACTGCATCACAGAAATCTGGAGCCTGAGGGGACTTGGAGATCCCAGTCTCAAGACGTGCACTTTGATTTCTCACAAGTTGCAGCTCTAGAAGTGTCCAGGAAGCTCCAGAAGACTCCAGAAGGCGGGTGGGGCCAAGAAGAAGATGTTGGTGGATAGACCTTTAGCCCCACTTCTACTGGCAGGAGGTCGATGGAGATGATCCTGGAACTGTGGAATTAATTTTTAGAGTTTCTTCTTTTTTTTCCTGCAAACTTAATTTTGAAAAATTTCAAGCCTATAGAAAAATTGAAAGAATAGTACAGGGAACACCTATTTCTGTCTCACCAAGATTCACTACTTGTTAACATGTGGTCATGCCTGACTGGTCTCTTTCTCACACTCTGTGTGTGTGTGTGTGTGTGTGTATAAAACATAACAGTTGCAGACATGGTACTTCTCTTCTGAACATTTCATCGTGTCTCCCTCTTTTTTTTAATAAGAACTCTATTTTACTATATATATATATATATATATAGTTTCAGGAGGAGGACCCAGTGATTCATCACTGGTGATATAACACCCAGTGCTCATCCACAAGTGCCCTCCTTAATGCCCATCACCCATTTAGCCCATCCCCACACCACACTGCCTTCCAGCAACCCTCAGTTTGTTCTTTATTTAAGATTCTCTTATGGTTTGCCTCCCTCTCTGTTTTTATTTTTCCTCCCCTTCCCCTATGTTCATTTGTTTTTTTTCTTAAATTCCACATATCAACATGCCTCTCCTAAAGACAAGGACATTCCCTGACACAGCCCTGATGCTGTTCTTGGTGGTATTGCTTTTTAAGAAGGGAAAATGTACTTGGCTTAAGAACTTGAAAAATCCCCAGTGAGATCTGGTTGCCAAGAATGAAAACATTAGGAAGCCAGTTTAAAAGATTCATCCCTCCCTCACGTGTTTTGAGAGAAATTTTAGGCTTGGCAGCAGATTAGGCTGGGTGCCCCTGAGGATAGGCTTGTGTCTGACCACCACCCGCCAAGAGGTGGATTTACAAAAGATAGAGCTCCTGGGGCCTTGGCAGGCAGGGGCTCTGTGCATGGTGGATAACACAGGCATGGCGGAAGACACAGCATGGAGGCCACCCGGCCTTGGCCCAGCACCAGGCCAGTGGGCCCAGAGGCAGCGCTCACAAGGTTCTGAATGCAAGGACATAGCCCACCGTGGGGTCCAGGAGCAGGAAGAGGCTCAGCTGCCCCCAAAAAGGGCCTGAGGGAGTGATTCTCAGAGAAACATTGGCTGGGGCAGAACACTGAAGAAATGTCTTTTTCCAAAGCAGAGAACTGGGGTAGGGGCTAGTGATCAGCATGGGGTGCTAGCATTGCCCTTGCTTAAAGGAAGCAGGGAGTGGGAGCTTTGGAGAGGGAGTTTGACACCACATTTCCTCTTGGACAGGATAGGGGAGAAGGCAGAGCACAGAGCTGGGCCGAAGGCCCACTGTTCCAGACCCAGCTTGAGCTGGTCGGCACATGAGGGGCAGTGAGGAGCTGCCATTTGCTTTCTGGGAAGGAAACTTCCATTGAGACATGTAGCCCCAGCCTGAGTGGAAGGTTCTAGGGACTACTACCCTAATCACTGCCTTGGCCAAGAAGGCTCTGTGTTATAATAGCTGGGCCTTGTTGGAAGACAGGTGGACCTTTGGGAGGTCAGGGACCCTCTCTAGGTTGCTGCTTGCATGTTCTGTGACCTCTGGAAGGATCTCTGAGTTTCTGTCCACACCCTTCAACCTGTCCTGGGCAGTCTGTCTTGATTGCACGCCATGAGATCAAGCTTGGTTTTCAGGCCTCTTCACACTTGAATGCAGATCAGGGAAGGAGGACACACATTCAAATTGTTCTTAAAATAAATATGTACATAGATATACTCAGCCAGGAATCAATCCAGACTAATTGGGCATTGATATTCGGCAAAGGTCCCACACCGCAGAGGTGGGAAGGGGCCTAGGTGATGTCTGTTCCCCAGCACGCACAGGCAGCAGGGGCCTGGGCTTGCTGGGCTCTCAGTGCCCTGGGGTACATGGTCCATGTGCTTTGATGTCCCGGCCTGCCTTTGGTGGTCTGCTTTCCACCTGGTGTTCTCCTGGCAGATGCCATGTCTGGACAGAGGCCACGTCTCTTGGTGTGTGCTATTTCAGCAGAGGCACCCGTGTTCTGAGGGCAAGGCTGTTTCTGGGGTCTTTTATCTAAGAAATCTCCCTGGGGACGCAAAGCAGCTGGTGTCTCCCCTTCTCTTTGCAGCCCATCCCTAGCTTCTTTGGAAACACGCTACTGTTCCCTTTTGCCCTCCTCATGGGATGGACACACCAGCAGGGAGCTTGCACACAAACTTTTCTGCGTCCGTGTGTTGGCGGGCCCAACAGTGATGGAACTTCAGGGCCAATGGAGGACCGACCACTCCTACCGTGGGAACAGCCGACCTCCCGCTTCAGATGCTGGATGTGAAGCTGGTGGGTAATCATGGCTCCAAAGTGAGACCTAGGGATTCCCGGCCACCGCCACGGGGGAGTGGTTTCTCCCACTGTTTGGTCTTCGGAGCTCATTAAACTCTTGAAAGTGCTAAAAGTCCTAAAGAGCTTTAGCTCATGTTGATCATATTTATAGATATTTAGGATATTAGAAATTAAAATGAAAAATAACTAGAAAACTTAATCTTTTCATTGAGTACTTTTATTCTCTGGCCCTTAGTATCCTCAGCTGCTTCAAAATGTGCCCTCTGCCATCTGTCACCTCTGCTCTCTGCTCAGAGGCTGCAGGCTTTCGTATGATCTACCCCTTCTTTGCAGGTGCCCCGGCAGCAGAAGTCTCAGCCAGTGCAGCTGGTCTCAGGGAGGAAAAGTAATAGGTGATCTCAGTATGTCTTACTAAGGTGTACATGACTGCTAGCCTCATCTCGTCTAGGAAAAACCTCATCAGAAGAGGAGTCAGATTAATACAAATAATCCCCTCCCTCTTTGGCTTTTCCAGCAACATGACAATAGAATGAACATTCTACCCATCTGTGTGGGAGTCTTTAGCCTCCAATTTCCTAGGCCCTGTCTGCTCTGCAGAGCTGCCCCTGCTTTTCCACTTTAAGTCCTTCCAAATGATTTCCCTGCCTTGGAGCCCTGCACGGTGTCTGCTCGTGAATGCATGTGCAGCCATGGGCACCATGCTTGGCACAAGGTCGGCACCCAACACCTGAGCCCTTGAGCAAATGAGCAAACTGCCTGCCGTGCATCAGGACGTCCATGAGGGCACAGCTGGGCTTCACATCTAGCCTAACGGAGTTTGGTTTGCATTAAAGCTGCAGGTCTCAAACTTTTTGGTCTCGGCTTCCTTTTCTTTTCTTTTTAAAAAAAAATTTTTTTTAATGTTTATTTATTTTTGAGACAGGGAGAGACAGAGCATGAACAGGGGAGGGTCAGAGGGAGGGAAACACAGAATCTGAAGCAGGCTCCAGGCTCTGAGCTGTCAGCACAGAGCCCGACGCGGGGCTCGAACTCACGGACGGCGAGAGCATGACCTGAGCCCAAGTCAGCCGCTTAACAGACTGAGCCACCCAGGCGTCCCTCGGCTTCCTTTTCAATGTTCAGAATGACTCAGGACCCCAAGGAGCTTTTGTTTGTGTGGACTATATCTATCGATATTTTTCCTCTTCAAACCTGAGAACGTTTTAAATATTTATTTATTAATTCATTAAAAAAAATAAAGCCATTGCATACAACATACAACATACATTGCATACAACATAAAAAGCATATTTTTTTATGAAAAATAACCACGTCTCCAAAATAAATTTAGTGTCATTTTTTACAGTTAATATTTGGTTTAATATCTGGGGTGCCTGGGTGGCTCAGTCAGTTAAGCCCCGACTCGTGATCTCTGCTCAGGTGATGATCTCGTAGTTCTTGAGTTCGAGCCCCACATGGGGCTCTGCGCTGCTGGTGTGGAGCCTGCTTGGGATTCTGTCTCTCCTCTCTGCCCCTCCCCTGCTTGTACTCTCTCTCTCTCAAAATAAATAAATAAACATAAACACACAAAAACTATCTGGCTTAATGGGAAACAGTTGGGCCCTCCTTCTGCCTCTGCTGGCAATACATCGTTGGAGGTTGTGCTGGTTGAAGTGTTGGGGAAAATATGCTGCTGGAGTAGGGGGTAGATTTTCTTTCACAGCCTTTCAGGTACTTGGAGATTGGCTTCTTTGTTACTGCACTGAAATGTGACATGTGGTGGCTTCTTAAAGGTTAATTTCCACGTGGAATCTGAAACCATTCATCCTGTTTGTCCTGAAGCCACTGGTCTAACTTGCCTTTTGAACAATATCTTTTCCCCCGACGTGTGCTGTCGTGCACGGGTCCTTAGGAAGATTTACAAAGTTACCCAGTGTTTTCCCGCTTCTGGCTCTCCTCTTCATCACACAGTATCACAAATCAAATTTGCTAACAAGGCCACCAATGTCAGAAAAGTCTCCAAATATCCGGAGGCTTGCCAAGCCTAGGATGGCAGGTACAGTTTTCACAAGATTCTAATTTTTGCCTGAATGCTCACATTTTATTGTTGGCAACAAACACCGTCATGGTTTCCGTCGAAATGACAGGCTCACTTTGTTCATTTTCCAAGAAATGTCTGTCAAATAGCCAAGTCCAAATAATCATTGTTTGTGAGATTTTGTTCTCTCAAGTAAAAATGGTATTCTACACAAAAAACAAAACAAAACAAAACAAAAACAAAAACAAAAGTGGCCAGATCGACTTGCAGTGCAAATAGTCCCACAGGTGATTTCTTGGCGACAACTGCCACACTTGGGCATGCAATAAATGTTCTATGCCAACTAGAATTTAATGCAATGAATATATTTTACTGCTTCCTCAAGGGCAATCTCAAGGAGAATGGGGACTCATAAAAATTTGCGAGTGTGCGTGGTGGAGAAGCAAAGCACTATGATTTGGAGCTGTTGCCCGAGTTGTGCAAAGCCTCAGCATCTTTACCCACCAATGTGTGTGACCTCCAGTGCAAGTGACGATAACATGAAAGAGGCAGGTTACACTCCAATATTATTATTATGAAAATAATTCTGACCTTGTGCACACCTATAAAGGTCTCATAGGATTTCCAGCCTGCCTGAACTATACTCTGAACACCTGTAAATGGAAGCATCTTCAAGCCAGTATGTTCCAATTTCTCTTAGCATGGCTCCAGGTTCCCGTGGGGGCTGGGGACCCAGCAGAAGTTCATAAATGTTTGCTGGCTGAATGCTTGGCGTCTCTGGGATGCAAATTCAGGAAATAGAGTCTGTAAAAGTACTTGTCATAGGGTTTGTGTCATTAATGCCCAAAGCCTGAGAGATACCCCCTGGAGACTGGTTGGTTTGGGGCAGTGCCTGGGGAATTGGTATTTTTAAAATATTTAAAGTATTTGGAAATCCTGCAACAAGAGAACTAGCCATAGGACCATCAGGCCAACAGCAGAAAGGCAACCCAACTATAAGGGGCAGAAACCCACAGGCATGTCTTCCTTTCCTTGGCTTCTGCTGAAAGCAATCAAGACAGAACACCTTGACCTTGGACCATGCAGGCTTGGACATTGTCAGGTCGTTTCCAGGGCCTTCCTGCAGAATGGGTTGAAAGTGGTAAGGGGAGAAGTGGGCTCTCAGAGGCACTGGAGGGGCTGGGGTGCTATCAGAATCACAGGGGAATGGGTTTTTGAACCAGGAAGGGATGGGGCCCCCGGGCTGATGCCTTGGTTCTGCTACAGAGTTTTGGAGCCACGCTGGGCAAGGTGCTGTTTGTGCAGCTCTGCCCTCCTGCCTTCCACTGGGGGTCTGTCTGCTTTTCTCACTCTGAGAGCATCTCCTGAATGTCCAGGAGTCCTCTCTAGCCCTGCTCCTTCCCAAGGACTCTTAGCAAGTCACTACTGTTCCCAATTGGGAGTGATACTAATTTTGTGCCCACGTCCCACCTTGGGGCAGCCTCCTTACTCTCCAGCCCTGGGCACCCTCTGTCCAGCCACAGGGCTTAAGGCCTGGATCCCCATAGGCTCGACCACTTCTCTGTGTGAACATCCCTCCTGTGCACATTTCTGTGGCTGTGAGGAGGCAGGAGGGGCCAGTGAGAGCAAGGCTATTCTGGTTCCTGGTGGTGCTTATAATTTCTTTTTTTGCAAGTGTCTTTTTTAAAAAATATTTTAAATGTTTATTTATTTTTGAGAGAGAGAGTGCAAATGGAGCAGGGGCAGAGAGAGGGGGACAGAGGATCCAAAGCGGACTCTGTGCTGACGGCAGTGAGCCTGATGTGGGGCTTGAACTTGTGAACTATGAGTTCGCGGTCTGAGCCAAAGTTGGATGCTCAACTGACTGAGCCACCCAGGTGCTCCTCTTGTTTTGCAAGTGTCTTATGCCCTCCAGAAAGCAACTCAGGGTTGCGTGTCTAAAAACCTTCCCAGGTGGTTCTAATGTACAGCCAGGGGGAGAGCCTGGTTTTGTTCATTTGTTTGTTTGTTTATTCTTTAATATTGATTATTCAGTAAGGAAACCAGGGAAGATATTTTGAGATCCAGGTGGAAACCAGAGATATGTACCCCAAGGGTGGTTATGCAATTGGAAAAAAAAAGAAAGCAGTATGTTTCTGTGGAGTTTACATATATAGATTATTAAGCCAGAACTGTAGTTGAAATTTGGTTAACCCTTTCATTGATTATGTTTGTCTCTCTGTGATCAATACCAGATAAGTGTATGAAATCTTGAGGACCAAGTTTCTCAACAGCACTGTAGGCTTATAAGAGAAGTAGTATTATTTTGTAACATTGTGGAATGTAGAGGAAACATTTTTGTGTTTCTGCAGGCTTTCTAGACAAATTTTGCTGAAACTTGGAATTTGGTTGTCTTAGTTGGCTCAGGCTGCCGTAATGGAATACCACAGGCTGGGTGATTTAAACAACAGAAATGTACTTCTCACAGTTCTGGAGGCTGGGAGTCTGAGATCCAACTCGGTCTCTGGTGAGGACTCCCTCCCTTCTTGCAGACGGCCGCCATCTTGCTGTGTCCTCACAGCACAGAAGCGAACTTGCTGGTGTCTCTTCTTCCACAGGCACTAATGCCATCATGGGGCCCCACCTGAATGAGCTCATCCAGCCCTAACAACCTTCCCAAGGTCCCATCTCTAAATATCATCACATTGTGAGTTAGGAGGTTAACACAGGAATTTTGGGGGTAGGCAAGCAGTCAGTCCATAATACTGGGCTAAAAGCAAGTTTTAGAAGTTAATTTAGTGTGAAGGTAGTGAGAGAACTCTAGAGAAGTTTACCTAAGCTGGGGGTATGTGTTTACACTTCAGCCTGGAGTGAGGCCTGGGGCTTGGACATAACTCTCAGTTACCTATCCTGGAGGGGTAAGCAGTTGGCCCTTGAACAATACTGGTGGGAACTGTGTAGATCCACTAATATGTGGATTTTTTCCCCCAGAACTACAGTACAGTTCTATAAACATATTTTCTCTTCCATATGATTTTCTTTTCTTTTTTAATTTTTTAAAAATGTTTATTTACTTTTGAGAGAGAGGCACAGAGTGTGAGTGGAGGAGGGGCAGAAAGAGAGGGAGACACAGAATCCAAAGCAGGCTCCAGGCTCTGAGCTGTCAGCCCAGAGCCCGATGCGGGGCTTGAACTCACAGACTGTGAGATCATGGCCTGAGTTGAAGTCGGACGCTTAACCGACTGAGCTGCCCAGGTGCCCCCCCCACCATATGATTTTCTTAATAACATCTATTCTGTAGCTTATTTTGTTTACTATATACTGCATATAGTGTAATTACTGTGTATCTACTATATAATGTATATAGTGTATTTACTGTATATTTAGTATATGTTGTTTACAGTGTGTAACACCTCTGACATGCAACGTAGGTAGTAATCAACTGTTTATGTTATTCATAAGGCTTCCAGTCGACCATAGGCTGTTAGTAGTTAAATTTTGGGGAAGTCAAAAGTTATATGGTAATTGTTAACGGTGTGGGGGTGAGCATCCTTAACTCCGGCTTTGTGTAAAGTTTAGCTGTATTTACACTCCAGAAAGTAAGAGTAAGGATCCAGTATCCCTGACATACAGTCTAAGGAGCAAGGGTGTTCTGCTTCTTCTAGGAGAAGAGGGCCTCGAATACATCATTCTCCATCCCTTGGCCAAAGAATATTGTCTGCTCTTTGGGGTTCTTCCATCTGGCTCTCTTCATGTCGCCTGGCTAGAGCCAGGAGGGGCCCCAGGCTTCTTATTTACTGTAAGATCATAAGAAATCTGTCTCAGATCCAGGACACCTCATACATGCGTTTAGAATAAAATTAATACAGATGAATGTTAAAACCCCAAAGTGTTAAGTGAAATATACTGAATGTTGGCAACTAGGCAAAATACCTTCTAAGTAGAAAAAAGAAAGAAATAGAATCAAATGATTAATATGATGGCAGTTGCATGGTGACAAATGTGGTGATTTTAATTTGTCTTTCCTCCTAAAGTTGTCTTACAGAGTATATATTAATTTGACAGCGGAAAGAATTTAAAAAAATTTTCTTTTGCAAGATGGCCATAATAGAGAGTACCTCTGTATTAGCCATCTATTGGTGCATTACAAATTAAGTCAAAACTTAGCAGCTTGGGGGTGCCTGGGTGGCTCAGTTGGTTAAGTGTCCGACTTCTGCTCAGGTCATGATCTCTCAGTTTGTGAGTTCGAGCCCCACATCGGGCTCTGTGCAGACAGTGTGGAGCCTGGAGCCAGCTTCGGATTCTCTGTCTCGCTCTCTCCCTCTGCCCCTTCCCTGCTCACACTCTGTCTCTCTCTTTCTCTCAAATATAAATAAATGTTAAAAAAAATTGCGTTGTTTAAAAAAAAAATAACGCCCTGGCAGCTTAAAGCAACCCACCTTAATCATCCCACAGGGCCTGTGGTCAGGATCTGGGCCTGGCTGAACCAAGTCCCCTGGCAGCTCCTTTCTAGGCCCAACCCCCTTAGCAGCACAGTAGGTAGATATGTCAATACTGAACTTGTAAAGAACATTATATTAAATCATGAACTATGTTTGAGGGCCTTGCTGTTTTTTCCTGTTCTTCTATTTTGGGGTTTCGTATAAGATTTCTAGAATGTGTCATTGTGACTGTGCTACCCCTCCCTTCCCAAGGCCTCCTAGCTTGGGCCCTGCTGCCTAGACGCGCTTGTGCTAACACAGCTCTCATGGGCGTTGGAAGCTGGTGTGGCAGCGCCTGGCCTTCCTGGCAGAGTTTGTTGTGTGTTTGGAATCAGTCACAGTAGTAGCTGGAGAAGGAGTTACATAATATGTTGGCAGCGCGTGTCTTCATTGGCGATCTGCATAATCAGGCATGATTACGTGAGTGGGGGGACGGTACTTTGTGGTAAGGCCAAAGATGCACATGAAACAGGAAAGCCACTCTCAGGAAACACAGATGCTAACTACGCAGAGGCAATGCCCTTTACCTGAAATCTTGGTGACCGGAGCTCTCCCAGCCTCCGTGCCTCACCTCCCTCTCCAGAGACCAAGGCCTTCTGACCTCCACCCACAGGAGAAGCCCTTGGGAGCTGCTCCAAGTTCCCAGCAAGGCCTTGAGGGACTCACAGCTCCTGGCCTCCCTCCCCATTGCTGGCTGGGCTGACCTGCCCCTGACCTAGACCCCAGTGGGCAGTGGGGGCAGGACCATGAATGAGCTCATTTTCCCATCATCGGCCCCTTTCCCCTTTGGGGAGCGCCATGCCCAGCCCTTAGGGAGATGCTTCTTAATGCATGCAGGAAAACAACGTGGTTCCCCCGAGGCCCCCCCTGCATACTGCCACCTTAGCAGCACGAGTATCACATGTGCACAAGTGTAGTGTCTTTGAGGCCTCGACGAGGTTGACTTACAAGTCAGTGGGGAAGCTGTGGGAGAGGGTCAGAAGGAATAAGGACCTGCAGAGACTGATGACGCCAGCATTTGGGGTCCTGGAAAAGCTTCTGGGATCCAGAGGATACCTGTGTACATAGGAGTTTATAAACAGAAATGAGTCATGAGCCCATCTTCTCCAGAGATCGAAATGCTACTGCTTAGATTCGGAACCAGTGGGTTCTTGGTTCTTAATTGTTAAGAAAATGTACAAGACTGTTAGGGTGGCCTGGTCACCACCCAGGCTTTGACCCAGAAGCCATCTGGGGATGGTGCCACCCTCCCTGGGTCCTCAGCTCCTCTACTGGAATGGATGGTGTCGCTGGCTCAGTGACCCTGGCAGACACAGCCAGTCAGCTGAGCCTGCATCTCGTAACCTTCCCTGGCTACCAGGGAGGGAGGAGGGAGAGGGCCTGGCCTCCTTCAGCCACACAGTGGGAGGCAAAGCCTGGCTTCCACCAGACAGATAAGAAGACTACTCCCTTGGCTGGGTATCCCCAAATATCAGATGTCCACTACAGTGGCCAAGAAATTGTGGTACTTTAGTCAGGCATTTGAAATGACTGGTAAACGAATTCTGTATGTATATATGCTGTTGAATATTACATGTATATATGTAATTTATATATACTATATATGCTGTAATTATAGATAACAATATATAACACTATACTACTTGATTTTATTCACTTTGAAAGAAATGTCTCTCTTTTGGTGGCATCAGAGGCTTCTAACCTAGAATTTCAAGACTGTGATTCCCACCAGGAAACCTTTTAGAGCCCATGGCAGAGAACATACAGTTTGGGAATGACCAAGATTTATGTCTGAGCTTGGAGTAAGTACTGAACTAAGTCTGTTCGGGTCATCTGGGCATTCTCCCCAGGGGTTATTGGGTTATCCTGTCCAATGTTGGGACATTCAGTTAAATAACAACACGGACTATTAATTTTGGATCCACATTTATAATCGCCTTATTTCAAGTTTTGTGGTAGGAATGGTTGACAGAAATGAAGGCTACTTGGCTCTGCAGCAGGGAGGTTACAGTCTGGTACAGCAGACCACACATAATTAGAATGTTATAATGAGCGATACTTGTTAGCAGTATGCTGGTGGGTGTGAAGTCCCAGAATAGACTACTCAGTGTATCTTTTTAGAGATTTGGTTTCATTTCATGTTAAATAATTTAAAATCAAATGCTGTTTTATTAAAACACTTGGAAAAAACACTTGGCTATATTGTGGAGTTGAATGCAAAATATGAAGTGAATGTTGGTAAAAATGGAGTAAAGACCTCTGACATTTCTCTCTATAAAAGCAATGAGAAAATTGGCAAAAATGGTCAGAATCAGTTTTTTTTTTTAGAACCCTGGAAATTAACTACAAGCTTGCAGAAATTTGGGGAGCATTTATTAAAACAAATGCCTGAATCTTGGAAAGAATGGTAAGTTTAGTGGCATTTTATTCTGTCCTATGTCCTATTCCCTCCCCACCCCCACATGAAGGCCTTGAAAAATAACACCCGCATTTGGCGTGAAAATCAGCAGCCTGGCAGCCACCGAATGGAGCAGAACTGGCTTGGAGCACTTCCAAAGCCCCGTTACCAGAAAACTGTCATGATTTGCCCTGCTGGTGGTTTCTTGGAAGACCCTATTTGCTAGGCTGTCTGTATTTGACTTGTGACCACTCTGAGCACACACAGTGTGAAAAGCCTTTTCCCAGGGAGCATTTGTTAAAAATAATTACAGGCAATTGATAACAGCTGGGTCAAATAACAGACTAATCAATAAGCTTAAGAGGAAAAGCTGGGGAATGCAATCTCCATAGGATATTGAAAAGCTCTAAAATGTTCCTGGGAATCTAGAAGGCCATGCTCATGAGTAGGGCTGTAAGCATGCTAAGGGCCGTATGCACCCTCCAGAAAGACCTGAAAAGGCTCTAAGCCCTCACTTCTGGCTGATCTTGAGGCTCTGTGCAATCAGGAAGTAAAAGTTAGAAGAGTTGTAAACTGAGTTTTGAAGGCATGCCCAGCACACACAGAGCCCCTCAGCAAAGGCTGTGAGGCTCATTGGTTCCAGGTCTTTAGGGAGATTTCTCTGCAACCATTAACTGACCACTAGACTAACTAGACAGAAACTTCATTGGCCATATAAGACAAAGAATACCTACTCTCCAGAATTGGTTCAAAAAAGGCACTAAAACAAAACAAAAACCAAGTATAACAAACAGGAAAAATAAACTCTGGAGAGAGGGAGAATCTGATTTTCAGAGTTGCCATAGAATATTATTTGAAGTGTTCAGTTTTCTTTTTTTTTAATTTATTTTAACATTTATTCATTTATGAGAGACAGAGAGCACAAGCAGGGTAGGGGCAGAGAGAGGGAGACACAGAATCTGAAGAAGGCTCCAGGCTTTGAGCTATCAACACAGAACCTGATGTGGGGCTCGAACTCACAAGCTGTGAGATCATGACCCAAGCGAAAGTTGGACACTTAACTGATTGAGCCACCCAGGCGCCCCTGAAGTGTTCAGTTTTCAACAAAAGATTTGTGAGACATGGAAAGAAATAAGAAAGCATGACCCAGTCACAGGAAAAAACAAAAACAAAAACAAAAAAACAAATTATAAAAACTGTCCCCGAGGATGCCCAGATATTGGACTTACTAGTCAAAACTTTAAATTAGCTATTTTAAATACATTCAAAGAACTAAAAACACCATATCATACTGAAAGAAAACATATATATTACTAATATATAATTTCCATCTCTTTATTGGTGCCCTATATTTGTAGTGCCATCATCATCCTCATATTTCATTTTAATACGACATGGCCACACACACACACACACACATATATATATATATATATATATATAAATTCTGCAGTTGAAAAGTGCACTTTTATAGTGGGGCACCTGGGTGGCTCAGTTGGTTAAGCATCGGAATTCAGCTCAGGTCATGATCTCGCGGTT